>NC_074716.1:17264589-17592714 GCF_947242115.1 Biomphalaria glabrata
TTCACATTTGACTAGAGTAACACCTTTAGTAAAATCACTAAATTTAGAAAGCCTTCAGGACAGAAGACTCAAAAGTAAAGTAGCAATCTATACTATAAAGTAGAATGTGAGGTGTATGTATGTTACTTATAGACATCAAAACCGCTTGACCAATCTTGATAAAACTTGGCAGGAATGTTTCTTGGGTACCAACTTAGACCTTAGTGTATGTATTGTAGCCCTAAAACAAACTTAAGACCCTAAAAAAAATAAAGTTGTCCGACTCTATTACAGCTATAGTATTTTATGGATCTAGGCCATGTCTACAATGTTGACATAGAAAAGATCGAAAGGATTCAAACCTAGATCTAATTTTAAGAAATACACTTTGCGCAGATAGTTTTTTACTTTGACACATGAAAATACAAAAGAATATCCATTGATTTTATTATATAATAAAATTAACCTTCAATTTTGTGTTTCAAAAGCATTTTTTGAATTAATTAGTTCGTTATATCTGTGACTGCAGATTTCCTGACAAACATTCTTTTATTAGACAATACCGTAATGAATCGCGTACTAAAAATTAATTCGTTTAATTGTTTACTTTATAATCCCATCCCTAGATCTAAAACTCTAATTCAACTCTAAGATGATAAAACTTCTCTTCGCACAGATAGTTTTATACTTTAACACATAAACATATTAATTAAAGTCCATTCATTTCATATTTTGATCAAATAAACATTCAAATTTGGTTTTCTAAAGCTACATTCCTCTACGAAAGCTTCGAATCCGAGTTGAGATAGGCCTAGATCTATATTTATTCATGAATCGCGTACTAATAATTATTTCGTTTAATTGTCCACTTTATAATCCCATTCATTTAACAAAGCTATCGCTCTTTTCGTTTTTAATAGATAATAATGTATTGACTGCGTTAAACCCATTTTCGCAAAACTAATTTTATTTTCGTAGCGAAAGAGAAATAACGTGAAAGGATCATTAGCTAAGTTTTACATACATCTAAATCCAATCCACTACATTAGTAAACACAAACTTAGACCCGCAGGCCGCGGGTAATGCCAGGCTAGTTATACATAAAACACTGAACCATAATCTTCAAATACAAAAACAAAATTTAATAAAATACTCTGAAAGACACAAAGATAAAGGCACATTCCTTGTCCCATATGCTAGGACAAATTTGTACAAAAGCTCCTTCTTCCCTAGTGCTATTAGAGCATGGAATGGGTTGCCTGAGCTAGCCAGGAAAACCAGTGACTTGGCAGAATTTAAGTCATTGGTTAATATGCATGACTAAATGCACTTCTTTTTTGAAGTAACGTCTGTATTATATAAGATAAGATAAGATAAGAAGGACTCATTAAAAAACTACAATGATCACAATCATCTAACCGTAGTGATCATGTTTATAGTACAGATGATATCTGATTGGACGTTTCCAATACTCGATAGATAGATAGATAGATAGATAGATAGATAGATAGATAGATAGATAGATAGATAGATAGATAGATAGATAGATAGATAGATAGATAGATTACGAAATAGATAAACGCAAAGAGAAAGAGAGGCGCAAAGAGAGGGAGCGAGAGGGAAAGGGAGAAAGAAAAAGAATGAAAGAGCGAGACGAAACAAAAGAGTTAAAGAGAAAGAGAGACGTAAAGAAAGAGAGCTAGATGCAAGGAGAGAGGGTTAGAGTTTGAAAAAAAAAGAGAGAGAGAGATAATCAGATGGAGAGGAAGATAAGACACATAGATAGTTAACGACAGAGAGAGAGAGAGAATGGGAGAAGGAAAGAGAGACATATTCAACGGGCATCTTTTGTCTTCTTTTCTTCTCTCTATTATTTCTTTTCTCTCCTTCTATCATTTCTTTTCTCTCTCAATTATTTCTTTTTTCTCTCTCTCTATTATTTCCTCTCTCTCTCTCTCTCTTTCCTTCCTTCCTTCATTCTCTCTTCTTCTTTCCCTTTGAAGACTTTAACACAGACAAATGAAAGCGGCTCCATTCTGACACTGGCGGCCTGGCCCTGTATTTAATGTGTGACGCTGGACGGTGCTGAGTCCCGACAACAATCTCCAATAATCTCTTAAGTTCATAACTCTGGAAAATTCAATGAATGCTCGAATACAGGCAATTACTGCACTTCGTAGGGAGGGGGGTGCTGTACGTGACGTCAGGCTAACAACAGCAGCAGACCTGGTGTGTAAATATAACTGTGTGAGTGTTTGTGTGTGTACCTATCTGGTTGTGTGTGTTTGCGTGTAAGTGAGTGGGTGTTTTGTTGTGAGCATCAAATATAATGTGGTCAAAGAATAAGAAAGTTTAGTGACCAGATTTTATAAACAAGATTTATGTTAGAAACACGAGACATGTCAGATTAGTCTGCCAGTTTTAACCTTTTACCATCTAACAAGCTGACTGAAATTATTATTAACATAGTTAAGCTTTTAGTCATAAAGTAAGCTAAGCAGCATAGGGTTAATCATCATCTTGGATTTTCGTGACTTTAGAAACTAGCAGGATAGCAAAGTTTTACACACACACACAAAATATAATTTTTATGTCATTTTTTAAATTCTTGAACCGTAACACATTTTGACTATTTATCACTTTGACTTCTTAACAAATTTGACCTCTTGATACTTATGTGTGTATATATATTGTGAAGCTTTCCGAAACCTTGGACATAATTAAACAACTTGTAAATTGTCGTATCAAAAGCTTTTAGTGTTTGAATTTTTTTTTTGAAAAGGAACACTTTTATTATCAACATTGTGTTTTCAATAGCTTATATCAACTCTGTCTGTCTGTCTGTCTGTCTGGTAAAAAGTGTGTACATTGGAAACTAAAATTCTCGGATCAAGCCAAAACTTCACACAATTATTCATTGAAATAGACAAGGCATGGATAATAAAAAAACAACAAGTAACCGATTAGACAAGTAATTACAGGTACTTTATTATTTTATTTTATAGCAGCAAGGGAAGCTAATACTTCAGTAGTCACAGATATAGCTCAATTTGTAGTGTAGTCTCCTTAAACAATTATTAACGCTATTTCTCCCGCACCCATTCTCCGATCAAGTTCATACCTAAAACGATTATTTATTGTACCTAACAAAACAAGAATAAATAAATTTAAAAAACTCAATTAGTCAATTAATTATTGGTAGTTAATTATTTATTCTGATATCGAATAAGGGAAATAGCTTGTAAACTATTGGTAGATAAAATTTAAGGGACGAAGTTCTTCCCATTTAGATAAGTTTTAAACATTTTGCTTGTTTTTAGTAATATAGTTTCCAAGCAGTTAGGTTAGGACATGTAAGTTTTTAATATTTTGTTATAATAAGTTAAATTTAGTCACCAAAACGAGGTTGGGATACCCCCAACATAGACAGAACAAAATAAAAAGTCACGCTTCCACGGCCTTAATTCAAGAAGAGATAAAAGCAATGCAATTAGTAGGGGCCAGGTGAAAAGAGCACACATTAAGGGATGGGTGGGGGGAGGAGGAGGCTTTCTACCTTCTCCAGACACTTTATTTGCTATAAACCTTTTATCTCAATGTAAGTCTGCAGGTGTTTGTAATCACTGACATGGCGCGCAGTGCCAACAGCACCCCGACCGGATGACAGACTGTGACTTCGTCAAGGACGCTGCCAGTCTTGTGTTTACGAAGTTACACAACTTTGAAAGTGTGCGCGTAACATGGGTAACGTCTGCTGGTGCTAAATACCATTGCGGTGAGCCGGGAGCAGGGGGTGTTATTAAAAAAGAAATATCAAATTCTACAAGTCTACAGGTGAGAAGGTATAGAAGACTTCCATGCAATAGTAAATACTTTTTACCGGATATTTCCACAGCAGATGTTGTTCAGCTGTTGGTCTGGGCGACTCTTTTATTTCAAGTTTATTGACACATCCGCTTGTTTGAATTAATACATTGCCGCGGATACATAAATATATATGTACGGAGAGAAACTTTTAAATCCCCAAAGATAAAGCTCTTAATTCAAAACTAATTGCTAGGTGTTTTTACGTAACGTATTGACATAAGCGCTATTGGTTTTTATTCAGCTTCTCTATTAGATTTCAAAGCTTTTTTAAAAAAAAAGCTATTGAAATTTTTTTTGTTTTTTTCACCATTTAACATTTAACACAGCTATGTGTTGCAAAGCTTCTTATAAAAAAAAGTCAGAGCAGAACTTTTCTAGAATCAATAAACTAGGTCATGTTTACAAATCGTCTGCCATAATGTCACCATGGCGATGATATTTTGTCCAGTTGTATCAATGTCACCAGGGCAATGATATTTTGTCTGGCCAGCTGTGTCCTCTACTTAGACTGAACCTGCGGAACTCAGCGAATATTCATTCTTTATACTGGCGAGTTACTTGGGGACTTCACATTGTATAACTTTTATTTTTATTTCTAGTTGCCTTGACATTGGAATCTTCTGTTGCCACTTATTTACAGAAAATGATTTTATTTTCCTGTTTGTTTCTCTTCTTTGCTTTAATGTCTGTCTCTAAACTGTCTGTCTTTGTGTCTTCCTGTCTGTCTTTGTGTCTTCCTGTCTGTCTTTGTGTCTGTATCTGCCTGTCTATCTTTCCACAATGTCCATCCTTATCCACATCTTCTAACATAGATTGCAGTGTCTTGTAGGCCTATTTATGCGACACCCAAAGTTTGTTTTTTCTAATGTAGCTCTAAAAGTTCTCTAGACATTGTTGCTACGGACCACTGGACCACGAAGAAGTGTATACGTTCTATTTCTTCACTAACGTATGTTGTTGTTCAGAAAGATACACAACAATGTCCATTAGCTCAGACCAGTCCACTTTGTGGGAACACACTATTGACATACATCTTCAAGCTGAAAGCTCGCAACTAATGACATAAACATTCAATACAAGCTCATTATGCAAAAACGTTCAGGCCACTACAAAAATATTAAAATTACATTTACATGCAGCATTTCAACAGGAACCAGCCACAGCCAAGAGTTAGTAACAGTTTTGAATCTATTTAAAGCCAACTGTTATAAGGTAGTCTCTGGCTACACAGAAATACATTGAAAGTGTTTCAGTTAGCTACAGCTACATTTGAAAAAGTATCAAAGTTATTTAATACACAGTTATGTTAAAAAGTCTAATTGAACCACGTCTAAATGCCTTTGTTATACTTTGCTTCAAGCAAACGTTTATGAATAATGTTAGATTTAGTTTTGTCCAGATGTTGTTTTTAATAAAATAATTATTGAGTTACATCAAAGATCTATCAAAACTTTCCATGGTACATTCCACAGTACTTTCCATGTTACATTTCAAGGTATATTCCACGGTACTTTCATGGTACATTCTACAGTACCTTCCATGGTACATTCCACAGCACTTTCCATAGTACCTTCCTTGGTACTTTCTACGGTAAATTCCACATTTCATTCTATAATACATTTCACGGCACATTCCAAGTTAATTTTTCCCCTCATGTTAAGAGCTAATATTGTATTTTTGAATTAAAAAACAGGAAAACAATAAAACGTTGTCAGTGTCTAGAACAAGAGTCATATCTGACAGGACACTGTCTGTACAAACAACATGTTCAATACCCAGTGGAAGAGTGTTATTGCTTACAAAACGTACTATGCCCACGAGAAAACATTTTTTGTCCATAAAATTAGCAGACAACTGAAACGTCTTGAACTAACTACAGATGTGTACCAGTCTCATTGGTCAGGGGGTATCCATCACACAGTCACGTGATTAGAGAATATACGTGTCACAAATTCGAAACGATCTGTTTCCTAAGACATGTGATGGATGATTTGAATAGAAACACAGCTGGATACACTCTCATCTCTCTCTCTCTCTCTCTCTTGTCTTTCTCAATTCTCCCTCTCTATATTCGTTTATGCTCTCTCTCCTTTCTTTCTGACTTATTTTCACCATACCTCTCTATTTGCTTTCTACTTCTCTCTCTCTCGCTCTCTCTCTCGTATTGCTTTTTCCTTTGTTTCTCTTTCCTCTTATCTTTATTCTCTTTCACCACTCTCTATTCTCTAATCCCCTCTTTTCTCCTCCCTCTGGCTTTTCTTTTTTCTTTCTTTCTCTTTTTTTTTCTCCTTTCTATTTACCTTGCTCATCGCTCTTTCACCTTCCTCTATCATTCTTCTTTCTTCACTCTTTCACCTTCCTCTATCATTCTTCTTTCTTCGCTCTTTCTATTTCTCTCTCTCTCTCTCTCTTTCCTTTTCCTGTCTGACACTTTCTCCCCCTCTTCAGCTGCTCCATTCAGTAGTCAATCGCTGCCATGGAACTATGTCTACAAGAAACAGAGCGTCGACAATGTTCAAGATGAATTTGTCTGGGCATTCAGGGTGTCTTCTCTTAGAGTGTAGTGCCTTTATAGAGTACACACATATACACAAAGTACATACACAGAGTACATACACAAAGTACATACACAGAGTACATACACAAAGTACATACACAAAGACAAAGTACATACACAGAGTACATACACATACACAAACTGCATACACAAAGTACATACACAGACTACATACAGAGTACATACTTAAAGTACATACACAGACTACATACTTAAAGTACATACAGAGTACATACACATAGTACATATAGAGTACATACACAAAATTCAGTTTCACACCAACATAAGCAATAGATTAGGGCCAAACAATGTTTTAAAGACAAAGGAGAAATTGGCCTTATGTTGAGGACAACGGGCCTCATATCGCAAATAGCTTTGGCCTTTATCAAATGTAAATCCGGCCCTGCATACCAATTGTAAGCCTCTATGCACTAAGGCTCCGTGCTGGGACTAATCCCATATAGCTCGGTGCAGGTATCTGGCAGTATTCTGTAGGGTCCGCTTGTCTCCGTACAGGGCACGCCCCCCTCCCCCAATACACCAGAACAAAGTATATAAACAGTATCATTTGAAGAGATACATAGATAGAAACTTGACTAAATAGCTTGTCCACTCAATTCTGTTGGCGCCAAAAATAAAATAAAAATGTATGCCAAAGACTTGATGCTCGGTAGTACATAAAATTAGATTGTATGTAGCACAATGTTCACGCTTGTTCTTAACTTGATAGCATTGAAAGCCCTATAGTTTGGCTAAATCTAATGATGCCAGAGTTATACCCCAGCAATACTTGGTTCAATTCCGCGCTTCTAGCAAACAAAGCCTCCCCAAAAAGTTAATCAACTGAGATCGTGCTAACATAACCGTGAAACACTTCTTTGTCGCCATCTTGTCTCAGACGTGGCGCTCGGAAGATAAAAATAAAAGTCAAAGGGGGGAAATAACTCTGAGCTTCTTGTTCCCCGTGTAACTATTAGTCAGTCGTTCATTTCAGGGGACATCAAACGCTAGAGTTTAAGAAAACAAAGCGAGATAACACTTGATAACAAGATGCCTGGTCAGGGGCGTACCATGAGGTTTTTGAAGGAGTGTGGATATGGACTAGAAGAAATGAGGTAGTTCCGGATCTCTTCTCAGTCACGTGGGTGTGTTTGTTTACATTAATGACCTCATTGATTTCATTGTAATTTATACTTGAAAATAGTCTCGATCTATACATTTTAAGTAATAAAAAGTATGTAACAATAATTCCCTAATTTTTATGATTATTTAGTAGAACTACTAGATCTAGGCTAGCACTAAATTTAGATCTACATCTTATCATAGGAAGATATTGACATTATTGCAATGTATAAACCCACAGACAAGTGACTTTTTATAAAGTAGGTCAGAGATTTCAAACTACCTCATACCATCTACGTTACAGTTGTATTATACAGATGGACTGTTGAAGGACATAGTAGAGTGTTTGACAAATGAATGTTTTGGTCATACGTATTATTCTCTTCGTCGCACGACCATGCTGGACATGCATCATGTCTTGAGTTAAGTCTTTTATTTCTGCAAGTCGGACTAGAATAGAAGGGAACATCAATCTTCACTGTATTCACCAGTCACTAAATAGCAGGGCGGACTTAACTGTTGCGGGGCCCTATGTGAAACGGATTGCGCGTGGTTTAGATTGGGTAGGGATACTGGTAATAAGTGAAAATTAAGAGTTTATATTAGAAAATAAATTCGTCTATGCATTTTATTCACTCTTTACCACGTACAGAATTACTTTACAAGCCTTGCGTGTAGTCAAGTCATACAGTATATCATTAAAATTTTGTTTCCTACATAGATCACGCTCAGTAGCAAGAATTACCAAATGATTCAATCTACGAGAATTGTTGACCTCAAGTAATTCTTCATTAGTTTGAGGCACGAGACTTTCACCAGATTCAACATTTAAGAGTGTTGTATAATGCCGTTTTTTTTATCGCGCGTAGGATTGGGGTTTTCCATATTGCATGGGTCCTGTGAAAGTGCGGGGCACACAGCGGTCGAATAGGTTGCAGTGGCCTAAGGCCGGCCCTGCTAAATAGCGGCGTATACTACGCCTCGGGTCGACTCGTGATTATATGATTGATGTTTGGCTTTGTTCAGTCGCGGATCATTACACAGCAATGGAGATGAAGTAATAGGGCTTTTGCACACATAGCTGTTCCTTTCACTCCATGCAGCTGATGTGTCCAAAGGAACGGCAAGGGCCTATACTTGTTGGGATCAGCGGCGTCGCAGGCTCAGCCAAGGGGGTAGCACTGTGTGCTGATAACTGCCTAATAGATACCGGCTCCTGGTTTTTCTTAAGAGTTAACTTCATAAGCCTATCTCATGCTTGGGAAAGGCAGCATAGATTTTAATTTTTTTCTTATAGGTGAGGCCCCCTCACATGTCAGTGATAACTGTTCCAACTTTTGACCTTCACAAGATCGATGCAAATTATCTTATAAAGCAGTTGAAATAGCTTTTTTTTTCTGAAAATGAACACTACATAATGCTATTAGTTAACCAAATATATTGTAATGTTTCATAGAAATCCATATTTCTGAATAAATTTTTACCGTAAAAAATGCTAGATATAATTATATAATATTAAGTTTATTAGAAAATGTTATATTTCCAAATGGTATTTAATTTTGTTAGAAACTTTTATTCTTCCTAATCTAGGAGCGTGTTGAATGTTTGTATATATTTCCAAATTTATAAACAAGTGTCTAAGGAACATGTTTATTTATACATAATTTCAATTTTTGAAGAAAATTGTGTGTTTCTATATATTACCTTATTACCCGAGTAACCCTTTTGGACCTTGTGATATATAGGGGCAGATAATATGAATCACATCTGTTTCTGTGACCGACGCTTAACGGGGGTGTCATGTCACCAGAACAACGACCAAAACACAGCGACTAAAAATGTCCGATGTCCACTTCCCAGTCTTCACCAGAAATCGAGCTACGACTTCGACAGTCAAGCGCGACCTGGCCAACACAGCACCAAAAGTTACATTTAAGAGAACAAGACTAGTCCAACAAATATATTCTGAAAGTTTTAGTGACTCTCATGAAGATAGAATGGTATCATTATATGAAGGTCCACGAGACTTATACGAGATACTGATCCGGGGTAGTATAAAATCGTATAACTATGTTCGGGGTTAGGACTTTCTATTGAGTGGTATAAATGTTGATACATAAATGTTGAGACCTATTTCTGTTCAGTCTGCTGCAGACGTGTTTAATAGCTCCCTGTTTTAAATGTAGAGACCTATTTCTGTTGCAGTCTGCTGCAGACGTGTTCAATAGCTCCCTGTTTTAAATGTTCTCTCAGCCATGAACTTCAAAGAAAGGAGATAAATGGTGATAAATGAAGATCAATTGACTTGCAGGCTCCACACAAAGAACCCCAATGCGGAATCAAATAAGCCGGAGCGATTGGTTATCAGTTTATTGTCGTTGGCTTTTGTTTTTTGTTGCTTTCTATTGATTTCATGTGTATTTACTGGCGTAGGGTCATTTATCAGAGTTAGGGACGATGCTTGAGGGAGGGTGGGGAGAGTAGAAGACAGAGGGGTAGGTAAATGATATATTTATACAATCCCAGGACACATGAAATCCAATAGGCCCTGGCAGGCTAGAACAGGGGAGGTAGACCGCCTGCAGTTGAAAGACCAAGAGTTGAGTCCCATTATTTTGTTCCGTCAATGGCAATAGGACAAGATAGAGCGCAGACAGCAAACAGGGGACGTAACTGCTTTCATAGACAGAGCTCCCGTCAGCGACAGTCTGCAGTAGAGTGAAAGAAAGTTGAGGAGACAGAGAGAGAGAGAGAGAGAGAGAAGGAGAGATTCTGTTAGGACCCCTTACACTGTTGAGGAAATCAGAATGGGTGTCTGGTCCTGCAAGACTTGCAGAAGTCAGAGATGGTTTACAGAGATAAATGGAAGCCTGGTGGAAATGCAGCTACACTCTCGCCCCCCCCCCCCCTTGAATCAATAGATTCTTCTAGATGTTACGTTTATTTTATAAGCAGTACCGGGGAGGGGGGTAGGGATGTGGAACATTGAGGCACTGTGTGTGTGTGCGTGTGTGTGTGTGTGTGTGTGTGTGTTCCAGAACATTAATTACATTTTCTTTGTCTAATGATTTGAAAGCAGGAGCTAGATGGTGTCAATGATGAGAGAACGTGAGAAAGAAGAATACAAAATATACATTCTGACATTGAAGGTGTTCAACAAATACAAGAATAACAATAAGAATAAAATTAATAACAAGAAACAAAGATAGAAAGTTTAATGATAAATCTAAATATCGTTAAATAATCATCATAATTGGGTTATTTCAGTTGATCTTATAAACAATTTTTTTTTGGGTAGGGGGGGGGGCTAACTGATTTTATTTAAATCTTGAATTTATAAACTAAGTATAAACTATAATGTATAACGTAATTTTGAAGTTAAATTTATTACAATTCTCCATTGCATGATGGGTGATATCTGGTAGGATGGTTTGATTGGTTAAATCTGATGAGCCGATGTTCAAAGTTTGTCAGAGATAGTTTAGTTGAAGAGATGACAGGCAGCCTCTTTATGGACTCAAAACGTACAAATTATAGACATATTGCCTGCGCACTTTAAATTAGGTAATAGAACTTTAATTTCAATAATACATTTACGAAACTATTTCATATGAAGCTAGAAATTATAAATTGAAGTCTTGTTTATTGTTACACAAACTAGAGCAGTGAGATTCATAACAAATGAAGATTCACATTTGATTAGAGTTACAACTTAAGTAAAATCAATACAGTTAGAAACCCTTCAAGTTTCAAGACTTAAAAGTAAAGTAGCAATTACAAATAAAACATTAAACCATAATCTTCAAATGCAAAAACAAAACCTAATAAAATACTCAGAAATACACAAAGATAGGGCCACATTCCCTGTTCCATATGTAGGACCATTTTGTACAAATGCTCTTCTTCCCTAGTGCTCTTAGTGCAGGAATGGGTTGCCTGAGTCAGCCAGGAAGTTGACAGAGCTTAAGTCAATGGTTAAGATGCATGACTAGATTGACCTAGGAATAAGCGTTGGACGTAATCATCTTTTTTTTTTACAATTAAAGTCTGTATTTTGTAACATAATCGACTTCTTGCTAATTTTAGTACTGTTAGAACTTTTTTTTTTTTCGAAATGAATCAATTCTGTTTATTGTTTGTTATGGAGTCTGTGTATTTCTGATGATACCATCAGTACTGCGTCAAGATAGTTAGGTTCGATAGGCTGAATAGATCCTGAGGAAACTATGAGGTAGGTCTGTTGTAGTGCAAGTAAATAAATAGGATTATAAAAGTTAGACAGGAGACAGTCAGATGTGGATATTTTGTAAGGCATTTCAAGTTGAATACATTATTAGTTCACTTGTGTGTTCTACATACATCTCTACCGAAATTAAATTTGAATTCATCATGTGCACTCCCAGGGAAGCAAAGGGCCGCAACCACACCTCTTCACCTCTTCCCCGGACTCGGTTCTGAGCAGCTTTCTTCATCTACTCCCATGTCATTCCAATATCCTCAATTTCACAGAAGACTGACCTCTTTCATGTTTGCTTGGGTCTGCCCACTTTCCTCTTTCCTTGAGGAGAAGTTAAAAGCTGTGTATATTTATATATAAATTTGTATTTAGTTTTGTTTAGAAAGAAAATTTTCTTTTAGATTTTTTCAACTTCTACATCAAGAAAGTCAAACGCCTACATCAGTTTAGTTCTACTAGTTGTTTGAAGCTACAAACACCAATCACCGATTAATCAATATTGTTTATACAATTTAAAAAAACAACATTAACGATTATAATTACAAGACAATAACCAGATTAAGTTCCTTAAAGTGTACAAAAACAAATGTAACGAAGCTAGTGCCCTCCTACAAACTACTTTGTCAATAGCGCAGGTAGAGCTCAGATAACAACACTGTCGTAAATCGTCCCTGGTCGACACACACGATGACATCAAGCCTAATGTCCAAGCTATCTGGACAATACCATAGTGCCTGGGCATTCAACGTTCTGCTCGTATTTTCATTGGAAGAGTCCCCTAGAGTCACGGCAGGGGGGAGAGCGGGCAAGAAATATTGAACTGAGATTGGTTTCTGGGTTTATTTAGAATTGGTTTCTGGGTTTATTTCGAAGTGAAAAGAACAGATTGACTTTGAACTATGTGCTTTAGGTTGAAACAAGTGATTGAGATCTAAATAATAGGAAGTTAGGGTCAACAGATACACTCATATAAACACATATTTCTATTACAGTGTTAAGACGTAGGATTGAACGAAAGTAAATAACGCACCGTGCTCTCAGGATCGCTGGTATCTCTCCGATTGCAGAAGCACAATCCAACTAGGATCAATTAATATCCCCGATCAAAAGAAATAATGTCACAATCTCCAAATCGAATTTACATGTCCCTATTCACTAACACAATAGAAAAACAAAACAATCTTCAATCAAGAAATCCAAACTAAT
The DNA here is from genome assembly GCF_947242115.1 of Biomphalaria glabrata. Classification (NCBI taxonomy): domain Eukaryota; kingdom Metazoa; phylum Mollusca; class Gastropoda; family Planorbidae; genus Biomphalaria; species Biomphalaria glabrata. The sequence goes on from NC_074716.1 coordinate 17,277,558, forward strand.
AACTCCTCCATTAACACATTAACACACCCCTCAGGTCAGTTTCCCTCCAAGCACAAACACAACTCAAAACGTTTTTCACGTGGGAAAACAAAAGGTCAGTCGGGGGGGGGGGGACAATTTTACAACAATATATAATTGAATATAAAGTGTATATATGTATGTATGTATGTATGTATGTACTGTATGTATGTATGTATGTATGTATGTATGTATGTATGTATGTATGTATGTACTGTATGTATGTATGTATGTATGTATGTATGCATGTATGTATGTATGTATATATGTATGTATGTATGTATGTATGTATGTATGTATGTATGTATGTATGTATGTATGTATGTATGTATGTATGTATGTATGTATGCATGTATGTATGTATGTATATATGTATGTATGTATGTATGTATGTATGTATGTATGTATGTATGTATGTATGTATGTATGTATATATGTATGTATGTATGTATGTATGTATGCATGTATGTATGCATGTATGTATGTATGTATGTATGTGTGTCCCGCATAGATATCAAAACTGTTTCACCGACCTTTATAAAACTTGCCATAAATGTTTCTAAGATCATGGCGAAGACCTTAGTGTATGATTAATGTCCCTCGCACAACCGCAGGATCCTAAAAATATATATATAGTTCGTCCATCGTGGTTCGATGATGACCACTTTGTCATCCAGGGGGCTGAGGGCTTTGCACTGAGGTTTTGTGCCTCCTCATGTGGCTGGTGAGACCTATGTGAGCCCGGAATGTTCGGCTGCATACTGGGCAGGTTATTCCAGCTGGAGCTAGTGTCGTTTGCCTTGCTTTTCTTTTCTGGCGTTTTTCTTCTGCCAGCGTTGTTCTTTTTTCCTCAGCAACCTGTGCGCCAGTTTTCACAGCGCGACGCCATGATGCTCTGTCATGTGCCTCTGTCTCCCAGGTGCCTGGGTCTATGCTGAACGCCTTCAGAGAAACTTTGAGGGTGTCCCTGAAGCGCTTTCTTTGACCACCTTGCGAGCGCTTTCCTTCGCTTAGTTGGCCATACAAGAGTCGTTTAGGGATGCGGTGGTCTTCCATTCTGTTTGATACTTCGAAGGGCTCTGATGGTTCTCCACTTTCTTGGACACCAGCCTTCATGCCATCATGAAATAGTCTCACCATGGTTATGAATTTTTGTGGACAACCATACTTTGACATGATCTTCCAGAGTCCTTCTCTGCTAACAGTGTCGAATGCCTTTGTTAAGTCGACATATATTGAGAACAGGTCAGCATTTTGTTCTTGGCATTTTTCCTGGCGCTGCCTTGCTACAAAGATCATGTCAATGGTTCCACGCTCTTTTCTGAAGCCGCACTGGCAGTAGACCATATTCTATGTGTTGCATGAGTAGGATGCACAAGCTCCACAAATTGTATCTGAACAACCCAAACTCCCAGTCCACTAAAGATGCATTCACTAACATCCGCAAAAATGTGCAAAAACAGCTACGCCAAATGCAAGATACCTGGCTTAGCAAAAAAGTGGAAACAATACAGGAATTTGCTGACAAGCACGATATGAAGAACTTCTACCATGCCATAAACGAAATCTATGGACCCACAAAGTCAGGCTCATCCCCTCTATAAAATGCCGATGGGACAATCCTATTGACAGAGAAGGAAGAAATCCTAAAACGCTGGGCAAAGCACTTCGAAAAGGTTCTCAATACACCTTCCATCATAAATGAAGCGGCCATAGACAGGCTACCTGGTCGTGCGATTTGCTCGCTGGACTGTCGTTCGGATTTATCGATGGTCGAGGGTTCAAATCCTGCCCGCTACCATCCCCCGTCGTCCTGCGGGAGGTTTGGACTAGGAAGTAAACTATCTTCAACTCTGAAGGAACATCCGAAACATGTAAAACAAACATTTGTTTACAGCAAGTACCAACAAATAAAAAAATGGATGACCCCCCTACGCTAAAGGAAACCGATCTTGGCCATTCAACAGCTCACAAGCGGAAAAGCCCCAGGAGCTGACTCCATTCCCACAGAGGTCTACAAAAAAGGTGGATTAGCCCTGATTGAAAGACTTCATAAGCTCTTCTTAATTATGTGGGAAAAAGAGTCAATACCACAAGACTTTAAAGATGCCACAATTGTTCATTTATACAAGCGAAAAGGAAACCGCCAGATGTGCGACCACCACAGAGGAATATCTCTTCTCTCTAGTGATGGGGAAATCCCTTGCATCCTAAAAATAGCCAAACAGTGAAGAAACATCTAGACTTCTTTTTTCTACCCACTAATGAATACCTTTAAAACATCAATTCAATAATAATAATAATAATTCACAACACAGAACTAGTAATTAGCTCATAACATAATAGCATTTCAATATACTGATATAACTGTACACCTGAACTTATCTATCTTCTTTACTAAATCTTGACTTTCACTAATAATGGACTTCAAAGATATAAAGTACTCAAAGGCTTATTACGACTTTTGTTTAACCATGTATTGTGATAACTTCAATAAAAACATATTTATAGTTCACACAATGATCTCTTTTTCCACCAGTCGCTAGGCTCCATTTATAAATTGCAGTGTGTAGCAGATTTTATATTTGACCTGCACTTTTTTGTTGTTAGAAAAATGGAAAGATATTGCGCTGTAAAAAAGTTTGAAACTGAATTGCTGAACCTCAAAATACAGGAGAAAAAAAGCATGGAGCCGGACCCCCATAGATGGGGTGCTACTTAGCTGGCTAGGGAGGGGTATCGCCGCTCCACTAACTTCATAAAGAACCTATTCTAAGGTCCAAAAGAAGTATTCTTGAAACAAAATGAACGAACCAGTTGTCTTGTTCTCTGTGGCGTGTAACGTTTAAAGAGACAGACCTCTCCCTTTACAAGTTCTCATGTGAGAAAAGAGTCAAATCCTTGATACACAACTGCAGTCACAGGTTGAGCATCTGTAATCACCAGTCGCTGTAGCACTTTCAGCCATCTTTCTACTTCTGGTCTGTGCATCATTTGCTATCCAGGCTCTGAAGTTAAGTGAGAATTCCGATTGTTATTTGATTTGTTACGTATGTAACAGCCTGAATAACTTGTACAACGTATTCTCGCTAGTTGTGACCAAGACATGTCTGGATGTTTACAGTCCAGGCCAATGGTAATGACTCTAAGGGTTACCCCATAGTTCTTTACAACATCAACTAGGTTTTTCCTCAACACCTACTCCAGAAATAAAAACCCAGATTCACCTAGAATTAGAAAAGCTTATCTTAAAGTAACTCACCTACACACACACACACAGAGACACAGACACAGGCTTTTGATAACCTCTAAGAGAGACCAACCTGTTTGTAGTTGTACCGTGCCGTCCTAATGAGCAATACAGCAGGCATTGTAATTAGGAGTCTGAAGAATCGATACATAATGAGTTTTAAAAAAAGAGTGGAAAATAGCGAAGATAAGCGGTCCTGGGGATTGGTTCACAACATTCATTCACACTAGACCTGGACATGCCTGAAAAAACTAAATGGTTATTTTGGGGAAAACAATGATTCTGTTTTACATATTTTAAACATGTTCTTGGTATCTGTTACTTAACATTATTGAAAAATATTATTTTCAGGTACACAAATTTTCAAAAAGACAATACCTCCATTATTAAACTTCAAATAAAATAAAATAATAAAAAAAAAATAATTTAAAATGTTTCGTTCCATTCGGGTATTGAACCGTGACCTCCGTGAAGGCGCCGATTGAACCCGTGACACCGTCAGCTGCTAGTACATATGCATTGTTTTGTAAAATGTTTGTAAAATGTTTTAGATGTTTCAGATGTTCCTTCAGAGTTGAAGATAGTTACTTCCTAGTCCAAACCTCCCGCAGGACGACAGGGGATGGGAGCGGGCAGGGTTTGAACCCGGGACCATCGATAAGTCCGAACGACAGTCCAGCGCGCAAACCGAGCTACCAGGCAGCCATCCATTTTATGATTCAGGCAGCGAGGAAGGTATATTTGTGTGATTATTTATTGGTCTGTTCATTATATGGACATCTAGATCTAACACTAGACCCAAAGTTCTGATTTAGAACTCTTAATATCTAATCTAGTTCTAGAATCTAGATGCAATCTCTATCAGATTTGCATAAAAATATAAGCAACACATATAAATTTCAATACAAATCAAGAAACTCTAAATTTACTCAGTTATCGCATTTACGGTAATACGGCTGACTACGCCATGTTGGCTCTAGACCTAGATATAGCCTCCAGCCAACTTTACATTCATTTACTTTTTACATTGAAACATTTCAACAGTCAAACTAGAGTCTTCCCCGTCTGACCAACGAGCTAGTAATTCTTTTGTCAGCGATGTACATCAACTGTTAAATTCTGTAGGAGATAGCTGTCCGCCCACCTATCAAGGTTCCATGAAGGAGTCAATTGAATGAAGGTATTGTAAAAATATATCTAATAATGGCTTTGGTCAGTTCGTCACAGAAAGAGCTGAAAATGACCCAAAAAAAACCCGACACATTTTATAACTTGATATTCATGAATCAAATGATCAAGCTATTTATTGGAACTCCTGATCTTCTCGAAAGAAATAGATTAAAACATGAATAAGCAAAGAACGTAACTATTATTTGGACAATGAAAATCTTGAATTTCTAAGATAATATTTACAAGGAGGAATTTACGGTAGTACAAACTGTTTCATCTGCTAAATTGCGGCCTCTACAAAATAGACAAATTCAAACTTTCAAAATGCGCATACTAAATATTAATAATAAAAACATTTTTACAAAGACAATACCCTCATTATACAACTTAAAATATAACAATATATATATATTGTTACGAATCTCACTATCCAGGCTCTCTGCAAACTGCACCATACACCACCAACCTAAAGAACTTGACAACTCAGGGCTCCAAAGTAACGTAACACTTTAATAGTTGAATAAATAACAGCCAATACTGTACAATTGGCAACACGTACACTGTACAAATATCTCTCCGATAACACCGTTCCGCCGTATCAACCCTTGCACTGGCCTCAACGTCTCGTTTCGGGCTTGCACTGGGTTCAACAGTTCAGGACTGACTTCACACACTAGGCTCGTTGTGTCGGACTCGATCACAGACCAAGATCAAGAGGCCAGCCGTCTCAATTGTACTTGACAGTACTCCGCACTGAACCGTCGTAATGCTCCGTACAGAACCACACCGCTGAACTGTGCTGTAGTCGACCGGACTGTAGTGAACCGGGCTCTGAACCCCTGCCGTGAACCCGCTTTCTGAACCGTCTTGACTGCGACACCTCCGCTCTTTATATAGGGTCCCTACTGGCCTTCTAGAACCGGACAGAACGTCGCTCGACCATTCTGGGACGCTCCTGAGCTCTGTTCACGACGCCGATCCTACTCAAACCTTCATGTTGTTAACTCGTCTCGGCCGATCGTCGTAACTCGTCACGGTTGACCGCTCGTCTAGCGCTGGCCTGGGGCGATTTGCGTCGGCTGACTACACACACACCACTACCCCCATCTGTGCCACCACCAGGTTTATAACAATATATATATAACAAAATTAAAATAATGTTTAGTTGAAACAGGGTATCGAACCCGTGATTTTAACACCGACATCTGCTTGAACGGACGCTGATGCCCAGGCACAAAGCGATATATACAGATACTGACAAACGAAAATACAGCACTTCAATAACACGCAACGACACACATTAACAGGTACACACATACAAAAACTCAACTTTAAATCAATAGTTTACTTATACAGTCTTACACAAAGTGAGCCATTGACACATCCAGCCTTGAACACAAACACACCCTTTACATACATCACAAAGAAACGCACTTACACTGACATTACACAGACACACATACACAGACAGACAAACACACCGTCACACATTAACTCCACCCCTGCCCCAACGTCATTCGGAAAAAAGGGGGTCAGTTTATATCAAATCTTTCCCGACTACATGATGCTATTCATCAAAACTACTTGGTACTGCATTTGTCGTCCTTGCTTAGTCTAACCCTAACCTGATGACTGTTGCTACACTAACTTTATCCCCTTCTAGACCTACCTTATGACTGTTGCTACACTAACTTTATCCCCTTCTGGGCCTACCTTATGACTGTTGCTACACTAACTTTATCCCCTTCTAGGCCTACCTTATGACTGTTGCTACACTAACTTTATCTCCTTCTAGGCCTACCTTATGACTGTTGCTACACTAACTTTATCTCCTTCTAGGCCTACCTTATGACTGTTGCTACACTAACTTTATCCCCTTCTAGGCCTACCTTATGACTGTTGCTACACTAACTTTATCTCCTTCTAGGCCTACCTTATGACTGTTGCTACACTAACTTTATCTCCTTCTAGGCCTACCTTATGACTGTTGCTACACTAACTTTATCCCCTTCTAGACCTACCTTATGACTGTTGCTACACTAACTTTATCCCCTTCTGGGCCTACCTTATGACTGTTGCTACACTAACTTTATCCCCTTCTAGGCCTACCTTATGACTGTTGCTACACTAACTTTATCTCCTTCTAGGCCTACCTTATGACTGTTGCTACACTAACTTTATCTCCTTCTAGGCCTACCTTATGACTGTTGCTACACTAACTTTATCCCCTTCTGGGCCTACCTGATGACTGTTGCTACACTAACTTTATCCCCTTCTAGGCCTACCTGATGACTGTTGCTACACTAACTTTATTCCCTTCTAGGCCTACCTTATGACTGTTGCTACACTAACTTTATCTCCTTCTAGGCCTACCTTATGACTGTTGCTACACTAACTTTATCCCCTTCTAGGCCTACCTTATGACTGTTGCTACACTAACTTTATCCCCTTCTAGGCCTAACTTATGACTGTTGCTACACTAACTTTATCCCCTTCTAGGCCTACCTTATGACTGTTGCTACACTAACTTTATCCCCTTCTGGGCCTACTGATGACTGTTGCTACACTAACTTTATCCCCTTCTGGGCCTACCTTATGACTGTTGCTACACTAACTTTATCCCCTTCTGGGCCTACCTTATGACTGTTGCTACACTAACTTTATCCCCTTCTAGGCCTACCTTATGACTGTTGCTACACTAACTTTATCCCCTTCTAGGTCTACCTTATGACTGTTGCTACACTAACTTTATCTCCTTCTAGGCCTACCTTATGACTGTTGCTACACTAACTTTATCTCCTTCTAGGCCTACCTTATGACTGTTGCTACACTAACTTTATCTCCTTCTAGGCCTACCTTATGACTGTTGCTACACTAACTTTATCCCCTTCTAGTCCTACCTTATGACTGTTGCTACACATCTTCATCCCCATCCCATGGTAACTCCAACACTTTGATTCCCTACTGCAACCCCCCCCCCCCCCATCCCCATTTCCAGCATGTGTCATTAAAGATCCATCACTCTCTAGCTTTCAGTGTCACACATCGTACATACGTGTATTAATATTTCAACTAATCCCAAAACGCGTTTCAAAAAAGTTTAAATAATTGCAGAGCCGATCACACTTTCCCTTATAAGTTCCATGCTTAAGTCGCAATGCTTTCATCCACTCAGATGGAATGGAAAACGAAAAAGTGCCACGACATTTCATACAAACTTGCCAGATTGGAAAGAAAAAGTTCGCTGAATGTTAAAAAAAAACAAAAACTATTTATCCAGTTGAAATACATTTGGAACGATTCAAAAGTATCAATACTGAGGATACAAAAATTTTTTTTTGTTTGTTTTTCGACCAAAGTCGTTCAATTATCATGTCTCTAGGTCTCTCTGTTGCTATTCGGTAGAGTTATAATGTTTTTCTGTGCAAGTGGGGATGTGGTAAAGTGGCAATGTGGTAAATGGATCATAAGGCTATGTTATTATGTGGTCAAACGCTTTTATGTTCATGTGGTCATTTAAAATGTGTACAAGAGTAATATGGCCATGTTGCATTTGATCATGTGGTCATGTGGTTATGTAGTCAATAAATTATATGATTATGTGGTTACGAGGCCATTTAATTATAAAATTATTTGATTCTGTGGTTTTGTGATTATTTTATATGATTATTTTTCATGTGGTTATGTGGCCATGTAAAGACGTAGTCATGTGGATACTAAGTTCGCTTCTTGTATAACGTAGTCAGGTATGAAGTTTATAGAGGTAAAACCAAGCTTCCAGAAGACTTAAGACTTAAGGCACATTTCAAATAAACATCTAGACTATCTTACACAATGGTGTGAGTTCCCGGTTCTATTCTAATGATATTCGTGTTATGTTGATGAGATACCTTACACTTGCATGGACTATTGACTAAACATAACTCTAACTTATAACGTCAATAACAGCACGTAGCACTCCAACCAATGAGCAGATACTATGGTACAGGACTTGAACGACTTTATTGCACCAAAGAAAAGACGTCCGTCCTCTGTCCTCCTGTCAATAGGACAAGAAAAATATTGGAAAAAAAAGAACTCCAGACAATGCCTAGTACCACGGTAGATCTAGTTGCTCCAACACTACAAATCAACTTATTATTTTTACAAAGTAACTCCGACAGTCTGGTCGAAATCTAATATGTTATTTCTCGGATCAAGTTGAAACTTTACACAATTATTCGCTGCCGAAGACAAAACATGAATCAAAAAAATGTACCAACTGATTTTCTGTTTTACATAGGAAAGAGAGTTAAATATTGTAGTATTGTGAGATATGACAGTAATATTGCGGTTCTTCCCGTTAAATAATATTTTTTTTTTTAATTTGTTCTTTTTGTTATGCTTGCTTTTGGATAATTATTCGCGTTTTCAATTTTTCAAACTCAAAGTGTATCACAATGTATTTATGCAGGGCCGGTCCTACAGTTTGCTGGGCCCTATGCGAAACGGATTGCGAGGGGCCCAGTATGGGTAGGGATAAGGATAATAAGTGAAAATTAAGATTTTGTATTAGAAACTAAATTTATTTTTGCATTTCATTCATACTTTACTAAGTACAAAATCATTGTTAAATAAACTATTTGAGCCATCTACAATAGAAGGAAGTTTTCCAACATAAAGCCGATAAACATTCAGATCTGCCTTTTAGATTTACAATCGACTAGCAAAACCTTTTTTTAAGAGGTCGAAATAGATTTAGATTAGTCTTATTATTAAATTTTTATTAAATGAAAGCTGACAATACCGTTTTTTTTTTTTTTTTGTTATCTTGTGGGTGATTTGCGTTTTCCATATTGAATGACACCCTGAAATGGCAATTTTGTTTGTTTTTAATGAGATTTGCATAAATTTTCAAAAGATTTTAATAATTTTAGGAGATTTTTATGACTTTTTCGTATATTTTGCAATTTCAGAATAATTTCAGGAACCCTTTTAATTATAAATTAAAATGGTTTAATTTAATAATTTACACATAGAATTCGCGCGGGGTCTATGAAAGTGTGGGGCCCACTGCGGCCGCATAGGTTGCAGTGGTCTAAGTTCTGTATTTATGGTATTATTAGATAATTACTTATAAAATCTATACAATCTAAACAATTAAACATTTACATACAACACTAACTTGTACTTCAATAGCAAAGAATAGAGCAAACAAATTGAATAGGAGCGATGGCTTTGCATGGTTTTAGAAAATTTTGGATAAATTTGGCTCAAAGCTTTTTTTTAGTTTCAAAATCGACTCTAAATTTTCATTTGTTAGTTGGCTTCTTACTTTACTTTTAATTATATTCATACAAGAGAACGCTTGCTCGCACGAATATGCCGATCCGATGATAGTAAGTCTTACAAATGCCAACCTTTTTACCTGACTAGCAATCTGAAAGACTATTCCATGCGTCGAATATAATTTGAAAGCTGACCACGTTTGTTGCGTTACATTTCTGGACCTTCAACTCTGGCTACTTGATTTTCCACTCTGTACATTTACTGCTACACAAAGCGTTTTGTTTGTTTCGAATTGCTCAAATCTGACAATAAATTCATCTTGAATGTTTTCTTTATAACTGTGATGAAGTAACTCCTGTCAACAGTTGCAATGGTTTTATCGCAATATTGTTTTATACATTGAAAATGAAGTAATTGACCGCTCTAATTATCTTCTGCAAAAGATTTTTTTTTCTTCAAAACAAACGAATGCTTCTACCAAAACATAGACTGGGTATCCCTTTCCTTGCAGTTTTAGATTCATAAAGTAAAATGCTTGCAACTATTTTTCTAATTTAGGGAGATTAATGCCTTTATCGTTTAGGGATGTTTTAATTCATTCAAGCACAAAGCAAAACGTTTCAACCTTTAGAACTAACATCGCACTAACGACGCACTTTATTTGGGAAAAAGGAGCTCGGAATACTGAGTCTCCATTTCGTTAAGAATTGTTTAAACTGACGATGGTAGTAGAGTGCTTTTGACCAGATGTCTGTTACAAATCTTGATGACCAAATTCATGACCTCAATTATTTCGGACGGAAATGTTTAGGCACAAAGCGTTTCTTGGTGTATTATACAGTGAAACATAAGAATTTATTTTGCGCCAAAGAATCGTAGCTGCCCCTTTATTTATTTCTGTCATACTTCTGGCTCCATCGGTTGCTATTGAAACGATTTTATTTATATTGATTATACTGTCTTCAAGGTATTTTTGCACGACATTAGCTGTATCTTCTCCTCTAGTTTGTCACGAGAGCGGTAGCAATCCTAGAGGTTCTTCATTTGGACCATGGGAAGACAAAAAGGTCAGCTTGTGCCATGTATGTCGCAAGACTCATCTATATCACAGTCACGTGATAAGGCAGAAATACGTAGAATAGCTTCCATCTGCAAATATGTTGCATTTCAGGACATGGGGGCGGGGTGCGTTGAAAGGCGAGTACGAGTGGCTGAGAGAATCGAATCAGAACGATTTTTTTTCTATAAAATTAATAATATTTTCGCATGGAACTAAAGAGCCGCATGTGGCTCGCGAACAGCAGGTTGACGACCTCTGGACTCTGTAACATTTATTTTGATATAACAATTGGTGGTCTTAATGTTGTCAGGATTTTTATGTACCGTGTCATTGTGACTAGCTTTGTGACGATTGGTGTGCAATGTAAAGTAGGTAACTTGGAAGAATCAATAATGGTGTCACACAGTGTGAATACGATGATATTAATACATTTTAAATAATTGCAAATGTTTTAATGTTTCTTTACAAAAGAATTGGTGTCCCTTTCTGTCACTCTGTCTCCTTTTTTTCTTTCGATAGTTTTAGGTTGATATTTCCTCATATATATATATATATCAATCTACCTATATCTCTAAAAAATCAAATACTTTCCTATAATTTTAACTAACTGTGTTTCATACTATCTGGACATGTCTGGAAATAAATGACAATGTCAAATGTCAAAGTGAAGAAAAAAACTACAGTATAAATGTCATTTCAATTGCGCAATGAGAAAAAAAGCTTATCTACATGAACTCAATTGGGTTTTGTTTAACTTTTTTTTTTTTGAAGTTCCTTCAGACTTGAAGAGAATTATATCCTGGGATAAACCTCCAGCAAGACGGCGGGGGATGGTGGCAAGCGTGGTTCGAACCCGGGAACACCGAGAAGACAGTACAGAACGCATACCTAAAACAAGGCAACTATATATACTCAAAGGTCGTCTATTGAAATGAGAACTCACATGTTAATACAACTATTAATTCGTCTAAATCTCGAATCTGTAGTTCAAGGAACCAACGTACCGCCCTACAATCTGTATTAACCATAAACTTTGCTCCTGTAGTGAAATTTAATGACTACTACATTGAAATGGTTTAAAACTACTTTTCATATAAAGTACATACTTTATAAAGTAAGGTTTACGTTTAGAAAAGTTTCACAAATGTAAACGTTTAGACATTTATCCATCGCTTATTTTTCAGACTTTACCAAATGAAGAACTTGGTCTTGGGGAGTACAACTTTCAATCATTCCAGTCCGTCTGGTTTTGTTTTTACTTTTGCAGTCGTGATTTAATTACTTGTAAGAAGCCACAACTGAATTGTGGGTAATGACATAATTATTTTCCTAAGGTGATAAAAACCAGTACAGTAACCCTCTCAGACCTTACGATGTCTAGGGAAGATGATGTCATGTTAATAGGGACGTCTGTTTTCAAGATGGCCATATGTCCAGCACAACGACCAAACGCCCTTTTTTTTTCACCAAATTATTTCCGGTATCTATTAGGGCCATCCTAAGGATCCGGAAATTCAAAATACCCGTCTTTACCGATATTGAAAAACCAGATCCCTTGGTTCGGAAGCAAAGCGCTTTACCACTTGGCCACCTCATCCCTACGGAGGTGATAAATACATTGGACTGTCTTTTTGTTAATGTACTTATAGATAAAGGATGATTCGATTGGTTTTTTTCACACTTAACGTTCAAGTTTATTATATTATTATATTACAAACGGGGAAAGGTGGGAGCCGCAGCGTATTCTCGATCCAGTCTCTCCAGTACCATGCTAACCACACAGACTTTCAACCCATCCATAAGTTAAAGATATTTGTTTGACCTTTCTTCTGTTTGCTAACTGGTAAGGCAAGAAACTTTTTTCTTTAAACAAAAAAAAAATTGAAATTAAAATTTGAGAAAATCTTTCTTCCTTAATTGAATCCTGTCTCGTGGGTAATAAAATAAAATATTTTCATTTTAAAACTTCTGAGAGTTCTAATTTTATTTCAGGCTGACGTTAGTGTCATTGTCTTAATAAAATTGCTTGTCTTGCATGTCTGGAAAAAGTGGTCATCTTCTCAACTCTCTGGGCGCTTCCATGGGGTCAAGTCTACCATCAACAGCACGGCCTGGAAAAAGAGAGAGAGAGAGAAAGAGAGAGAGAGTAACATTATAATATAATTATGTGCGTGAAGATTTATTGGCTCTGGTTTAATGTCCACCCGTCAAGTCTGAGACAAAACATTCAATGGTCAGACGTGGACTTGATGTTAAATTTACAGCGTAATTACCAGTAATTGATTAGGCTTAATTGTAGGATTTTATTACTCATATTTTTTATGCTCATTGTGTTTAAACTGTAGGTTTTCTTTAGTTACAACTACGATATTTTTATTTGTATTTAGCTGAGAATGTCCAGCATCATTATGTGACATAACCTGATTATTCATCAACAACAAAAAGGTTAGCAATAAATTTATATGAATATAAAAAAAATGAAATATTTAAAGTTAAAATAGGTTTGAATAAAATGTAATTAAAAAAACAAAAATAATATTCTAACTCTTAGGCCAGCAATTCTTGTATGTATGTAAGCATGTATATATATATATATATATATATATTATTTCGAAAACGGCTTTAACGATTTTCTTTAAATTTTCAAGGTATATTTATTAAGGTATATAAATGAGAGAAAATGGGGTCTTAAGAGATTTTTTTATTCTAATCTCCATGCACATGGACATTTAGAACTACAAGTGCACGAGAGCAACCCTTGGGATTGGGAGTTTTTATTTGATCGCTCATTTTTGGTCGTTACAAAAAAAAATGTTTCCAGAATAGGTAAATATCTTTCCTGAACAAATGAGGCTCTGTCACCTGGTACTATCAATAAAATAGGTAAATCTCTTTCCTGAACAAATGAGGCTCTGTCACCTGGTACTATCAATAAAATAGGTAAATATCTTTCCTGAACAAATGATTCAACTGAGCGAGGCTCTGTCACCTGGTACTATCAATAAAATAGGTAAATATCTTTCCTGAACAAATGATTCAACCGAGCGAGGCTCTGTCACCTGGTACTATCAATAAACATTGGAAAGACACGGGAGCAGTTGAAGAAAGCTCTATGGCTTTCTACCCTACGCTCCCCTGGGAGTGCACTGGATGTCAGTTCAGTAAGTCATAGAGCTCTGTGCCTTGGGGCACAGAAGTCTATTGGCCAGACAATACAATCCTATTGGTCACACTTTCGGCCCGCACATGTCTCTTCTGTATGGACGGATTTAGGGTTAAACTTGTTCATCGTTTGTTCTTCACAGCCCCTGAAATGCGCACAGAAAATGTCTAAATCTGCTTCTTTATCTGCATAGGTGTGGACGTCCTCAGAATAGCTTGTTTCCAAACTATTTCTTTGTACCTGATGTCGTTTTATACTCGGGCTCTAACAGGGACACTTTTTACATTGGTTTAAGCCAGTTTAAGCGCTAATCTGAACATTCTCTAGATTCTTAGCTATACACAAATATTTGATTTACTCAGATATACACAGCTTGAAATATTTAATTCATTCAGTTAAAATCATCTCTAATCATCTCATCCATTCAGCTAGTCTTCTATACATATCTTAAAATATTTGATTCACTCAGTTATAAACAATTTTTAAATATCATTTACTGTCAGCTATACACATCTTTAACTATCTGATTCACTCAGTTATAAATATCTTTAAATGTTTGAGTCACTCAGTCTTAACTATCTTTAAATATTTGCTGCACTCAGAGATATACATCTATAAATATTTGATTAACTTTGCTCTATACACCTTACAATATTTGAATCACTCACCTATACATATAGGTAGCAAATATTGTAGATATTTCAGGAGCAGACAAATGAAGTTGAGTATTATATATGGTCTATATATATCTAAATGGTCGATTTCTGTTTCTTCTAGTTGTGTCTTACAAGTATTTCTTTCCATATCACATCTAGCTATTTTATTTTTCTACTTCGGTTGTTTTTTGGTTGAAATGTTTTTCCCGCCTCACTCTATTCAAAAGTCGTCTGCTAAAACGATTTTTCCATTTTCTAAATTTGTTCTCTTTCATCCATTAACTTTTTGTCCAGACTCCTACTGACAGGTAAGGTCAGGTAACTCTCGACACGACCAGTGAGCATGTGTCTGTGATTGTGTATATAAGTAAGTAAACGTGTGTGCGTTAGTCAAAATGTGTGTTCGTAGAGGAAAACAAGTTGGTGTATATGGTTATGTATATCAACGTGTGTGTGTGTGCATTCTGAGCAGGAAATGGACAGATAGACACAAGAGATGGTTGGAATTAGAGGAGAACTACGGAGAGAATGGATGGCAGGGGAGGGCACGAAACTTGGAGGGCATATCACGTGACTAATACAGCGTGTTGAACAGGTCATGTGATCATAACTTGAGATTTGTTGGCGTGATCTCCCCTTCCCTCCCGCCCCCCCCCCTTACCTCAGCTGGACACAGCAGATAATAGACAGCTACACTGCGGTAACGCTACACCTTTGAGGTCAGGGATGCTAGGTAATAAGTATATTTACAGACCCGACTTAACAGGGCGCGGAGCTTGAGTTACAGCGTATCTCTCCCCCCCCCCACCCCTCCCCGCCAGACATACAAATAAGAGCTTGGACAAAATAAAGGAAAGACAACATTAGTGTCCAGAGGTGAACAAGAGATCTATTTCCATTGTATTCTTCTAGATGTAGGAGTCGATTTGTACAAAGCTTCTATCAACTCAATCTGTCTGTCTGTCCACACCCATTCTCTTACCAAGTTGAAATTTTACACAATTATTTAGTGTACGTAACAAAACATTGAATCAATGAAAAAAAAAATTAATTTACTTAATTACTTAGACTTAGGTCCTCCCGCTGCGTTCGTCGTGTTGGGCGGCAAGCTGTCTCCGAAAAGATCTGTCACTGGCAATGTCTGAAACCTCTTCCCACTTTGTGTCCACTGTTCTGAGGTCCTCCATGAAAGTGTGGCGCCAAGTTATACGAGGACGCCCCTGTTTGCGCTTTCCTCGTATCGGCCTCCATCTCACAACCTCACCTAGTGTACGACTTCCAGTTCGGCATAGGATTTCCCCCATCTCTGTCGGTCCCAAGACCGGGTGAGAAAGAAAAAGGGTTTGGCGTGGGGCTAGCGACAGCACCCTGTAAAACCACAATGGCTTACAGAAACGGCAAACTTGACATATAATTTCTTCATTATTGGTTTTTAAATATTTTATTCGGTATCAAAAAAGGAAATAAATGCTACTGAATGAGATATGTCTGTATATGTTGAGTTATTCCCCTTGTTACGTTTTTTACACTTTTGTTTCCTTTCCCACTTCCTATTCTCAGATCAAAAAAAAAATTCTGCCACAATTATTTACTGTCCATGACAATCAATCAAAAATTATTAACCAATTTGTTAATCAATAAGTGGTAATTAATTAAATTTGTTTTATATAGAAAAAGGAAGCTTATCCCTATAGTATTGAGATATATGAGATTATTTTACTTTTTTTTTTCCTTAAAAAATATTTTTTTTTTTTTTTAAAGTTATTGCTTCTGCTTGTTGTTGTGCACCTAGAAACATCATGGCGCTGTTGGCTGGGAATCCTGTGGAAGATTCAATTACCGATTCTTATATTGGAAGTATTAACGAGAGTCTATTGTCTCAGGTTGCACAGACAAGTCATTGTTGGACCATGTTCGTGTTTGTCTTATTGATTGAAACCTGGAGCCTAGAGGCCTTCGATGACCAGAAGTAGAGCATCTATGTTCAACACAACAGACTTGGAGTGAATGTAGCTGCCCTCCGTCTTGAAGTCTGGACACTTCGATCTATGCCCGTTCATTTCATGAACTCTTTAAGGAGTGAAACTGGAGATTGTAACAAAACATCCTATTTACTTTTCAATAACATAGTTGGCTGTTTAAAATACAACCACCTTTAATAATATACAATATATCCTTTGTCATGTGTTATGTGTTGTGAAAACGAAGATGAAAAGCCATTCGATCGTTACTTAAAAGTAAACGTATTATATTTGGTTTTAGAAAAATAAATACAATAACATAATAAATGCACTTTGGCATACATCAAACAAGGCTTTAACTCCTTTCCACCATTCTCTTAGTTCTGGATTCACAGGTTAATATGATCGATGTTTCCAGCTTCTCTTCTAAATGTGTAAATCTATAAATTAGTTAAAATCATAGAGATCCATCTATCTACTATCTATCTGTCTGTCTATCTATCTATCTATCTATCCATGGGCGCCCGCAGTGGGTTGCAAGGTGCTGCACTTGCACCCTCCTGGATTCTGAATAGCCATATTCTATCCATTTTTTTACATTTTTTTTTGCATAAAATCAATTAAAATCTAAGTAGCAACCGAACAAGTAGTGCTCCCATTGGTGACTACAGAACAGTTGTAGTAGACTAGCCTAGGCTTATCAGGAATTGATGGCTGACTGTGTACATGCACCCCTCTGAATTCCGAGTAACCAAATTTTAGCCAGTTTTTTACACCTTCAAATCAATTAACTTCTGCTAGGAAGCAACTTAACATGTAATGCTTCCACTGAAATTAATAAGGATAAGCTGTTAGTGTAATCAACTAGAATAGACCAATGTGTAGTTCATGTCCGACCATGTGCGCTTTATTATAGGCTTGCAATTCAATACTCTATGGCCCGTTAGTCGTGACGATTTGTTTTCATTTGCACATAATTCTAGTTATTATATTTAGTAAAGGCCTAGAATGTGAGAAAAGTTTTGTTGTTGTTATTATTATTGTTATTTTGTCTTGGAGGAAAAATCCTTGTCAGTTGTCTTTCGAGTTGATCTATGTGAAAGTTTCTTTGAACAAGATTGGAGAGTGCAAGTCATCTTGGTACAAGAATGTACGTCTTGAGGAGTTGCGGTCAGTGTTGGCGCTCGATCAAATAGCAGGTGAAACAGGTCCACCAGTTGACGATAGAAGAGATCTAAGAAAGTCTGTGACAAAACGTTGATGTGTCTCGACTGGCAGCAGCAGGAAACAAAAACATACAAGCAGCAGCAGCATCATGAAGTAACTGCGTTGTCTTTGTAGTTTGGTGGTAGAAACTGCAGATCTCTATGGCACTGAACAAATGTGTTTGAGCGTTGGATTTGTTGATGGCGATTGTACTTGAATAGAATTCATTGGTTTAGTCTCTGTTGTTAAGAGAGACGCTTTGCCTGTGACTAGCGACTACATTATGTACATTTTTCACATGGACACTATACTCGGCCAAGGCTAATAGGACTGCCCAGTGATAACTAGCATTCAGAACTGTTTAGGCATAGATTCGAGAAAAATATCCAAGAGCAGACTTTGTCAGTTGCGCGTCCCACAGACTTAAACTTGTTATCATTGACCTGAATGAGGTTTAAAATATACGTAATGCTGTTGGTGTCATCAACAACATTATCTATTTCTTCTGTAACAGTAAGTGTCCCAAGTGATAGCGTGGGTGCTAAATTTACGTCTTTGAGTGAGACACGATGAATTGAAAGATACAAATTCATTCGCGCTTGGTCACTTTAAGAAGATCTTTGACTGTTTGGCGTATTTTAAAATAACGGCTGTTAGTGAAACCAGACAAACTGCATATATGTAATCAGTGCCTGCATCTCATGTGTTTCTGATTTGTCTTTTAATTGTCGTCAATTATTTATCTTCTCTTGAACCAGTTTACGTGATGTTGCAGATATCTTAGTGCCGCTTAACAAGTACATCAGCAGTCACACTAATGACATAATCAAAAAACAACTTGATCATGCTGAGAATGCATCTTCAGAAAGGCGAGACTACTGTCAGACAAATGTGGTATCGGGTATTGAGTTGGTGCTGCTGAGAATTTGCAGTCGACAGACACACCGAGCCAAAACCGCATGTATGGATTTTGGTAGTTATTACAGAAGACGGCTTTACATTGCATATTTTGATTCGTTAGTTTCTTCATTAACGTCTCACTTTTCAAGTTCAAGCAATACTAATGGTCAGTTCAACCTGTTTGTCAGCATCCTAAAACGAAGCAAGAGCTGCAACGTCAAGAAGACTATATCAGCACTGCCAGATAAGCGTTCATCGCTGGCTTGTCCGTCGCGACGAGAAGTATTTCAATAGTACTGACACTTTGGGCAGCGTTTATATTTTATTTGCTGGACCGTTGGGACGACCGGGGCGCACGGATAAACTGACCAACATGTACAGTAAATAGTTTGTTCACATGTTAGTTTTTTTTATTTTTATTTCACGAAGCAAGTATTTACAGTGAACTTAATATTGCATAGGTATTTGTGTGTGTGTGTGGGGGGGGGGGCGAAGGTGCACCAGTTCTTTTCATTAATATTCTCTGTAATAAAAAAGTTGAAGCTACGGCTTTGAGTCATTGATGGAAACTTGCACCCCCCTGCCGAAAATCCTGCGGGCGCCCATGTATCTATATGTCTATATATCTATCTATCTAATCTATCTATCTATCTATCTATCTATCTATCTATCTATCTATCTATCTATCTATCTATCTATCTAATCTATCTATCTATCTATCTATCTATCTATCTATCTATCTATCTATCTATCTAATCATCTATCTATCTATCTATCTATCTATCTATCTATCTATCTATCTATCTATCTATCTATCTATCTATCTAATCTATCTATCTATCTATCTATTTATCTATCTATCTATCGATAGATCGATCTGTCTAATGATTTTATGACGAAATGGACTGAATTTATTCAGAGACTTGAGGGATTTATACATTTAATAATTTGCTCAGTCGTAAAGCGCAAGTTTAAAATGTCCAGTTCTAAGCTGAGCACCTGTGCGACGCATCGCTAATGTCTGAAGAGATTGTTTAGAAATCGGGAAGAATTCCATCGTCTGTGCTGTCTTCTGCATTAGGTGAGAACCCTTGCTTACCAGTATCTGGCGGAACACTCTCTAGTCAAACGCCTTAGCCCTCATCATTACACAAACGTGCAGAAATGCCAAAATAAAAGAAGCCAAAGAAAAGCTAAAAAAAAAATGTAGCTAAACATGATGAGATATTTTTAGGCAAGTGCGCATCTTTGTGTCAGAGACAGTAAAAAAACGATCAACAATGTGACGTCAGAGCCATTGGAAGCTTAATATAACAAAAAAATAGGTCACATGACCCTATTGCCAGGTTCATAATAGAGGATAGATGAACAGGTAATGAAGGTAGACCTTGCTGGTTTCTAGGAGGGTGTCTAATAGTAGACTAGTACAACTTTTTTTTTGACTAACCCACAGTTTACGTGGTGCAGTGGTTCTCAGGTTTCTTCAACAGAGAACTGTTACATTCGTCTCCTCACAGAACCACGGGGTAGGCGATTTAAACTTAGATGTTACGAATGCAGTAGAGACGTGCACAGTGCACTCATGTGAGGAGCTCTGGTTTCAAGAATTGTTTGCTCAACTCTGTAGCTGTAACATTTTCTGACACTTTGGGAGGTCTCAGATCTGCTCTAAAGGAGGGGGGAGGGAGTTGCATATGGCCGACATTCGAAACATTTCCGTCTATTGAGTCGTTGTTTCTCTGCGTCGTCCTCCTCAAGTTCACGCACTGAGAAATTAAAAATACTAATACAAGACATAGATTGTCTTACCAAGTTTTATCTGGACACCGTGAAAACGAATTTAAAAAATTATTACTACAGGATAACTATCAGTTTGGCTACAAACTGTCAATGTACACACATGACTTCTTTGAGATTTGTCTTACTCTAGGATGCACATAGGACATGAAAGTGTAGTCTGTTTGTTCTCTCTCTTTTTTTCTCTTCTTCTTCACTTAATTCTCTCTTCTTTTCGGCCTTTCTCTCCTATTCTCTCTTTCTCTCTCTCTCTCTCTCTCTCTCTCTCTCTCTCTCTCTCTCTCTTATGCACTAATAGAAATTTAGATACATATATTTTTTGAAGCATTTCAAATAAGAAATACAAAATACACATCTAGAATCCATAGACTCTCCTGTCCATTGGCTGTACACACCTGTCAGGTAACAGCAACACCTGACAGAATCAAAACTTTGTACATCACTTGCTGGGTTATATATATCTATCAATAACAAAAGCTCACAGCTACAGCGTCATTCGTGTTGGCATTTAAAACGAACTCATGAAACATGAGCCGCTGCTTACAGATAGAAATGTGAGTAGCGTGTCTATTTAAAGTTGAGTTTTGAGTATTACATACATTTCACAATCTCACCAAAAATACAAGTCTAGACGTTTGATGAAATACTTACAAGACTAGAACTAGAGATCCCAACACTATGATATAAAGTCTAAAACAATACCCAACATAAACATATAAAGTCTAAAACAATACCCAACATAAACATATAAAGTCTAAAACAATACCCAACATAAACATATAAAGTCTGAATCAATACCCAAATAAATATATAAATTCTAAAACAATACCCAACATAAACATATAAAGTCTGAATCAATACCCAAATAAATATATAAATTCTAAAACAATACCCAACATAAACATATAAATTCTAAAACAATACCCAACATAAACATATAAATTCTAAAACAATACCCAACATAAACATATAAATTCTAAAACAATACCCAACATAAACATATAAAGTCTAAAACAATACCCAATATATACATATAAAACAACTCACAATTCACCGCAAATATGTCTATATGAAAGATTGTTTATTAAACTTTGTTTTCTTTTTAAAAAATGAAACATTTAACTATAAAGAGAATTGTCTTTAAAAAGGTTTTCAACTGGGCCTGTTCTGTACCTGGCTAACATTAAGTCTGACATTTACGAGGAATGTTGTGTTCAGTGCTAAACTGAGTAACACTAAACTTGGCGCCTGTTTGTGAACTCATAAAATGTGACTCTAGTGAAGCTGCTAATACCATGGAACATTCAATACCTACAATGTACTGAAGCATCGGTCTTCTATAACTCTTCATTGAGAATATATCCATTTCAAGAGCCTACACTAAGAAGAATATCTAGTCACTAGTAGTTAGGACTTTGTATTGGAAACTTTTACTGGTCCAATCAAATTTAACTTTATATCTAGTCTTTTATTTAGTACCTACACACGCCCGCTAATCAGTTTTGAAACTTGTGTGAGTCAACCCGGGCATGCTACCCGTAAGAGGAAACGATTAGGCTAAAGAGTAGCAAAACAAGACTCCCGTGGGGGTGCCTAAGGGGGTGCGAGAGCATCATCATTGCACTGCGCGGAGTTGTAAAAAAGCTCCCACAACCTTGTCACAATCCAGGCGCTGTTCCTCAAGGGGCCGTTACATAATAAATGGCGTGTCCCGCACGGTTAGCCTGGTATAGAAAAGAAAAATGGCGGAGGTCTTAGTAGATCTATACGCGGCCTCTTGCCGCGAAAATGACCCACCCGCCAGACAAAACAGTGTACACTGTTTTCATACAGGCTGGTGAGAGGGAGCTCTTGTTCATTTTTGCTGGCCTAGAGTTCCAAGAGCCGAAGGCTCAACTCTACCTGACAGTTTTAAGAAGAAGAAGAAGTGTGAGTCAAAATGTTGAGCATCACAAGCTATTTACAAGACTTGTAGGTATCAGGCTCAATATCCTATTTTACTATCCAGTCGAATCCGGCTCTGGCCGAATATAAACAAGTGCTATCCAGTGTCCCCTATTTGGAATTGACATTTTTGACTCGATGATTGCTGATCGTAAGGAAAAGTAAATAAAAGTATGATTCTAGATTTAGAACATGGAAAAAAACAACATTTTTTTTCTTCTGATTTCTTCTGATCTGACGTCACTTTCATTTGAATTCATTTTAAAGACGTTTCGGAGAATCCAGAGCAGAGGAGTGGATATAGAGTGGATGTAGAGTGGATATAGAGTGGATATAGAGTGGATATAGAGTGGATGTAGAGTGGATATAGAGTGGATATAGAGTGGATATAGAGTAGATATAGAGTGGATATAGAGTGGATATAGAGTGGATATAGAGTGGATGTAGAGTGGATGTAGAGTGGATATAGAATGGATATAGAATGGATATAGAGTTTCATGACATTTTAAACTATAGAACTTTTGAGACATATTTTGGAGTCACAGAGACTTTATGAATGATGTAGACGGACATAGGCAAAAGTTTGTTCACAAGTTTTAAAAGAGTTCCATGTCATGCTATCAAAAGTAGGAAGCTGCTGCCAACTTTGTCTATTTAGCAACTAAAAGGCAGCTGCCAAATATAAACTTTAAAAGACACAATACACCTGCTAAAGAAATATCCTTAAAAGAGCGAGGCATACAAGCTTTTTACAGGAGTTCTAGTGAAATAAAAAAATGAAAATACATACCTTGAAAATGTCTTAAATAAAGCTAAATAAATAACTTTAAAAGGAAAAGAATTCTTCCAAACACATACCTTGAAAACGGAACAACGCCTACCTACTACTAGCCTACACTTTAAACACTTTAAATACGTAATTAAAAATGAAAAAAAAATGTAGCCCTAACGAATGTACACAATGATTTGGCAATGAATTAAAGTGGAGTCCAGATCTAGTCAGATTGAAATTCACCAGCTAGTGAGTTAAGATGCGAGATAATAATAGTTTATTATAGCTTCAAGGGGAAAATATCTCTCGTTACAAATTCTGACTCTGTGAATCTGAAGTTTATCGCTTTAAAACTAAATACTTATCAAATAAATTCTGATTTTGTTGACCATGTAATCGTTGCAGACGTCATAATAACTTGTTCAGCCGCCTGGGACAAGACTACTATCACACACATACATTTTATACATTTTTTAATGGTTTCAGTTCTTTTTTCTTTGAAAGATAAATACATACAAGAAATGGCAGATGAACAAATACCCTAAAACCTACTCCAGCGTCAACTTCGATAAAATCAAAATTATGCGAGCATGAAGTTTTTTTGTTGTGTTTGATTTTTTATTTTATTTCTTGTTGAACATTTGTGTTGTTAGGTGCAAGAAGTAGTTTGTATTGGGCGCGTGTTTTGTGGTCAAAATGGTTGTTTGTTTCGACACTCTTAGTTTCTGTTATTGTTCTTTTAGCGCAGAGGGCGCTCTGGCTTTCTTTGTTTCCCCGTTTTCACGATACGTAAGTACATCAATGTGTTAAATCAGGTTGATATTTCGGTACGGGTGTCGTTAATGAAAGTTCTGTGATTTAGCTGCATCGCTAGATCTAAGTTATTCTTTTGTTTCAGGGCATAAGGCTTGGGGCTACGATGGAGTGTGTATTTTTAGCCGGGACTGACCCTTGATTAATTTGAGCCTTGTATCTCCGTGTTGTAGTATTTTAAGCTGCCGGGCCGTGTGGCTGTAACTGAGTGTGCGTGCATGGTTCAGTTGTGTCATTAATAACTTATTATCCAATGATTTGCGCGTATTCCGAATATTAATTATTTGCATTTAGTGTTATATATTGTTATTTTTCAACGAGAGTTGACCACTTACTTACAGTGCGGTTATTATGCAACTTGGTTTATTGTTGATGTGGGGGAACCCGGTTAGTTATATCATCCCCCCCCCTCAGATAAACCCGTGTTTAACCCATCTTGACAGATAAAGGGCAACAAGCGCCCTCCCTTAACCCGTCAAACTAGGTCATTTAGATGTTTTCCAACAGACACAAATCGAGCCTCCCAAGAGTAGCCATGAACAAGTAAATCGCAAACTGGGACGTCCTTGTATAACCTGGAAACGGTACTCTTTGAGGATCACATAGCTGCAGACGTTGCCGGTGACCAATGTGGAGACAGCCTGCCGCCCACTGAGCGCGAGAGAATTTAACAGACTCTAGTTGTTAACGAAACCTTTCAAGTAAATGCACTCATTAAAACACTTTGAATAACTACCTCAAATTTTTCCTTTTTTTTTTTTTGGCGACCCCTGAAATGGGAATTTTTAGCGGCGGCCCCTGAAAGGTGAAAAGACGCTATTAGTTTTGTGTGAAATGTCTGTCCTTCTGTCCGTCCCGTTTAGATCTCCTAAACTAGAAAAGATAGTGAAAATCCGACATCATAATACTTTAGTCCATTCAAAGTTCTGTTGCAACGGCAACTATTTTCTTTTCTAAAAGCGAAAAATCTAATTTTTTAAAATAACTTATGCAAGCAGTTTTTTCATAAAAATACACCACTTTTACAACTATTGACTATTAATAGTAACAAACACGTGAGGTTCTTTAGTGGGGGAGTCATCAGTTTACAATATTTTTAACACATTTATGCAAATGGTTTTAGACTTTTTGTTAAAAATTTTTTTTACACTTGTATTGCTACGTTATGTAAGTTCTGTCCTACTATTTACAACGTTTAGCCAAAAATAATTAATAAGTAGGTTTTCATATTATTGCGTGAACTGCAGTGGATGCAGTACACCACGGCCATAGAACACTTAAGTAATGGAAATATCTTTTTGCTTTTTTTTACGGAAATGTTTAAATAAGAGATGGGCCCTTTACAAAACAATTAGATCAGTTAGTTATTCATTATAAGACATTAGTTAGGTCAGGTTCGCATTTAACTTTACATTCACTTTCACCTAACCTTTGGTCTGCTGGACCGCTGGGGCACCACACAAGATCTGACAACCTTCTTTCTCCATTCTTCTCTGTCATTTGTCTTTGATAGAATTTCATTCTGATGTTCTTTCTGAAAATATTTATACCTGTCTTTTTACCTAGCTGGGTGGACCAGTTCGGGGGGGCCGATTTTGAGTTTGTGTTTCCACACAAACTGTCTTTGTAACCTTTTTTTAAATTTAGTTTTGTGTCGTCACTCTCTCCACCCGTCCATCCGTCCCGCTCTAATCTTAAAAATAAGGGGAAAGAAATTGAAAATCCGATATCATGATATTTTAAATCTGTTAAAGTTTTGATGCAAAAGCTACTGTTTATTTTCTGAAAACGAAAAATTTCACTTTTTCAAAACTTAAACAAAGGAGACAATAGTATTAAGGTTGTAACTTGTTTTGTTTATTGTTTTGAGAAATATTTTCCAAGGGATTACGATTTTCACTTTTTGAAAATGTTAAAAAGATAATAGTATTAGAAACGTAAGTATTGTCTTCTATATGTTTGTAATGTTTATTTTTTGTTTTTTAAGAGAAATAATGCATTTAGTATGCATTTAAGTAGAATAAAATAAAAATAAAACAAAAATACTAGTCAGTATTTCATAAAAGATGACAATTGAGGAATAGATTTCTAGGTATAGATGCAGGTATTTAATCAAAGGGAAAAGTTTCTTCCTTGAGACCCGAAGTCAAATATACGCCCTTAACAAAACCGTCCATTTGATAACCTTTTGCTAGCTTGATAACCTCAGTTAGGCCAAGTTTACATTGAACCACATCTGCACAACAATCAGTTCAATAAATACATAAGTATATATATATAACTATCAGTTCATTGGCCTCCTCCTTCAGTCGCGAAGCGACTATGGATCATCTCGGTGAGATGAATGCCTGGGCATTAGCTGTGGTCGGAACGATGTTGCCCTCACATCAGACCCCCCTCTCCACGCAGCTGATGTATCCAAAGGAACGCCAGTGCCGATACAGTTTGGGGTCAACGGCATCGCAGGTTCTGCCAGAGTGTAGCACTGAGTGCTGCAAACTGTCTTAGGGTCGCCAGCTCCTGATTTTTACTCAGGGTTGACTCCCGAAGTCTTTCCCATGATTGGGTATAGCTGCAAGGCAACAGAGGTTTGAATTCAGAGTTTTCCTTCTCCTAGGTGGGTAGCCATCAGTTCATTGAATACATAATTATATTACAATGTAATAATAATAACATGAATAAATCTCCGTATCCTGTGGTATCATGTCGTCAGTCAGCCTAACAATGCAACAGTATCGGGAACACTTTCAATATGTACACGTATCTTCTTATTGAATTGGTGGGCACTACAAACTGGCTGTTGATAGCTTCTAGTTCACAGCTTCTGATATTCAAACTGAAAATATGGACATCTTGCCTTTTTTACCTGCCTGAGTGGACCACTTTGGAGGCCGATTCTAAGTTAGTGTTTTCACACAAACTATCCTTGTTATTTTGTATTTACTTATTGAATTGACAATCAATGTATATTAATTATAGCATCATCGTATTCTAGTATATCCACTTTTTTCATCAACTATATCATCTTTCTTATCTGTACTATCATGTTCTACATCAACTGTATAAGATATTTACCACATATCAACTCTATTATTATATTAACTCAAACATCTGTTTTTATAGAGAGCTAGGACATTTCTATCATCAGTAAAACATTAGGTCGATTGGTAAAATACAGCAAGAAATCATTTTGTTAGGACATTTCTATCATCAGTGAAACAACAGGTCCATTAGTAAAATACAGCAAGAAATCATTTAGTTAGGACATTTCTATCATCAGTAAAACAACAGGTCCATTGGTAATGAATGTTAAATGCCCTTTTACAACCGGAGGGCCCTAAAAAAATTTAAAAAGTAAATTCCTCTCTATTTCAGAGCGAACATATTTAACTGATCGGGTAAACCCATTTTCACAGTATTTGACATTAACTATGACTATGTCAGTTTTACTGGGAATCCTTTTTTCATACTCTACCTTTTATTTTCGTGGCAAAATAAAACAAAAAATTGAAGGGAACATTCGTCATGTTTGACATAGATCTGAATCCAATGCATTAGATCAGTAAGACCCTAAGACACCCTGACTGAGGGTCATATCCGGCTAGTTTCTCAATGAAACCAAGTGCCATTCTTAAAGAAAAGAATCGTAAATTGAAGAACAAACTAATGTAAGGATTCTTTTGTGTTTGTGGTTCAAAGTATCTAATATGATGTATAGATGAATGAATGCGTAATGAAAAGAAGTGTTACAGAAAAGTGGACATGAAATGATGACGTCATCTTTGAATGAACAAGCCTCATTCTGGGTAAAATTCTGACAAGGAGGAGTAGTAGAAAAGACCATCAGAGTGCAAATTGACCTAAAGACCCTCAAAACATACGTAGGTAAACATTTCAAAGAAAACTATTTTGTGATTAAATATGAATAATTTTATTCTTAAAAAAGCAATTTAACAAACTTTGGGTAAATAGTTTTCAGTAAGATCTTAGAAATAAAAACAAAATAAAGCAGCATAAAAGATGAAAAAAAAAAAAAGAAGAGATGACATATTCAATACAGACAACTAGGTGAGTACATTCACAATATTTAAACAAATAATAATACAACGAAATGTGTTATAGTATAAAACATGCATTAATAGATCAGTAATAAGGAAGCCGAAAAAATGAATCAACCTATAATTGAAAACGTGAGACTCACCCTTCGCGCCAAAAGGGAGTTAATCCACAAAGCAACAGACGACCACTGCCAGAGCTCACCAAGGAAGTGCTCTGTGGTATTCACAAGGATTGACGTCATCAAAGTTTGTTTAACATATTTCTCCCTTCCTTTTTTTCCCCCCTCCACCGTGCTATATTATTATATAAAGAAATAAACAGGGAAAATAACTCAAGAGCAGAGACGAATAAAGGGGAGGTAATAACAATGCTAGGTGATAGCAATCTGATGTTATCTCCCTGATAAAGAGAGTCTACCTGAAAACCGGAAAATATAACCAGCTCACTGAATTTTCTCCCCTTTGACAAGCGAAAGTGTATGTGTGTGTGTTTTCATGAGTATTGTGTCGTGCAAGTGTGTGTGTTTTTTTTTTGTTTGTTTATTGAGCTTGTGAGTATGAGGAGTCATAAAAGGGAGAGAACTATATTCTAAATAAAGACTTAGAAATGTCTGTTTCAAATATTTGTGGTAAGCTCCCTTTATTCCGTTAGCCTAGAAAAGATGTGACAGCATTTATTTATGTGTTGGATAAAATGGCAGTGGATTTTTTAGCGTGGAATGATATCGCTAGATCTAAAATAGTTCAATTTATTTCAAAGTCAAAGCTTTACATGGAGAAAAAAAAAGGATTATTAAAAGAATGCTTTGAACTTGTGTGCAGACGTTACAGTTACAATGGACACATAAAGACTGACAATTATTGCTTTTAGGAAAACGAATTTATTTTTAAACTCACACATTTTAGTTAACTAGACGAGTGATGACCAACCTTGTTCGGCCTGGGGGCCATTTCATTTTACCCACATGGACATCATCAGCACAAACTAAAAACTCCAAGTCTTCATTATGAAGCGTGGACAGAAGTTACGAGCTCCGGGTCTGATTTGACCCCCAGGCCGTAGTTTGGCCATCATTGAAACAGATCATTCAAGTCGACGTTTATAAAGCATTAGATTTTCTTGAGTTACAGTTCTTTGGAGAATTCAAATTATGAAGTGAAGATTATCTGATTGTTATATGGTATGTGTGTGTATGTGTGTGTGTGTTTTTCATTGGTGACGGATGGAGATGTTAACGATTGGTTGTGAATGATGCAAGATAGGTTGCACTGTCGTCAGTGGTCTTGGTTAGGACAGGATGACTTCAGAACGTGAGACTGAAAAGAAGTGTTATTGTAGTGATTTAGAATTAAAAAAAAAAAATCCGGTTTAAATATGACTAAAGTTTACTACATTTACTGCATTTCATCCTAAGTTGACTTTGTCTCTAGTGTAACAAAAGTAATATCTAAACACTATTCACCAAAGAAGTTATTCAAGATTTACGAGTTGAGATATAATAAGCCTATATCGTTAAGTTGTCTACTAGCAGCTCGGTACTAAAATTCAACGACCATAAACAACACTGATTGGTGGATTGATGAGGATGTAAGATAAATAAGAGTGATCATTAAATAAACCACGTGACGCTCTCGGTCGCCCATGGCAACAAAGACAATAGATTTTCCCCTCACTGGCATATATACACGTAGTGCCTCTCAACGGACCACTTTATTCTTGTATTTGTAGCAGATAGTAAGACTCCTAATGTTTTCTCTTACCAAGAAATGGATTCTGTCAATGCAAATGTAGGTAGTGTGAGAACCCTTGCAGTAAGTTTGAGGCCTGTCATCAACTCACTCCGAAGAAAACGTTTAGCAAACCTTTCAGCCTTAATGTAACATGTCGTTGAGCTGGCGTTTAGCAACAAAGGGAGAGTACATCTAACTCATTCAGTCTGGCAATTAGAATTGTCACCCTTGGTTCAGCAACAATCATAAGGTGATTTTATATTACCATCGTGTAAGACAGCAACTCTCAAACTACGGGCATTATCAGTGGCAGAGGGCACTTGAAATATTCATTTCATTTTTCAAGGGACCCATTTCAGATGTACATGCGCTGTACCTTGAATGTCCCTTTGAAAGATTTCACCAATGATGCCGCCTTCTAGATCTGTTTGAACTTTTTTTTTTGAATGGTTTAGAAATATGTTTCATTTTTACAATCTAACACTTATTATTGAGAGCAAGACAACTCTATGGGCTGTATAAAAAAGATAGTTTTTTTTTGTTTTTTTTAAAGCAATTTGTTTGTTTTTCTTGTTCATTACATTCTTTCTCTGACAATACAGGTTGAAGCTTACAGCTGTCCCTCTGACTCCCTGTAGAACAGGGGTTCTCAACCTGCGCGACCCCCTTGGGGGTCGAATGACGATTTGCCAGGGGTCGGCTAAGACCATCGAAAATATGTATTATTTTTGTCTATTGCTGTATGTGTGTGGGGAGGGGGTCGCTGCAGAGTGGGGGATTGTAAAAGGGGTCGCCGGGCTTAAAAGGTTGAGAACCGCTGCTGTAGAACTAAAGGGGGAGCTAGCGAAACGTTTTTCGTCGGGGGGGTGGGGGTGATCTTCAAGTAAAAGTTTGAAAACACTAATGTGTAAGAGGAAACCAGTGGCGTACCAAACAGTGTTCTTGTGTCTACGCCTTTATAAGTATGAATGAAAATATCAAACTATATAGTACCTCGAAGTCTCTAGTGGGACATGTATTTTATAAGTAGATTTTTTTATTAGACCACATTGTGAAAAACATTACGGTGTGGTCAGATTAACACTTTGTTTAATTACAAGACGGATTAAGTACTTTAGAGAATTGGCCCGAATAACAGGATGCGTCAATTAAACGGAATCTAAAGTTTTTAAAACTTTTTTTATTTATTTTATTTTCCCAACACATTGTTTTGTTTTATTTCCCTTTATTCTTATTGCATTATTTCCCTTTATGAAACCATTCCGTAATGTCTTCACTACTGCAACTCAAACCTGGTGGTATTTGTACGGGTGTTGACCTCTTCAACATTTGAATAGTATGTAAGTGATGGTGGAGTAGTCAACACGTCCCTTGAAAAACAAACTCAGCTCTTGGAGGAAAAAAATAGTTGCAGAGTTTTATGTCTTCCATTGACATTCTTGCTTGCACCGGATTACAGCCTCCTCAACCTCTTCACCCCCCGGTGGACTGTGTTCTTTGATGTGTTAATGCAGCTTCTTGTCCGCGAGCTTAGAACGTGATTACATCCAGTGCATTGTTCTCAGCACTGGCTCAGTGCATCCAGGACTCAGGGGTGATCATCTCTTCTTGTTTCTTTGCAATGCTTTTTTTCTTTCCTTAAGACTAAAATCTTAATGAGGATTCGTTGGTTGGTTCATCCCTCTGTCCTGATTGGCTCCCTTTGTTGAGATTTAAATTTAAGTGGCTTTTTTTGTGGTGTAACATTCATATTAAAAATAAACTCAGCAGTTCTAATATTTTCAGATGCCATTCCTCTTTCACCTTTACCTATCCTTTAGTCTACTCTACTCTACAGGACCGTTCGTGCATCACACCAGATCTAATGTCATCCTTTTTTCTCTTTAATAAATATGTCTGCATGATTTTGACGCTTAAAAAATACGAGGAGCTTTTCATTTCATGTCACTATCAGTGTACGTACGTCATCAATGTTTGAACTCATTGTAAGACACACACCTAGACACACCTACTAGACACACACCTAGACACACACCTACTAGACACACCTACTAGACACACACCTAGACACACACCTACTAGACACACCTACTAGACACACCTACTAGACACACACCTAGACACACACCTACTAGACACACCTACTAGACACACACCTAGACACACACCTACTAGACACACACCTAGGCAGACACAAACACACGACGGATGGTTTATTATCCTTACCAGTTATGGTTATTCTATTTTTGTTAGACATAGTCCAAGGTCAAGGACTCTGTGTGGTTGAGAAGTTTGTAGCCTCTATTTTGTTGATCATTTCTATCTAAATGTTCCTTACAACAGAACTCTAAAGGGATGTAATAAATTAGTCAACCCTTCGTTAAATCTCATAATTTGTTCTTTTATTGATATTATTGTTACGTATTTCTGAATCTTCTGGCTAAATGTACTAGTTGGCACACAAATAAAAACACAGCAAAGAACTTGACGACTAAACTTTCAGTTTCATATAACTTTAATGACTATTAACTCTAACAATTCGTTACTGTAACATGTAGCGTAGAAGACTGTACAATATCTGTCAGTTTACAGTTAGCTATACTTCGTTGCAATTCATCTCTTCACAACTTGCATCGAGCCGTATTCCACAGAACAGACCAACGACACACTTCCCAGTGTCGCTCCAGGTCTCCCAAAGCTGAACCAAGTCGTACTCAAGTCTACCGAATCAGAGCCGCACACGTCTTACATCGACTGTATCGACTGTAACGGCTCAAGTCCAATGTAGTTCGCTGTATAGACTTTAACGACAGTAGTCCAATCCAGTTAACTCTACCCTAGTTAACTTGCATCGAGTCGTACACATTTCTCTTCCACAGAGCCGCACACGTCTTACATAGTCTGTATCGACTGTAACGGCTCACTGACGACTCCATACGACTCACTTTCACATTAACTCTCTGGCTTATATAGAGTCCCTAATCGCTTGTCCAAAGTTGCACAAACACGGCTAGTATCCTCTGAAATAACACGTGAGGAAACGTCACATCCTGTCTTTATTTATACACGTAGATTCCAGAAAACACTCGATGCAGTGTCATCAAGTCGGGGTCACACGTAGTGACCTTTATCTGTCACTGTTCATTAGTAACTGTCCCCCTACTTAGATCTGCTCGTCCCCTGGAACAACACGTGTGGACACGTCACATCCTGTCTTTGTTTGTACATGTAGATTCCAGGGAACACTAGCTGCTGTGTCATCTCGCCGGGGTCATACGTTGACCTCTACCTATCACTGTTCATTTGTAACACTGCCCCCTTCTTAGATCTGTTCGTCCCGAACAGATTCTACTTCATCACGATACTGATGAAATCGATCGACGATCAATTAGGAAGCTTTGGTGGTTGCCCCCTTCTCAGAGATGTTCTTTCAATCTGGCAGTTGTCCATCTTCTTTCCATAGAAGAATGGGAGCCAAATCCTCATTTTTCAGAAGGTCCTCACAAATGTTTTCATCAATCTTGGTATGGAAACATCGACCTTCAGATGACGACATTGGGCACTCTTGTCGAGAAAATTCATCAGCTTTCTAACGAGTTCGTGCTTCACTGGCTGAGTTTTACATTTTCAAGCATCTTTTTACAGAGCTTCTTCAGAGATAACTAGGTTCATCACAGTACAGCAATATTCACATGCTCTTCTTTTAAACAACAGCAACTGACTTGGGTTTGTACGATGTTGGGTTGATCTTCTTGTACAGTTCTGTCACAGATGGTTACTCACTACAGTTCTGGCATCTTACACTAGTTCTTTCCTTCTTGCTTCTGACTTGATTATCGTTCTTCTTAAACCTCTGTTATACTTCATCAACCTATTCTCATGAGGAATGTTCTTAGATTATTCTTTAGTGGCTTCACACTTTCAACTGATTCGTAAGGCTTTCTTCTTTGGTTTATGGTCCCGGACAGAATCTTTCTAAAAACATGGGCTATGGAGTTTCATTAGTGCAGGTGGGGGTTTATCAGTGGGAGAAGTGGTGGGCTTGTTTTCTAACAACATGGGCTATGGAGTTTCATAAATGCAGGTGGGGGTCTATCAGTGGGAGAAGGGGTGGGTTTGTATCTTGATCTTGTTGGAGCCATCCACGTTGCACTCTGCATATGTCGCTTTCTCCGCCTCCTCAATTTGATATTTCTTTGGTTGCGTTGATGTCGTTGTCGTTGTCGTGCTTTCCTGTCGATCAACGCTGATGGCAGCGACTTAGCACATAGGAAGGTATTGCATTTCATAGCTGTAGTCATCAAGACTGTTGATCTAACAAGTTGCTTCAGCATTATTCTTCGATGGATGCTTTGCGAATGAGCTGCAAGTCCACTTGAAGGCAAGTTGTCAAACACGTCATCACCTTCATCCGAGTCTAGAGGACTCGACTGTGGGGCAGGTTGATAACATTCAACGTGCAAAGGTCCATCAACTTCAGCATCAGATTCTATTGTGTTTACTTGACTTTCACCAGGGCTTCTCGCGCTGATCTTGACAGCTGGACATGCTTCTGTTAAGTCCAGACCTTGCTGGTGTATTTCTTGGCATTCACAGTCTTCTTGTAAAGCTACGTACGTACAGTTCTTGTCAAACACATGGGTGCAATAATCAAGCTTCGAGTTCCTCTCGTAGACACTGGCAGATAGAAGACAGAAGTCTTTAAGGCCCACAGCAACAGGCTTGGACGCAGACCCAACGTTGTCTTGTTCTGTCTGGCTGGTTGAGGTACTCATATCGAGTATATCTCTAGCAAAATCTTCGGTTAAACTATAGGTCTCTTCTCTTGTTTCTTCAACTGTCTCATTCAGCTTCTCGTTGAAACAATAACAACTATCGTCTCTTTTCATTTCTTGTGGGCCACATTTGTTTGGTTTGCTATCACAGTCACAGACAGCACAGCCATCACCAACATGCCTATCGTAATTGTCTGTATCGCCACATCCTTGGTTGGACAATTGTTCGCTGTTCATCAATGGTGTAGCTCTTTCATCTGTCGACTCAATCACATACTGCTGGGTGTTCAGTAGCTCGTTCATCATGATTCTCGTTTGATATTTTATTGTATCTGTTTGTTCTTCAGTCTTGTTGGGCGTGCTAGCTATTTGTTCATTCTCATTCATGACTTTAATCAACTGGTTAAATGAAGAAAATCTAGTGTTGATTTCTGATTCTATCATCTTAATGCTCTCTTTCACCGAGTTCATTTTGTATTGCAAAGTTCTCAGGAGCTCCATCGTATTAGGTTTGATTTCAAATTGGCAGGTGTCCGGATTCTCATCTTCCTCCAACAGGGCTTGTCTGAGACGTACTGTTAGCGTTTTCTTATTCCCATTAAGCTGTAGACCTCTTTCTCGAAGCTCTTGTCTAAGTTCTTTCATGTCAAGTTCAATAAGAAGTTTGATGGAACACATTCTAGCCAGAAAGATCCCACTTCTGACACCAATTGTTACGTATTTCTGAATCTTCTGGCTAAATGTACTAGTTGGCACACAAATAAAAACACAGCAAAGAACTTGACGACTAAACTTTCAGTTTCATATAACTTTAATGACTATTAACTCTAACAATTCGTTACTGTAACATGTAGCGTAGAAGACTGTACAATATCTGTCAGTTTACAGTTAGCTATACTTCGTTGCAATTCATCTCTTCACAACTTGCATCGAGCCGTATTCCACAGAACAGACCAACGACACACTTCCCAGTGTCGCTCCAGGTCTCCCAAAGCTGAACCAAGTCGTACTCAAGTCTACCGAATCAGAGCCGCACACGTCTTACATCGACTGTATCGACTGTAACGGCTCAAGTCCAATGTAGTTCGCTGTATAGACTTTAACGACAGTAGTCCAATCCAGTTAACTCTACCCTAGTTAACTTGCATCGAGTCGTACACATTTCTCTTCCACAGAGCCGCACACGTCTTACATAGTCTGTATCGACTGTAACGGCTTACTGACGACTCCATACGACTCACTTTCACATTAACTCTCTGGCTTATATAGAGTCCCTAATCGCTTGTCCAAAGTTGCACAAACACGGCTAGTATCCTCTGAAATAACACGTGAGGAAACGTCACATCCTGTCTTTATTTATACACGTAGATTCCAGAAAACACTCGATGCAGTGTCATCAAGTCGGGGTCACACGTAGTGACCTTTATCTGTCACTGTTCATTAGTAACTGTCCCCCTACTTAGATCTGCTCGTCCCCTGGAACAACACGTGTGGACACGTCACATCCTGTCTTTGTTTGTACATGTAGATTCCAGGGAACACTAGCTGCTGTGTCATCTCGCCGGGGTCATACGTTGACCTCTACCTATCACTGTTCATTTGTAACACTATTATCTCTAAACTGTCTTTACTTAAATCAGGTTTAATAAATGTAACTTTTTTTTTTGGATTTCATCATCATAATCTGATAGAGTTGTATGTATATTATAAATCAATGCACATTTCATTCTCATTTCAAATTCAAATCAATCGAGACCATATTTGTTACATTTTGAAGTAAGGCACTATAAAGGTAAATTGTTTTGTGTGATTCCTGATGTCCGCCTGGTGTTTGTAGCTTTAGTGGGTCCTTCCTCCCCCCTCCCACCTAATCATAACTTAGATATTTTAAGCCTTTTAGATCCAATATGTGCATTATCCAGTTAACCTAGATGATATATATCTTGTAATAATTTAAAGTACTTTGTAAACCTAATGTAATAATATATGTGCTTTAAATATCTCTTGCGTGTGTGTGTGTGTGTGTATCTAGCTCTCAATTTAATATATTGAAGTAACCGTGACCAGCAGGACGTTGTGTGACAATTCCTCAAAGTGCCAGGCTCACTACAGCAACGAAGTGAAGTGAATGATAGGACTTAAAAGTGAATACACAAGTTCCATTTGTCAGGTGAAAATGCTTAGCTGATTAAGTAATAAATAAATAATTATCAATCTACATTTAAATTAATAAATAAGCATGTATTATTAATGAAGTAATTAATAAAGTTCATCTATAATCATTAATTAGCTCTTCATGTGTTAATAGTAACAATGTTCATTACACATTTAATGTTATTAGGACCTATGGCATTCATACACTCACCAAACTTTGACATCATTTTTTTTATACCTATGGAATGAATTATTTATCTGGTATATATTCAAAATGCACACAACTAGAAACTAATTAGAAATAGAATGATGTAGCTATAGTACTAACTATGAATATAAATATTAACGTATGTTGATATTATGTATAAAAGTCAATAAAACTTTTCCTGCTTTTAATGTTTTACACGATTCGGCTATCCCTTAGTCTGTTGAACCATTGGAACACCACACAAGATTTGTTGACCGTGTTTCTCCATTTCTTTTTCCTAGGATAAAATTTCATTCAATGACATCCTTTTATGTTATTTTCTCATCGCTTTATCTGCTGGCCTTTTCTTCTTCTTTTCCTGGTACTGTTCCCTGGAAAAAAGTCTTTGCGAGCCCTGAGGACCTTTTGGTGTGGATATAGAGATTTAGTTTGAATTTTTGACAGTGGTTAGAGGCCATCGTGGATTCGCATGCATATAAGAATGTAACCATCACCAGGGAGCGCATCAGTCTGATCTGAGTATCTAGAGCAATGCCTTTGTCTTTCCAGATTGTTTTGAGTTTTGAAAATGCTGCTGTGGTCTGTGCAATTCTGGCCAGTAGTTCAGGGTTCGTTCTCTCGTCTGAGACAATAGCTCCAATGTATTTAAAACTACCAATGCTGATGCCCCTTTTAAAGCCCTGTTAGGTGTTGATTATAATTTGTGTTTTTTCGGCATTGATTTGCATACCATATGTTGCGGAAGTCTTATCAAGGCACATAGTAAGTCAACTAATCCCAGTATGGAGATCAAACCCACGACATTTGCGTTAGTAGCACTACGTCATACAATCTTAGCATCCGGTTTCGGGAATTTCCAGACTTCCAACTTTTGAACAATTATTTTTTATTTCCACCCATTAAGAGACTGTAAACTGCTAAAAGGAATCAATTAAAAATGTTTCAACAATAAAAGAAAATTTATTAATATTCTTTCTCTCCCTATGTAAAAGATGACAAGGGAAACTACTATTAAACGTCAAATGTTAGTAATTTTTGTGGCTTTCTCAAAAAAAAGTTATTATATCTTTGGCTTAACTCTATAGTATAAAGAAGATTGTACTAGAAGCTTAATTTTATACATTCTATATTTACTTAATGAATTAAAATTTCAATAACAAGGTCTCTGAAAACTGTTAAAGGAAAACACTATTGGTTCTGACAACTTTTTTTTTAGATCTGTTTTGACGTATAGATATACTACACATTATATTTCTTTTATTTTGTGAATGATACAAATCTAGTAATTGTCATTTTTGTTATATATGAATTAGTTTTTCTGCGCTTCCAAAACAGTCAGACTTCACTGGATTTCTATGTGACATCAGAAATGTTGATTAGACTTGGCCTACGCATGTATGAATATCTTACCAGGTTGTTAAGAATCAATTGGACTCGAAAAAGGGGAGGGGGAGGGGCAGAAATCAAGTTAAAATTAGATAAATATTTGGATCTATCGATTCTGTAAAAAAAAAAAAAAGGTGTGTGAGACTATACCAATGTGTATTCTAAACTGTGGACTAGGCCTAGTAGCGCAAGTAGTCACTGTAAGAATGAAGCGATCGTAACCTTTGTCTCTTAGTGTGAAGATAACGAAGCGATGCGATTGGTTAGATCTGTAGGGAAGTGACGTAGACAATGCTAAAAACATAATCTCATATTATCTTTTTTTTTTTTTTTACATGTGAAGAATTTGCTATCTCATTTATTAAATATAAACGATCATGTCTCTAGACGTATGTCAGAATTGCGTAGGTTTCATCGGCCAGATTCTATTCCCCGTAAAGATGATTTTTGAGCGTTACGATAAATGAAAAGAGGAGTACTGGTTCAACTAATAATGAATCCTATCAACGTACTGACCACATGGAGGCAGGTAGCATGGAATGTCTCTTGTAAAGGTATTTCCATACATGTGTATGTACGATAAGTTATAGTGTAACAGGATGAATGTTGTATGTATTAACCGACAGATATGAATCATGAATGTAACTGATTATTAGTATCGTGAGTTTTTTAATATAAAATAGATAACATTATACAACCTATAATACAAAAAACAGAAAACAGAAACAGAAAACAGAAATGGAAAAGTGGTTTGAGTGCTGGGACAAGTCCCAAAAAGCCCGTGGAGTCTGGGAGCGCATGAGGCGCCCTGACCGCACTTCCCCGTGGTGGAGGCTGTCCAGGCCTGAGCAAGCTATTATAGCACAGTGCAGGACAGGCCACTGTCCTGTTG
Organism: Biomphalaria glabrata; assembly: GCF_947242115.1. Lineage (NCBI taxonomy): Eukaryota > Metazoa > Mollusca > Gastropoda > Planorbidae > Biomphalaria > Biomphalaria glabrata. Next base: position 17,316,740 of record NC_074716.1, read on the forward strand.
GCTCATATTTCTCGCGGCTATGGCCAAATTTCGATTCACGGTGCCCTCGCTGCGGGGAAGAAGAGGAAACCGTGCCTCATATTCTGTTTACTGCCCCAGACTTGCTGATCTCCATCTCGACAGGTCTGGGAAACCCAAAATTCTCGACCTGTATGGCGACATTCATGCACTACGCAAGACAGCAGGGTTTCTGTCCAGGGCTTTTGCAAGAGAGGATTTGAGCCTCTCAAGCCCTCACTCTAATGGAGTTTGATGATGATGATGATGAACATTATACAACGAAATGCGTGCAATAATATCAATATTATTAAAGGGCTATAAATGATTTTTAAATTAATCAAAGGGAAACATTGGCAAAAAAAAACATAAAAAAAAGAAATATTTACTTATTTAAACTATTGTATTATTATTTTATAAAGTTATAAATTTAAAAAAAATTAATAGGTGAAAGCATTAAGAAAATTATTATTTAAGTCTTATCGTTGTCTTGACTTAAATTAACATAAATTAAACAGTTTGTCATTTTTTATGAAAATTATAAAAACCAAAACTGTACAAAACGTGTTTAGAGCGGTATAAGAACATCTCGTCAATAGATGCTGTCGATGTCTGACAGGCGTGTGTACATCCAATAGTCCAACAACTATGAATGTAGTTTATTAGGTACTGGTTCATAGCATTTCTCTACGTACAGGTCCTTTAATCGATTGCATATCATTACTTATATAAAGATGGAAAATTATAAAATTGTTTCTCCAACTTATAACCTACAGTTGCTATATCTTGTAATATAAGATTCCCTGCACAATCCATGACAGAGAATGCTCCCTAAGACGGTGTGTATATATCTCCTATAAATATTGAAATTATATGTATAAAAGTAAAATGTTTCTAAATTGTAGATTTAAATATTACTACTAATGATTGTCTGTGGATTATTTAACCTGTACTGAGACCCTGGGGACTATTGGGTTAAAAATTCACTCGCCTGGCCTGCACATCATTTTTTAATTATTGCTTTATATACACTAAAATTAATTATTAATATTTTATTTTATTCTTAATAATACTGTAACAACTTTTCTTTTTTTAAACCAGGTAAAAACATTAATGGTTAGAATTAAGACGGGAAATAATTTCAATGATATATCTGTCCTTTTCCATAAAGTCATTCGCCAGAGATTAACTTTGACATTTTGTTTTCATACCATAGGGGAATAATCGACTCATTACAAGCATGTAAAGATGAGTTATGTAAGGAAATGTGTTTTTAAATATTGCTTTTCAGAAAGTGTAATCATTTCTTGACTCAAGTATCAATTTAAATCGTACACATAGAAACTAGGTACATCTTATCTTGTTGAACTTCTAGCCCCCCACAGGAAGTCGTCTCCACGCTTGAACACCTCTATTAGAAAACAAGTATTAATGAGAGTCAAGCTGTGGATTAGCACCATAGAGAAATATTTCGTAGGCTAAGTAACGGGTTTAGTGTTGCAATTAGAGCAAGATATAATCTAAACCTTTTCACTTTGAGAATGTCTATATTGCTTCCAGAATTTAAAAACAAAAACTTGATAGTCAAGTGGTAAAACAAAACAACAACGTCAGATACCATTTATATCCCATCCTCTGTTTTATAGTCAGTAAATAGACTAAAATTAGGTCTACAAATTACTTGAAGTGGTAAATATACAGATTATAAAAAACCTATAGTGTTGATGGAAGTCCAGATCTCTTTCTCTGATTTCTTGTCCTGTCCACATTACTGTTCACTGAGAAGAGAACTAACCTATTCGAACTAAAAAAGAGATAATAGATGTCAGAGAATGTTCAAATGTAGTCATATAAATTTAAAGTCTGATAACGGCAACAAAGGTTATTGGATAAAAATATTTTAAATAATTTTAAAATGTAATTTTCTGTTCTCATGTTAGGACTTATGCAGTTTAGAATCCACTTGGATTAAATCGTTATTAAAAAAAAAGGTAATTTCTATTGAAAATTGCTAACCTATATGCTCACAACATTGTTAATCCAGAACTATATAAGTAACTTAGTCAGCGTGACTATTGATGTCCGCTAAGTGTGTGTACTAGCAAGGTACTTAACAAGGTAATTGTAGTATAGAACTTTATAGTTTCATATTGTAATATGGATTATATTCATATAACTTCACATTAAAAAAATATATAAAAAAACAAAACACTCCGAGGTGACACAGTGCTGAAGTCCTTTATACACGGTGTGAACTGGGGTCGTGGCTGTTCTCCATTTATCCATCGTTGATGTGGTCTTCCTATGGCACTAAAAATAATGTGACTTCTGACCTCTCGCTGTTGAAACCTTTCGTTGCTGGGGTCTTGTCACATTGCGATGTTAGAAGTTTGCACAAAATAAAAATGTCTACGTCATTTGTCCTGCCGCGGGTAAAGTCTTTCGTGGGGGCTGACACCTAGGTGTGTTAGACATCTGATGTATTCATAAACTTACTGTGAGATCTGGATAAGTCAGTATCCACAGTCAACCGGTTACCCTCGGTGTTTACACAATAACACTTCACACTCTTTACAAACACATACACAAAGGATATATCCATTTGCTTGTATCTTTCTATCTGAGCACTCACTTGAGTTTGACATCTTTTTTTTTTTTTTTTTTTTTGGGGGGGGGGGGGGTTATTACTCGTGTAACTCCTACTATTAATGAATATTTTCATTAATTTTAGAAATTTAAATCATTAACTGTGACAGCTTTTCGCATCTAATCTCTTCCTGTTTCATACCACATAATAGTTTTGTAAAATTTAAGAAAGATTTCTTCATTAATTATTGAATTTATTTTAAAAAAAAAGATTCGCCATCAAAGACCAGTGCTTCGAATATGGTACACAGGGCAACTAACAATTTAATTTATTTTATCTCTTTTTAATTACTGAGTATTTAGTATTATCCCCCTTGCAAATTGCCTCTCCCGTGCATAGGTTAGTTACAATCTTTCTTTTATTCATTTGTATTTAAAGCATGTGCTGAACAGGTACAGACAACTTATTGAGGTTGTGGCCTACTGTCGCATGAAATTTGCATGGCATGTTCTATAACAGGATTACAGGTAATCGAGCGTCCCAAAGAGTAGTAAACATGGAGGCCGAAACTAGAATAACGCAGAGACATCTTCGTATAACACGGCACCGCACCTTCATGGATGACCGCAGGGCAATGGACACTAGATGGGATGAAGCTGCAGACATTGCTAGAGACCAATTTCTATGAAGCCCGCTTGTCGTCCAATGAACCAGTGAGGATGTAGGTGTTAGTCTAAGTAAGATTGTACTTCATGAATTGTGCTGTAAGATTGTACTTCATGAATTGTGCTGTAAGATTGTACTTCATGAATTGTGCTGTAAGATTGTACTTCATGAATTGTGTTATGCTGACTGGGAAGTCCTTGCAGTTACGAATCATTACAAGAAACGAATTGAACAAATTCCATTCAGGTAACTGTCTGAGAGGAACATTCATAAGAAAGCTAAAAAGGTTTTTTGAAATTAAAACTCTCTTTGTATTTATGTGATTTTACCATCACAAAGGAGCAACAAGACACCGATTTTCCATTTCTAGTACAGAATCAAACGGTACCTAGACCTTCTATTTCTTGCACAGAATCAAACGTTACCTAGACCTTCCATTTCTAGCACAGAATCAAACGTTACTTAGACCTTCCATTTCTAGTACAGAATCAAACGTTACTTAGACCTTCAATTTCTAGCACAGAATCAAACGTTACCTAGACCTTCCATTTCTAGCACAGAATCAAACGTTACCTAGACCTTCAATTTCTAGCACAGAATCAAACGTTACCTAGACCTTCCATTTCTAGCACAGAATCAAACGTTACTTAGACCTTCAATTTCTAGCACAGAATCAAACGTTACCTAGACCTTCCATTTCTAGCACAGAATCAAACGTTACTTAGACCTTCCATTTCTAGTACAGAATCAAACGTTACTTAGACCTTCTATTTCTAGCACAGAATCAAACGTTACCTAGACCTTCCATTTCTAGCACAGAATCAAAAAATTAGTTAAGACAAATAAACTCAATTAAGCAGGGCTTTTTTTTTTGTGACGTTACGCACCGGTACGGTATACCGGCACCTTTTTGAAACAAATATTACTTTTCTTGTATTTTAACGTATATTTTTAATTTTTAGTAGTTAAAAGCTATGCAATCAACTACTGAGTACCGGCACCTAATCACTGAGCCACGGCACCTAATCACTGAGCCACGGCACCTATTTTGTTTTTTTACCAAAAAGCACTGCAATTAAGTATTATTAAAACTGCGTCCAATTAGAATATTACAACTAGGGAGATATTTTTTAAATTAAAAATAAGATCTCTAAAAACTAATAAAGCCTTTACAAACACATGAGCATTAAATCAAATGTTAATTATAAAGAAAAACACATTGAAGAACATAATAGTAGGGACCTACTATATTTAGAATTTCTTTTTTTTAAGTCACCATAAAAATACCTGGCACAACTTTGTACTTTTAAATTCTCCCCTTTCACTAAAACAACTAAAAAAGTACTTCTTATAGAACTGATCTCTGAAACTTAAGGAAAACTTAAAATTGTTCTGCTGTAAGCCGGTCCTTTGATTAAAATCAGTTTAGTCCCACTGGAAGGTGACACCTTTGCGCCATGTGTACATTCCACGCAGGTGGCCAAATTTGTTGGGGAAGGCGGTCACAAACGAAAAGGATTCCAATGTTCACGTTTTTTTTTTTTAAATTAATTCAATTTTTTTAATTTGCTTAATTATTTTGTGTGGAGAAAAAACACTCCAGACGGACACAGCAAACCTTATTGGCGATTTTTTGTACGTTTGAAATTGTTTAGCTTCGTAATTAGACGTAGGGGAAGAAACGGAATCTATCTAAAGATAAGATACAAACAAGATACAAACAAGATACGTTTTCTTGATCAGAAATATCTTCTTTAAAAAATAAGAAAAAAACTATATGAAATACCTTGACAATATGTTCACCTTTTTCTCTGCCGTTTTGTTACAACAGTAAATGCAAACTATGAATAATTTGAGATGTTGAAAAATGTAAAAAAAAGTTTAAAAAGTGTATACAATATAAGAAAAATAAAACAAATAGGAGCAACGAAGATTTGCAGAAGCGGTCAGAACTAACTGATTCTAATAAAAACCAGCCAACTACATACATGAATTTTTGTGATTTTTCGCCAAGTAAAAGGTTAGGGTTAATGAAGTAGTGAAAGAGGAATAACTTATTTGAACTGTAAGGTGAATAATCAATGTCAGATAATTGTCAGAAGTCGTAGTATAAATTAAAAATGCGAAAGAAAAAAGACTATTGCATTGAAACATTGTTTAATGTTTGTATATTTACAATTGTTTATGTCATATTAGTACATATACAATTAAAATACAATCATTGGGTTAACTAATTTTAAAATAATTCATTGTCTATTCAAAATAGCACAACCATAGACCTTACGTTAGTTTGTGACAAACTATAAAAGTAACTTAGCTATACTTACTATCGATGTCCGCCCAGTGTGTGTACTAACAAGGTACTCAGCAATTATGATAGAACTATAAAGTATCATGTCCTGGAATATATTCCTGTAGCTTAACAAAATACTTAAAAAAAACATACAAAGGGATTCTTAGTGCTGAAGTCCTTTATTCTCGGTGTGAACTGGAGTCGTGGCTGTTCTCTATCCATCCATCGTTGTGGTCTTCCTATGGCACTAACAATAATGTGACCTCTGACCTTTCGCTGTGGAAGCCTTTCGTTGCTGGGGGCTTGTCACATTGCGACGTTAGAAATTTGCACAAAATAAAATGTCTACGTCATTTGTCCTGCCGCGGGTAAAGTCTTTCGTGGGGTCTGACACCTGGGTATGTTAGACATCTGATGTATTCATAACTTACTGTGAGATCTGGTTAAGACAGCATCCACAGTCAACTCCGTCACCCTCGGAGTACACGCACATACACCCAAGGAAATAACTCCAGACTGTACCTTGTAAAGAACATCACTCACTTGACTTTGACATCATTTTTTGTTTCGTTTTTCTTGTTCATCTAACAACCATATCAACTAAAACATTCATCTAACAACCTACTTAGCAACTAAAACGTTGATCTAACAACCTACTTAGCAACTAAAACGTTGATCTAACAACCTATTTAGCAACTAAAACGTTAATCTCATTATATTTCGACAGCATTCACTGACAAGCTGAAAGTTTAACTATGACCTCGTCGTGCTAGTAAAGGTTTAGAAAAAAAAAAAAAAAAAAAAAAAACTACTTAACAAAAATAATTAAATTGGGTGAAACCGCATCAGTAATTTTTGAATTAATTGATCACTTAATTAATTTTAATTGATCTCAACTAGCAATAATAAATGTGTGCCATTGGAAATATTTTAATAATTTGTTTTTTTTTTTATTGTAACGTTCAAGCTTTCAGCATGCTCAGTGCCTTTTGGTCCAATCACTTTGTTTAAATATTCGGGAGAAAGTTGCTGCATTTGCAAAATTGCTTTAAAATAAAGTTGCTCGAGTATAAATTTGAACCTCCAAGATGGAAGGCCGACGTATTAGCAACTAAGCTATTTAAGTACTTATAAAAATTGAAGGTTGTTTAGTCTACAAAAAAAAGTGCTTCGATTGAAATGTTTAGCGAACGACCTAATTCTGTCAACCAGGCTTCTCTTCCCTTGGCTTAGTACGTTTCTATTTATAATTTAATTAATTCATTACGACCAATTGCTTGATTACTGTTTTCTTTTTTGTTCTTTGATCGATTTAGGTGTTGTCATTGACCAAGAATAATAATGCGGTTTCATCTTGATCCTAAAACGGGAAGTGGGAGAAATAACGTTGTGCAAGACTCCAGACAGAATGAGCTGAGTGTTCCACCTATGGGGAACTAACATTTATATTGTATTTTTCTCATTAGGATAGGACATAAGACCAGTGACTTCTGCTGTAGTGGCAAGTTAGTCCAGTGGTACTTTGTGTTCCCAATTTATATTATCTAGGCTATTAGCTATAGACTCTAGATATACAAAACTACTGAGACAGACAAGTAATAATACTGAGATTTTAGTTGCAACAAAAAAAGAGTTTATTTAGAAACAAAAGAAAAGATTATGGATAACATGGATGGAAATAAAGATTAACAAAAGAAAATGAAATAATGAAACAAATCAAAGTAGGAAAACAGGTTCAGGTCTACATAATGTAAGAACCACCATCACAGAGGTACAGTAGTGTCTTATGTCAAAAACCAAAACGATGGTTTACAATAATATCATATATGCACCAACAATGAAAGGACACCATCCATGAGACACACTACTGTCTCGTATCAAAACTAAAGATGTCTTTTACATTAAAAAAAATACAGGAGAGGATACGAGACTAAGTAGACATATAATATTTACATAAACCAACTTATTACTAACAAATAAATAAAGTCTACTTCGCTTATTATCGAAACACTCTTCCCATAACAGTGGCACACTCCTCTTGAGTAACACAGTAATAGCACAACAACACAAGTATTTATTTAAACATTATAGAGACTTAGTTCAAACTACACCGGTCAGCTCAAAGACTCAAGAGAGAGTGGCCATTGTAAACAGTTAACAGGGACTTAAGTAAAGTATTAAAGGGGACTAACTCTTATAAAAAAAATAGCTACCCTTATTGTCCCTCTTGTCACACTGAGCATTAATATTCTCCCTTTAGTACATGTCCTCTTCCATTCAGGGGTAAGACATACTCTTATATGAATATGTATCTAAGGTGTTAGCCCAATAGGCACTCGACCATGTAATGAGGTTATGACAGAGCGAAGCATATCTTTGACGAAATTCATTCTTCATCAATGAAAAACTTTCCGCCAATTATAAATCTCAAACGACATCTTGAATGATATCGCGAACTTCTGGTAATGTGTAGGAACCACTTTGGGAACCACTGCGATAGCTGCCTCTTTCATTCTTAACCTTAATTCTTATTCTTAGATGAACTTTGACCTTAATTAACATATTATATTAACCCTGACATATAAGAAAATACATTGACTAAATGACTAATGTTACAATGGACATCATGGAAATCTCATGAAAATATTTCATCTTCATTTTTTTTTTAAAGTTCCTCTATTCAGCTTACATATATAGGGGAACAGGAATCTGGACGCGGTCGTAAACGTCTCTAATGATTTTCCTAGAAATTTGACAGTTGAAGTATATCGTTGGGAAAGCTAATTGGCCCCACTGAGAAAAATGTAGTTTTATTATCTTCATGTTACCTAAAATAAAATTTGGCCTCGACAACGTTTGTCTGGAGCAGCTACGTCAGCGGGTATTTCCTAGCGAGTCCATTCCTTAGAGAAGGCCTGAACACTGACCTGCAACGTCACAACCTGTGGGCAGTTTCAAACCTATAGCTTGTTGCCACTTCACAGATCTGTACATTATTCTTATTATTATTATTTATTTCTAATAAGGAATGGAAGTTATTGCGAGCATTTCTTAATTTTTTTTTAAATGTGTTTTTTTTTTCCATTACGAAATAAGAGACTGTGCTGGCGTTTTTTGTTTTTATTATTTCCTACGGACATCCTATGGATGACTAGATGACTGGGAAGGACTATAACCACTTCAAGCAAAGAATAAAGTGATCTATGTAGTAGTAGATGAGGTACTCTTTTCAGACATTTGTAAACTAGGGCTAAATGTTTGAAGTGTTATTGCTACTTTACTTTTAGTCTTCTGTCCTCAAGTGTTTCTAAATGTAGTGATTTCACTAAAAGTGTTGCTGGAGTCAAATGCAAATATTCGTTGTATTTGTTTCTATAAATTTCTCTACTCTGTCTTGGGTCTGCTTTATTTATATCATTTTTTTAAAACATGAATCGATTGTCTTTAACATGTCAGCATCGAATCTTAATCTAGTATTACTTTAGGAGTGTACAACTTTAGGTTGAAAGGTCATAATGATACGACAACAGATGGAATTAGAGGATCACCCATCACCCATCACCTGAATCAGATCATAGTGCCACGATTCAACATGATGTATCTCAAATCGATCAAATGGTAGTTATAGTAGGTCACTTACTAGTCACACTTTGATTTCGATGACTTGTTGTATGAAGCGAGGTTGGATTGGGCATAAAATGCGATGACCCCCAGACAACATTATAAGACAGGTTCTAGACTGGAACCCACAGGTGAAGAGAAAGTCTGGTAGACCTTCTGGAAACATGGAGAAGATTGGTAGAACAAGAAGCCAAGACATCAGACTAGACATGGACCCGACTGAGGGGAATTGTCCGAAACAGAATGGGATGGCGAAGTACTGTTGCGGGCGTATGCCCCACTGTGAATGATGAATCCACAGTCCCACACCAATACAAGAGCAGATTATTGGATACAAAAATAAAACAATATGTTCGAACTAGCACAAAGACCGGTGAAACAAATTGATTACATTTTTATATCCTAAATTGTGGGTTATTGTACAATCATACATGACTGCTTTCCCGTATTCTAATCTGATAGAACGTGGATAAGTGAATTCATTACAAATAAAAGAGACCGACTTTACTGTTGCTACTTACAAACATTGAGCCGATCTTAATTGCACTTAGAAAATACCATAAAACTTATCAAGTCATTAATTTTTTATAATGTACATTTCCAACCAAAATTATAATTTTATAAACACATTCTCTACAAAATAGTGTATTGTTTTTTTTTTTAATTTATAACTTATATACTTGACATTTTCAGTTTTTTCAATTAAGTGTCTGTGTGTAAGTCTCGACAGGGTTATCAGTAGTGATGGGAAAAAGTTAACTAAAAAGTTGCTAACTTTTAGTTTAACTAAAAAAAATTAGTTAAGGCCTAGGTTTAATTTTAAAAAAATAGTTTAGTTAAAATCCTAGTTTAATTAGTTTTTTTTTAGTTACAAACTAAAAAGTTTAATTACAAATTTTACAAACTTTTTTAACATACATACCAATAAATATTTAGATCTATGTAATTAGGAGAATATATATATAATGAATAATAGAGAGGAGAATAAACTAGAGGGTGCACAGGTCAAAAGAAAGCCTTTTGACCTTTACCCTATAATGGCCGCTATTCCCGCCAATTCAAGGTATTTGAAAGGCGAGAAAAATAAACGTGTTCATTTTATTTCTAGCAAGTTTCACTGCTTGATAAATCCTGATAATTCCTTAATTGCTTCTATAGATCTACATTTTGCTGTTTTTTATTAAACACCAGCAGTGTGTTCCTGTATAGCTGCAGGCAAAGAATTTTGCTTTACTATAGATCTAAAAGAAATGTCGACTCTTTTTATTTTAAAACTTTTTACTCGATAGATCTAAAGTTAGAGTCTAGTGACGTCTAGTCTATTAGTATTAGTCTATTACTACTATTAGATCTATAGACATTCATAATAGTCTATATTTAATTATTTTAGTCTCTTAGTCTTAAGTAGAGTCTAACTCTTAGTAGTCTTAGTCTTAGATCAAAATGTAAATTTAAAATTATAAGTCAATAATATAGATCTAGATCTACTAGTTTAGAGATTCTACTATTCTAGAATTAGAGTCTAGATTAGATCTATATTACTTATTAGGCCTATACTAAGACCTAAGATGCAAAGATGATAGATCTATAATATTAATGACTTTAATAGGCCTACTAATAATAGTCGTCACTATACTAGATCTAATACTAAATTAACTAAATCTAGACTAGATCTACATCTACTTCTATTATAATTATACTTATATCTACTATCTAGATCTATTAGATCTAGATCTAGTATTATCTACTAGAGTATATAGATCTAAATACCCATATCTAGTTATAATCATAATTATAATAATCTAAAATCTCTAGATAGATCTAGAGTTACTAAGATATCTACTAGACTCTATTTAGATCTAGTAGTAGCAGTAGTAACTAGTATTTCTTAGATTATTTTTAGATTAAAATATTAATTATTTGATCTAGGTCTAGTAGCTAGATGTAATTAGAGATCCAGATTATATTTCTGATCATTTCGTTTAAAGAAGATATTAGATCCAGAATATTCTAGAATCTAGAGTTAGTTAGCGAGTCAACATGAAGTTTTATCATTACTTCTAAAATAGTAACTTATATTAGAACTTGGACAATTACTTCTAATTTCTTTCTATAATGGTATCATTCTAGTTATTCTATTAAGATTTAAATCTATCCCCTAAAGACATTTAAATCTTTTTTCATGTGCACAAATAAATGTTAATTACATTTTGCTAAAGAGATTGGTTGTTGTTTATATTTTTCATGTTTGGCTGTTTCGTCCTTAAAAAAGGGCAAAATAGTTAATAAAAGTTTAACTAAAGTTTCTTAGTTTAGTTTTACTATTTTTTTAAATTTGTGATTAGCTAAAATTTTAATTACTTTTTTTTGGTTCAAACTTAGTTTAAGTTTTACTGCAAAATTAAGTTTAGTTCCCATCACTAGTTATCAGGATCAAAAAACATTTTTAGAACCAATGCTATGGTATGCCAAATATCAAAATAACATTCTAACAACAAACAATAGCGTAATTACTTAATAACAGTTACATATTAATCACACTATAAGTTTCATTGTTTGACTTAACGAATCTTCATGTTTGCAAAAAAAATATTAGAGAATATCAAGTAATAAAATCATAATAATGTTAAACAATAAGTAAAATATCAGCTTAAAAGTTTTGTATATTACATTGTTATTTCACCATAAAATTGTTAGCCGAATGCCCAACAGGATTTCCCATCCTTTAAAAGGGAGCTCATCTAGAATAAGTGACCTAAGAAGAAAAGTTAGTTTTAATGTTGTGTTTAAATGTAATGAGATGTTCATATCTAAAAAACCTCCACCACAATAGGGCTTCAAAATAAATACTGATGTTTTCTTACCAAAATAATACAATTTGTTTACAAGAGCGGAAACATATTTCTCACTTATTTAAAGTAGACACACCGACATTGTATACATAATATTTTTAGCACTATATAAGTCACGAGTAGATAGATATGTTCGATGTCCGCCTGGTGTGTGTACCGGATTTGGTTGTGGTGGCAAGTACTTCATGTACTGCCGTAGTTCCAATGATCCATGGGTTTGTATTCTTTAATTAATAACATGTATTTTCATGTATTTCATATATCTAATTGCATCCATAGCACATTAGAAACAACAGATTCTGCACGTGCCATCACGTGACTTGGTCACATGACTAAGTTACTGTAAATAACATTCTAATCTAGTCAGAATCTCATTACTGGTCATAATAATGTGTATGGTGTGTATATAGGCTGATTAATTTATTACAAAATTTAGTCAAACAATCTGTCTCATTAATTTATAAGCCTATAATCCTTTGTAAAAATGTAAATATGCAACAGGATCATTGGAGCTCTTCACTCACTAAACCTTGACATCCCTTTTTTTTTAACTAATTTTTTTAAAAGTACCACGTGACCGAGCCTCGCTCGTTTGAATAATTTGTTGAGGAAATATATTTACTGTCTGCAGGCGGCTTCAGGACGAGATAGCTGGAGATTTTTTTATATAGACCGCGGGATACACTAAAGAAAATCCACTGCCAAGGACAGACATAGAAGGCGAAAAGAGAATCTAAATCGATCCAACGGCCTAAGATTGCTATTTTTTCGTTGAATGTGGCAAACTATGTGGGTTGCAGATGGTGCTATGTAGCCACGTAAAATACTGCACTCCTCCATAATCATTGCATTCTAGGACAAGTTTGTATAAAGTTCATGGACAAAGTTAGAGTTCAAAGACAGATGAATCCACAGTTCCACATCAATACAAGAGCAGCTTAATGGATAGGAAAATAAAACAATATGTTGGAACAAGCACAACGACCGGTGAAATAAATTGATTACAATTTTATATCCTGAATTGCCCGGGCATGCTACCCTGCCTCATAGTGACACCCGGGTGGAAACGATCGCAAGAGGAAACGATTAGGCTAAAGGGAAAAAAAAAAGACTCCCGTGCGGGTGCCTAAGGTGATGCGAGAGCATCCTCATTGCACTGTGTGGAGTTTTAAAAAAGCTCCCACAACCTTGACAAAATCCAGGCGCTGTTCCTCAAGGGATCGTTACATACATGGCGTGTCCCGCACAGTTAGCCTGGTATAAAAAAGGAAAATGGCGAGATTTAAATGTACGCGGTCTCTTGCCGCGAGTCTGACCAACCCGTCAGACAAAACAGTGAACAGTGTTCTCATTCAGGCCGGTGAGATGGAGCTCTTGTTCACTTTTGCTGACCTAGAGTTCCAAGAGCCAAAGGCTCAATTCTACATGACAGTTTAAGAAGAAGAAAAATATCCTAAATTGTGGGTTATTGTACAAAAGTTCTTGACTGTTTTCCCGTATTCTAATTTCATAGAACGTGAATAAATGAATTCATTACAAATAAAAGAGACCGATTTTACTGTTACTACTTGCAAACATTGAGCCGATCTTATTTGCACTCAGAAAATACCATAAAACTTATCAAGTTTATCAACTTTTTAAAATGTACATTTTCAACCAAAGTTATAATTTTTAGAAAAAAAACTCCTGTAACAAAATATTGTTGTTTTTTTTTATTTACATATTAGGCATTTATGTATTTTTTTTTTACTTAGGGGTCTGTGGGTAATTCTTGACTATATAAAGGGTTACCTGGATCAAAAAAGATTGTTAAAACCACTGCTATGGAATACCGAATGTCCCAATTAACATGATAACAAAAAGAATAATGTAATTACTTAATAAATCACAGTTACATATTATTCACACTAAAAGTTTCATTGTTTGACTTATCATATCTGTCAGATGACGGAATAATATTAGAGAATATCAACTAATAAAATCATAATAATGTTATACAATAAGTAAAATATCAGCTTAAAAGTTTTGTATATTACATTGTTATTTCACCATAAAATTGTTAGCCGAATGCCCAACAGGATTTCCCATCCTCTAAAAGGGAGCTCATCTAGAATAAGTGACCTAAGAAGAAAAGTTAGTTTTAATGTTGTGTTTAAATGTAATGAGATGTTCATATCTAAAAAACCTCCACCACAATAGGGCTTCAAAATAAATACTGATGTTTTCTTACCAAAATAATACAATTTGTTTACAAGAGCGGAAACATATTTCTCACTTATTTAAAGTAGACACACCGACATTGTATACATAATATTTTTAGCACTATATAAGTGACGAGTAGATAGTGTGATGTTGCTAGTTCAGGCTGTCTTGAAGTCAACCAATTACTCTGCAATCGTTTGGGTGTAATTGTTCGGGTGTATTACGTGTAGTTGACCAACAACACAAACAAGAACTGGCACATCGATTGTAACAGGTGAAGAGATGTAGTCAACGATGATGAACAAGTTAATATATATTTATTATGATAAAAGGCCACAGTAGAAGTCTCTGTCACTAAACACGTCGTTACCCTGGAGTGTTCTATCGCTAACTGATTTTCCGGTCTCTAACCCAACATATCCCAAACGTCACTAGTCCCGTTCAATATGCGTCTACTATGGTGCGTCGCTAAATAACTAAAATAACTAACCTATATAAATAAGGTGTCTAACAGATTCCTCCCCCCCTTGAAAAAAAAATATGTCAATATTTTTCCACTACTGTCAAGTCTTACAAGGGCATTTTCAATTTAAGGGGAAGACCACAAACATAAAATCTTGATCTCTTCATCTTGACATCTTCATCTTGACAGTTCCTCATATTCATGTCAATGTTCATAACAGTTCATAACATTCCAGAATCATCTTCATTGGTACACCGTTCATCATGGAGGAAAATGTGGCATCTTATGGGCATGTCCTACACATCTCAAATGTTCTTCACTGGCAGTAATCTGATAAAATACAATATTTCAAAAAACAATTACAAACTTTATTTACACATTCAATACATTTTTTCTTACCACCCTTTTATACGCTTTTGTCCATTTTTCTTTTATACTCACCCTTTTCCATAGAACTAACTTTCATCAATGATATATGAAATGATTCACACAAAAAAAAATATCCATACTTACTTTTAAATGCTTAACATCAACTTTACTTATCTCCCTTTTCATAACATATAAATGGTGTCAATATATTAATATATATTACATAATCAATATACTCATAGTTTATTTACAAACTTATTTCATTTCAATGTCATTCTAGACAATAAATCAGCTACAATATTCATAGATCCACTAATAGCTTTCACTTCAAATTTATACTCCTGTAGTGCTAAGAACCATCTATAAACACGACTGTTTTTCATGCTCTTTTGCTGTATATACTGAATAGGTTTATGATCAGTTAATAATATGAATTTCCTTCCTATTAAATAGCTCTCTAGCTTAGTAATTACCCATATTACAGCTAAGGCTTCTCTTTCAATGACACTATATTTTTTTTCTGCCTCTGACAATTTTCTGCTTACATATAATATAGGATGTAAGTTATCATAGTTCTGCATTAAACAACCACCAATAGCATTACCAGATGCATCAGTTGTGACATAAAATATTTTGTCTTTATCAGGTAGTCTTAATATTAGTTCATGACTAAAAACATCTTTAATTCTGTCAATAGCTTTCACACATTCCTCATTACAAACTACTTTTTGAGGTTTTCCTTTTTTAAGTAAGTCATTTAGTGGATTCACTATTTCTGCTAAGTTTTTTATAAACTTTCTGTAATAATTTACTATTCCCAATATACTTTTAATTTGTCTTTTTGTTGTAGGTATTTCAATATTAAGTACTTTCTTTATGTTATCTTCAATAGGGCTAATCATGTTGTTATTTATTTTATGTCCTAAGAAAATTATTTCCTCCAATCCTATTTCTACTTTTTCTGCTTGAATTGTAAGTCCACTTTCTTTTATTATTTTGAATACTTCTTTTACATCTACCAAATGTTCCTCCCAACTATTATTAAAAATACATATGTCATCTAAATAGCAAATAACATTTTCTTTGTTTCCAATTATCATGTTCATCATTCTATTAAATGTGGCAGGTGCATTTACTAATCCAAAACTCATATAATTCCATTGAAAAATACCATATGGTGTTACAAATGCTGTGTAAGGTTTTGCATTTTCTGTTAAAGGTATTTGCCAATAACCTTTAGTTAAATCCAATTTAGTAAAAAATTTTGCTCCATTTAATTTATGTAAAATATCCTCTATATTTGGCATTGGATATGGGTCAAATTCTGTGATGTTGTTAAGTTTCCTATAATCAATACATAACCTTATATCTCCATTCTTCTTTTTGGCTATCACAATTGGTGAAGCATAAGGAGATGTTGATGGTTCAATTATACCTGATTCTAGTAAATTGTCTATTTCTTTCTTTACTTTGTCTTGTAAATGTAGCGGTATTCTATATGGCTTAAGCTTGATAGGTTTTGTGTCTGTTACTTTAATGTCATGTTTAATAATATTTGTTTTTCCTGGTATGCTGGAAAAAATTTCTTTGTATTCCTGTATTATTTTATTTATGTCTTTTGACTTTTCCTTAGTTAGATTATTAAGATTAATCTTTTGCCAAGTTTGATTCTCTTTTGTTTCTATTACAGGTATTTCCTTAATATCATTTTCATTATGATTTTCATTTGTTATTATCATCAAGCATTCTTCTCTTTCTGAAAATTTATTTTCTATTTCCTCCTGAATGTTTTGTATTAACTCATCTTCTCTATCATGATACAGTTTCAAATTATTTATGTGGTATGTTTTAATTTTCCCATTTATTTCAATTTGATAATTCACATCATTAATTTGTTTTATCACCTTAAATGGACCTTTCCATTGTTTACCAATTTTATTTTTCAGGTCATTTATCAATATTAATACATTGTTTCCTACTTCTAGTGTTTTCAATTGTCTTTTCTTATTTAGATTCTCATGAACACTTTGTTTGTACTTCTTATTGTTGTTATATGCTTGAGTCCATATTTCTTTCAATTCTGTTGTGATTGTTGTTTCACTGTCATTGTTTAATTTATTCTCATTGTCTATTAGATTTTCTTTAAAAACATCTAATTCATCTCTGGGTTTTCTTCCATGTATTATTTCATATGGTGAAAATTGTGTTGCTTCATGGATATTGTTTCTATGAGCAAATAGTACATAGTTAATGTAATGATCCCACTTGTTCTGATTATTCTGAATTATCTTTGTTAGTGATCTTTTTAATGAACCACCATATCGTTCACATAACCCGTTACTCGCCGGGTGGTAAACCGAAGAGTATATGTGTTGTATATTGTATTGTTTAGTCCATTTCTTAAATTGTTCTGACTTAAACTGAGATCCCTGATCACTCAATATAATTTTAGGTATACCATGTCTTGTAATTACTTTTTGAGTTATGGCATTAATGATATTTTCTGCACTTGTATTTGATAATGGGATTGCCTCTGGATATCTACTAAACATGTCTATTACTGTTAGAATGTATTTGTTATTATTTTCAGTTTGAATTAAAGGACCTATTAAATCAATAGATACTTTCTGAAATGGTGCCGTAGGTTCATCCATTTCTTGAATAGGTGCTTTATTCACTAGGCTTTTGTTAGATCTCTTTTGACATATGTCACATGAGTTTATGTATTTGTTGATTGTTGCTTTCATTTTGGGCCAAAATACTTGTTTTGACAAGTTCCTATAACATTTCTTTACTCCCCTATGTGCTGCTAAATTATTATCATGTGTCATGATTAAAACATCTTTCCAATATTTCTGTGGTAAGACAAGTTGTTTTATTTTCTTATTATCATTACTTGTTTGTCTAAACAATATTTTATTCTCTATGCAAAATTTCTCCATTGGATTATTATTGTTTTTATCTGATATTCTTGAATAAATTTTCCCAATAATATTGTCATTCATTTGTTCTAATGCAAATGTGGGTATTGTTTCTTTTTCACTTTGAGATATTTGTGTTTCAAGACTATTTTGTGTTTCATTTTCTATCTCTCTTTTCTTAATATCTGTATTTTCTATTTGTATTACATTACTGGTTTCTTTTTCTTCATCCTTACTTATTACATTTATTGTATTTTCCTGTTTCTCATCTTGTTTATCCATTGATCTTGTTATTACCATACTTGTTATATTTTGTGTTTCTATGTTTCCATGATTTTGTCTTATGTTTTTGTATTTGTTTTGCCAGTCTTCTAATTCTTTTCTTGAACATTCTTTAACTCCTTTTATGTTTCCTACTAACATATCATATCTCATTTCTGGTATTGCAATGCCATCACAATAACCAGTGAAAAATGGAGTTTCAATGTACACCCTTATAGCTTTAAATTCCCTTACAGTGCCATCTGCTAATTCTACTTTCCTAGTAAACCCTTTATACCAATGAGGTTTGACAAATTTAGTTTTTACTGCCAAGGTGTTACAACCTGAATCCCTGATTAATTCCACCGGAATTCTATCTACAAACCCTGGGTACACTGCAAAATTGTTCCTATTTCCTTCCATGAAATACATCCTATCTGTACCTTTATTTTTGTATTCCCTACTGTAACTCCTATTTCTATAATTTCCCCTGTCATTCCTATCTCTACTCCTATATCTACTGTTATTTTGTTCATTGTATCTATTTCTACTTCCAGATCTACTATTCCCTCTTCTACAGTTAGCTGCTATATGACCTTTTCCTTGACATTTAAAACAGGTTATTTCACTATATTTTCTATTTCCACTATTTGATCTGTTTCTATTTCTACTTCTATCAACATTTTCTTTGGTGTATCCTATTAAATCTACTTTGCTCTTATCCCTATCAGAAAATGGTTTATTTGGATAGGCATTTTTGTATACTCTCATTATTTCTGTTATTTCATCTATAGTTTTTGGGTTTCTTTCTTTAATAAAAGATTGTAACTGAGGATCACATTTATTTACAAAGTTGTCCACTAAAATAAAATTTTTTAATCCCTCATAAGAGTTATTCACTTTTTCTAATTTTACCCACTTATTGAAAAAATCCTTTTCCATATTAATGGTAGTTTGGGGTTCTATTCCTAATGATGGTATATTGTCAAAGTATTTCTTTCTAAAAGTTGTAGCATTATGACCATAGGCATTCAATAACTCTCTTTTTAAAACCTGATAGCTATCATCAATATGATGGTCATGATTTTGGCATATTGTTAGAGCTTGACCATGAACAAAGTCTATCAGTATTTCAGACCATTCTTCTTCAGGCATATTAAATGTAGACATTTTTGCCTCATATCTTTTCAGGAAATCACCAATGTCATCCTTCTGTTCATCAAAACTTTGTATTTTTCTCTTTAGCCATGTTTGTGAATTAGGGTTGTCTCTTTGAGTGGTATAATTATTTGAGTTATTTGTGTTATTTCCTTGTTCAGTTTGGGCTCTGGCTTGTGCTGCATCCAATCTCATCTTCTCCATTTTAGCTTCATGTTCTCGGTCCTCTTTTTGCTTCTCATATTCTTCCTTTCTGATCCTATCTTGTCTCTCTATCTCTTGTCTTTGACGTTCTTCTTGTCTTTCTATCTCTTGTCTTTGACGTTCCGTTTCCTCCTTCACAACTTGCTGTACATAAGCTGCTAAGTCCTTTCCTTTTAACTCCATGGCCTTTCCATCCTGCATAGCTGTTTCCTTAACCTCCTTAAGGTCCACATATGATGATGTAGCCATTGTGTTTTATATTTTATATATATTTTTACTTAGCCTATATTAGTTATGGCTATACTTTAAACTTATTTTATATTTAAGTTTTTCCACACTTTTATACAAATTTTTAAATGTTATGTCTCTATCTATAGATTTATTAAATGTATAAATCTAGTCTGAGTTATTATGGTTATATTCAAATCTGTATATTGGATCTAGTATCACACAAATTTAAATCCAGTATATTATAGTATGTATAATATTACCATTTAGATCTAGTTATCAAGAGCACTATGACTATTAGATCTAGTATGACCAACTATGATCAATTTTAAAATCTGGTATGACTGAAATGTCTAGAGTAAATTCAAAGACTGTCTAGAGTCTAGATCTAGAGTAGATTATGGTTCTATTTAACCGTATAAAACAAATATGTTTATACAATGTCAAATATATCTTCAACAAGATATATATATCTAGAATGTACTACCTTCATTCATCTTCAACTTAATAATATTTCAAAGTAGAGTCTAGATAATTAAATTGTACCAAAGAGATGTACAACAATTTGCAGATCTAGATTTAGCCAGACGATAGTGTTTGACTACATAGCCAGTTTCGGCATTATTCTCATGGCAAAATCATATTTGATTTTAACCGCTCAAACTAAAATTATTTTAGTCTGATTCACAGTAAAAGAATCCTACCCGCACTTTCTATCATTAAGTGAAAAAAATTACAGATCTAATTAAATTAATAAAAATAAATAATTTAAAATAATATAAACAAATGAAATAATTAAATGAGACTATCACTATGGGTTGGGATGTGACAATATGGCACACAATGATAACGTCACGAAGTAACCAGGCAACAACGGATATGACGTTTACACAAACAAAACAAATTACAACCCTAAACGTATAATATAGCTTTTCATCTAAATTACGTCTTCTACCCCGACGGGTTTTAAGGCGCACCACCTGATTTTACTCAGGCTAACGTACCAAATTTAGACAAAATCTATTTCTAAGGGCAATCTAAACATATACTAATAAGAAAAATGGCACTTAGCTTTTGATAAGAAAGATCCCTTTGTTCGGACTCCCGAATATGCTAGATCACAACAAATTCCACTGCCTCTCTTCCAGTTCTGACTCTGTTCTCCGGTGCTACCAGTATCCCACGTAATGCCACAGATGTCCTGATATGCCACAGCAAAATGTTCCAGTTTCTTCGACGACTGTTGATGAGCGTATGTGTAGTTCCGACGACCTTGTGTACACAGTTACTGACGAATAGGTTAACGGTTCTTCTGGCGATGACTTGACTTGTGTAGACGACTACTGACAAATAACAGTCTCTTGACGGCAACTTGATCTGGACGACTGACGAATAACGAATTTCTTGACGATGACTTGATCTGGGCTGACGAATAACGGCTTTCTTGACGATGACTTGATCTGGGCTGACGAATAACGACTTTCTCGACGATGACTTGATCTGGGCTGACGAATAACGGTTCTCTAAAATAGTTCACTGCCTCTGCTGCTACTCTGGTAGTACGACGAAGTTTGCTGTTGTACTCTGCTTCATTAGACCAAACTGTCCAATGTAGACTAGGTGAAACCAAGGTCACCTCCGACGACGTTCCGTTAGACGATTAACGGTTTTCAACGAAATTAAGTGGATGTAGCTGTTTCCACAACTTCACTGCTAACAAGTCTAGATATGGTCTAGACCGACGAATACTAGATATATCAATGTTCAGTACTGATAAAGATTACTTCACTAACCTTCCAAAGGTTAAACACAGTGACCGTTATAAACGTGGCAAGCAACCGGTTCAATGAGCAAACTGCTCCACAAGAATCTCTCCAAGGGTAAGACGACAGAGCGATTTCGATTTAGTTAGCTACCAAACTTGTAGTACTCACAATACTTCTGACAGCGGGCAAACTGTCCTTCTCGAAACTGACGAGGTAAAACTTGATACTCAATGTGGCTCCTATGACGAAGAAAAAATATGTCCAACAGGTTCACTAACGATCTCTCACCCGTTATGAATGAACGGTTTCTCTGGTTGTAGGTCGGTTCAGCATATGAAGATCAGGCGTTGCGATGATTACGGTCCTGACGAAGGTCACCCTGAGTTAACGGCTCGTTGAACGTGCGATCAAACAGGCGACGACTGCATGTAGATCTAAAACAAAGTCACTCTGCGATGCTGCTGTGTTCAGCCGTACTCCGATGAAATCTTATCTTCGAGTGCACGACCCTCACCTGAGTAAACGTTCTGCTTCGAGGTCCGGTTCGATGTTCGTCTTCATCAGGGCCCGGCTTCGAGGTTCGGGGTCGCCACTGTGATGTTGCTAGTTCAGGCTGTCTTGAAGTCAACCAATTACTCTGCAATCGTTTGGGTGTAATTGTTCGGGTGTATTACGTGTAGTTGACCAACAACACAAACAAGAACTGGCACATCGATTGTAACAGGTGAAGAGATGTAGTCAACGATGATGAACAAGTTAATATATATTTATTATGATAAAAGGCCACAGTAGAAGTCTCTGTCACTAAACACGTCGTTACCCTGGAGTGTTCTATCGCTAACTGATTTTCCGGTCTCTAACCCAACATATCCCAAACGTCACTAGTCCCGTTCAATATGCGTCTACTATGGTGCGTCGCTAAATAACTAAAATAACTAACCTATATAAATAAGGTGTCTAACAGATTCCTCCCCCCCTTGTGTGATGTTGCTAGTTCAGGCTGTCTTGAAGTCAACCAATTACTCTGCAATCGTTTGGGTGTAATTGTTCGGGTGTATTACGTGTAGTTGACCAACAACACAAACAAGAACTGGCACATCGATTGTAACAGGTGAAGAGATGTAGTCAACGATGATGAACAAGTTAATATATATTTATTATGATAAAAGGCCACAGTAGAAGTCTCTGTCACTAAACACGTCGTTACCCTGGAGTGTTCTATCGCTAACTGATTTTCCGGTCTCTAACCCAACATATCCCAAACGTCACTAGTCCCGTTCAATATGCGTCTACTATGGTGCGTCGCTAAATAACTAAAATAACTAACCTATATAAATAAGGTGTCTAACAATAGATATGTTCGATGTCCGCCTGGTGTGTGTACCGGATTTGGTTGTGGTGGCAAGTACTTCATGTACTGCCGTAGTTCCAATGATCCATGGGTTTGTATTCTTTAATTAATAACATGTATTTTCATGTATTTCATATATCTAATTGCATCCATAGCACATTAGAAACAACAGATTCTGCACGTGCCATCACGTGACTTGGTCACATGACTAAGTTACTGTAAATAACATTCTAATCTAGTCAGAATCTCATTACTAGTCATAATAATGTGTATGGTGTGTAGATAGGCTGATTAATTTATTTCAAAATTTAGTCAAACAATCTGTCTCATTAATTTATAAGCCTATAATCCTTTGTAAAAATGTAAATATGCAACAGGATCATTGGAGCTCTTCACTCACTAAACCTTGACATCCCTTTTTTTTAACTAATTTTTTTAAAAGTACCACGTGACCGAGCCTCGCTCGTTTGAATAATTTGTTGAGGAAATATATTTACTGTCTGCAGGCGGCTTCAGAACGAGATAGCTGGAGATTTTTTTATATAGACCGCGGGATACACTAAAGAAAATCCACTGCCAAGGACAGACATAGAAGGCGAAAAGAGAATCTAAATCGATCCAACGGCCTAAGATTGCTATTTTTTCGTTGAATGTGGCAAACTATGTGGGTTGCAGATGGTGCTATGTAGCCACGTAAAATACTGCACTCCTCCATAATCATTGCATTCTAGGACAAGTTTGTATAAAGTTCATGGACAAAGTTAGAGTTCAAAGACAGATGAATCCACAGTTCCACATCAATACAAGAGCAGCTTAATGGATAGGAAAATAAAACAATATGTTGGAACAAGCACAACGACCGGTGAAATAAATTGATTACAATTTTATATCCTGAATTGCCCGGGCATGCTACCCTGCCTCATAGTGACACCCGGGTGGAAACGATCGCAAGAGGAAACGATTAGGCTAAAGGGAAAAAAAAAAGACTCCCGTGCGGGTGCCTAAGGGGATGCGAGAGCATCCTCATTGCACTGTGTGGAGTTTTAAAAAAGCTCCCACAACCTTGACAAAATCCAGGCGCTGTTCCTCAAGGGATCGTTACATACATGGCGTGTCCCGCACAGTTAGCCTGGTATAAAAAAGGAAAATGGCGAGATTTAAATGTACGCGGTCTCTTGCCGCGAGTCTGAACAACCCGTCAGACAAAACAGTGAACAGTGTTCTCATTCAGGCCGGTGAGATGGAGCTCTTGTTCACTTTTGCTGACCTAGAGTTCCAAGAGCCAAAGGCTCAACTCTACATGACAGTTTAAGAAGAAGAAGAATATCCTAAATTGTGGGTTATTGTACAAAAGTTCTTGACTGTTTTCCCGTATTCTAATTTCATAGAACGTGAATAAGTGAATTCATTACAAATAAAAGAGACCGATTTTACTGTTACTACTTGCAAACATTGAGCCGATCTTATTTGCACTCAGAAAATACCATAAAACTTATCAAGTTTATCAACTTTTTAAAATGTACATTTTCAACCAAAGTTATAATTTTTAGAAAAAAAACTCCTTTAACAAAATATTGTTGTGTTTTTTTTTATTTACATATTAGGCATTTATGTATTTTTTTTTTACTTAGGGGTCTGTGGGTAATTCTTGACTATATAAAGGGTTACCTGGATCAAAAAAGATTGTTAAAACCACTGCTATGGAATACCGAATGTCCCAATTAACATGATAACAAAAAGAATAATGTAATTACTTAATAAATCACAGTTACATATTATTCACACTAAAAGTTTCATTGTTTGACTTATCATATCTGTCAGATGACGGAATAATATTAGAGAATATCAACTAATAAAATCATAATAATGTTATACAATAAGTAAAATATCAGCTTAAAAGTTTTGTATATTACATTGTTATTTCACCATAAAATTGTTAGCCGAATGCCCAACAGGATTTCCCATCCTCTAAAAGGGAGCTCATCTAGAATAAGTGACCTAAGAAGAAAAGTTAGTTTTAATGTTGTGTTTAAATGTAATGAGATGTTCATATCTAAAAAACCTCCACCACAATAGGGCTTCAAAATAAATACTGATGTTTTCTTACCAAAATAATACAATTTGTTTACAAGAGCGGAAACATATTTCTCACTTATTTAAAGTAGACACACCGACATTGTATACATAATATTTTTAGCACTATATAAGTCACGAGTAGATAGATATGTTCGATGTCCGCCTGGTGTGTGTACCGGTTTTGGTTGCGGTGGCAAGTACTTCATGTACTGCCGTAGTTCCAATGATCCATGGGTTTGTATTTTTTAATTAATAACATGTATTTTCATGTATTTCATATATCTAATTGCATCCATAGCACATTAGAAACAACAGATTCTGCACGTGCCATCACGTAACTTGGTCACATGACTAAGTTACTGTAAATAACATTCTAATCTAGTCAGAATCTCATTACTGGTCATAATAATGTGTATGGTGTGTATATAGGCTGATTAATTTATTACAAAATTTAGTCAAACAATCTGTCTCATTAATTTATAAGCCTATAATCCTTTGTAAAAATGTAAATATGCAACAGGATCATTGGAGCTCTTCACTCACTAAACCTTGACATCCCTTTTTTTTTAACTAATTTTTTTAAAAGTACCACGTGACCGAGCCTCGCTCGTTTGAATAATTTGTTGAGGAAATATATTTACTGTCTGCAGGCGGCTTCAGGACGAGATAGCTGGAGATTTTTTTATATAGACCGCGGGATACACTAAAGAAAATCCACTGCCAAGGACAGACATAGAAGGCGAAAAGAGAATCTAAATCGATCCAACGGCCTAAGATTGCTATTTTTTCGTTGAATGTGGCAAACTATGTGGGTTGCAGATGGTGCTATGTAGCCACGTAAAATACTGCACTCCTCCATAATCATTGCATTCTAGGACAAGTTTGTATAAAGTTCATGGACAAAGTTAGAGTTCAAAGACAGATGAATCCACAGTTCCACATCAATACAAGAGCAGCTTAATGGATAGGAAAATAAAACAATATGTTGGAACAGCAAAACGACCGGTGAAATAAATTGATTACAATTTTATATCCTGAATTGCCCGGGCATGCTACCCTGCCTCATAGTGACACCCGGGTGGAAACGATCGCAAGAGGAAACGATTAGGCTAAAGGGAAAAAAAAAAGACTCCCGTGGGGGTGCCTTAGGGGGTGCGAGAGCATCCTCATTGCACTGTGTGGAGTTTTAAAAAAGCTCCCACAACCTTGACAAAATCCAGGCGCTGTTCCTCAAGGGATCGTTACATACATGGCGTGTCCCGCACAGTTAGCCTGGTATAAAAAAGGAAAATGGCGAGATTTAAATGTACGCGGTCTCTTGCCGCGAGTCTGACCAACCCGTCAGACAAAACAGTAAACAGTGTTCTCATTCAGGCCGGTGAGATGGAGCTCTTGTTCACTTTTGCTGACCTAGAGTTCCAAGAGCCAAAGGCTCAATTCTGCATGACAGTTTAAGAAGAAGAAGAATATCCTAAATTGTGGGTTATTGTACAAAAGTTCTTGACTGTTTTCCCGTATTCTAATTTCATAGAACGTGAATAAATGAATTCATTACAAATAAAAGAGACCGATTTTACTGTTACTACTTGCAAACATTGAGCCGATCTTATCTGCACTCAGAAAATACCATAAAACTTATCAAGTTTATCAACTTTTTAAAATGTACATTTTCAACCAAAGTTATAATTTTTAGAAAAAAAACTCCTGTAACAAAATATTGTTGTTTTTTTTTATTTACATATTAGGCATTTATGTATTTTTTTTTTACTTAGGGGTCTGTGGGTAATTCTTGACTATATAAAGGGTTACCTGGATCAAAAAAGATTGTTAAAACCACTGCTATGGAATACCGAATGTCCCAATTAACATGATAACAAAAAGAATAATGTAATTACTTAATAAATCACAGTTACATATTATTCACACTAAAAGTTTCATTGTTTGACTTATCATATCTGTCAGATGACGGAATAATATTAGAGAATATCAACTAATAAAATCATAATAATGTTATACAATAAGTAAAATATCAGCTTAAAAGTTTTGTATATTACATTGTTATTTCACCATAAAATTGTTAGCCGAATGCCCAACAGGATTTCCCATCCTCTAAAAGGGAGCTCATCTAGAATAAGTGACCTAAGAAGAAAAGTTAGTTTTAATGTTGTGTTTAAATGTAATGAGATGTTCATATCTAAAAAACCTCCACCACAATAGGGCTTCAAAATAAATACTGATGTTTTCTTACCAAAATAATACAATTTGTTTACAAGAGCGGAAACATATTTCTCACTTATTTAAAGTAGACACACCGACATTGTATACATAATATTTTTAGCACTATATAAGTGACGAGTAGATAGATATGTTCGATGTCCGCCTGGTGTGTGTACCGGTTTTGGTTGCGGTGGCAAGTACTTCATGTACTGCCGTAGTTCCAATGATCCATGGGTTTGTATTCTTTAATTAATAACATGTATTTTCATGTATTTCATATATCTAATTGCATCCATAGCACATTAGAAACAACAGATTCTGCACGTGCCATCACGTGACTTGGTCACATGACTAAGTTACTGTAAATAACATTCTAATCTAGTCAGAATCTCATTACTGGTCATAATAATGTGTATGGTGTGTATATAGGCTGATTAATTTATTACAAAATTTAGTCAAACAATCTGTCTCATTAATTTATAAGCCTATAATCCTTTGTAAAAATGTAAATATGCAACAGGATCATTGGAGCTCTTCACTCACTAAACCTTGACATCCCTTTTTTTTTAACTAATTTTTTTAAAAGTACCACGTGACCGAGCCTCGCTCGTTTGAATAATTTGTTGAGGAAATATATTTACTGTCTGCAGGCGGCTTCAGGACGAGATAGCTGGAGATTTTTTTATATAGACCGCGGGATATACTAAAGAAAATCCACTGCCAAGGACAGACATAGAAGGCGAAAAGAGAATCTAAATCGATCCAACGGCCTAAGATTGCTATTTTTTCGTTGAATGTGGCAAACTATGTGGGTTGCAGATGGTGCTATGTAGCCACGTAAAATACTGCACTCCTCCATAATCATTGCATTCTAGGACAAGTTTGTATAAAGTTCATGGACAAAGTTAGAGTTCAAAGACAGATGAATCCACAGTTCCACATCAATACAAGAGCAGCTTAATGGATAGGAAAATAAAACAATATGTTGGAACAAGCAAAACGACCGGTGAAATAAATTGATTACAATTTTATATCCTGAATTGCCCGGGCATGCTACCCTGCCTCATAGTGACACCCGGGTGGAAACGATCGCAAGAGGAAACGATTAGGCTAAAGGGAAAAAAAAAAGACTCCCGTGCGGGTGCCTTAGGGGGTGCGAGAGCATCCTCATTGCACTGTGTGGAGTTTTAAAAAAGCTCCCACAACCTTGACAAAATCCAGGCGCTGTTCCTCAAGGGATCGTTACATACATGGCGTGTCCCGCACAGTTAGCCTGGTATAAAAAAGGAAAATGGCGAGATTTAAATGTACGCGGTCTCTTGCCGCGAGTCTGACCAACCCGTCAGACAAAACAGTGAACAGTGTTCTCATTCAGGCCGGTGAGATGGAGCTCTTGTTCACTTTTGCTGACCTAGAGTTCCAAGAGCCAAAGGCTCAATTCTACATGACAGTTTAAGAAGAAGAAGAATATCCTAAATTGTGGGTTATTGTACAAAAGTTCTTGACTGTTTTCCCGTATTCTAATTTCATAGAACGTGAATAAATGAATTCATTACAAATAAAAGAGACCGATTTTACTGTTACTACTTGCAAACATTGAGCCGATCTTATTTGCACTCAGAAAATACCATAAAACTTATCAAGTTTATCAACTTTTTAAAATGTACATTTTCAACCAAAGTTATAATTTTTAGAAAAAAAACTCCTGTAACAAAATATTGTTGTTTTTTTTTATTTACATATTAGGCATTTATGTATTTTTTTTTTACTTAGGGGTCTGTGGGTAATTCTTGACTATATAAAGGGTTACCTGGATCAAAAAAGATTGTTAAAACCACTGCTATGGAATACCGAATGTCCCAATTAACATGATAACAAAAAGAATAATGTAATTACTTAATAAATCACAGTTACATATTATTCACACTAAAAGTTTCATTGTTTGACTTATCATATCTGTCAGATGACGGAATAATATTAGAGAATATCAACTAATAAAATCATAATAATGTTATACAATAAGTAAAATATCAGCTTAAAAGTTTTGTATATTACATTGTTATTTCACCATAAAATTGTTAGCCGAATGCCCAACAGGATTTCCCATCCTCTAAAAGGGAGCTCATCTAGAATAAGTGACCTAAGAAGAAAAGTTAGTTTTAATGTTGTGTTTAAATGTAATGAGATGTTCATATCTAAAAAACCTCCACCACAATAGGGCTTCAAAATAAATACTGATGTTTTCTTACCAAAATAATACAATTTGTTTACAAGAGCGGAAACATATTTCTCACTTATTTAAAGTAGACACACCGACATTGTATACATAATATTTTTAGCACTATATAAGTGACGAGTAGATAGATATGTTCGATGTCCGCCTGGTGTGTGTACCGGTTTTGGTTGCGGTGGCAAGTACTTCATGTACTGCCGTAGTTCCAATGATCCATGGGTTTGTATTCTTTAATTAATAACATGTATTTTCATGTATTTCATATATCTAATTGCATCCATAGCACATTAGAAACAACAGATTCTGCACGTGCCATCACGTGACTTGGTCACATGACTAAGTTACTGTAAATAACATTCTAATCTAGTCAGAATCTCATTACTAGTCATAATAATGTGTATGGTGTGTAGATAGGCTGATTAATTTATTTCAAAATTTAGTCAAACAATCTGTCTCATTAATTTATAAGCCTATAATCCTTTGTAAAAATGTAAATATGCAACAGGATCATTGGAGCTCTTCACTCACTAAACCTTGACATCCCTTTTTTTTTAACTAATTTTTTTAAAAGTACCACGTGACCGAGCCTCGCTCGTTTGAATAATTTGTTGAGGAAATATATTTACTGTCTGCAGGCGGCTTCAGGACGAGATAGCTGGAGATTTTTTTATATAGACCGCGGGATACACTAAAGAAAATCCACTGCCAAGGACAGACATAGAAGGCGAAAAGAGAATCTAAATCGATCCAACGGCCTAAGATTGCTATTTTTTCGTTGAATGTGGCAAACTATGTGGGTTGCAGATGGTGCTATGTAGCCACGTAAAATACTGCACTCCTCCATAATCATTGCATTCTAGGACAAGTTTGTATAAAGTTCATGGACAAAGTTAGAGTTCAAAGACAGATGAATCCACAGTTCCACATCAATACAAGAGCAGCTTAATGGATAGGAAAATAAAACAATATGTTGGAACAAGCACAACGACCGGTGAAATAAATTGATTACAATTTTATATCCTGAATTGCCCGGGCATGCTACCCTGCCTCATAGTGACACCCGGGTGGAAACGATCGCAAGAGGAAACGATTAGGCTAAAGGGAAAAAAAAAAGACTCCCGTGGGGGTGCCTTAGGGGGTGCGAGAGCATCCTCATTGCACTGTGTGGAGTTTTAAAAAAGCTCCCACAACCTTGACAAAATCCAGGCGCTGTTCCTCAAGGGATCGTTACATACATGGCGTGTCCCGCACAGTTAGCCTGGTATAAAAAAGGAAAATGGCGAGATTTAAATGTACGCGGTCTCTTGCCGCGAGTCTGACCAACCCGTCAGACAAAACAGTGAACAGTGTTCTCATTCAGGCCGGTGAGATGGAGCTCTTGTTCACTTTTGCTGACCTAGAGTTCCAAGAGCCAAAGTCTCAACTCTACATGACAGTTTAAGAAGAAGAAGAATATCCTAAATTGTGGGTTATTGTACAAAAGTTCTTGACTGTTTTCCCGTATTCTAATTTCATAGAACGTGAATAAGTGAATTCATTACAAATAAAAGAGACCGATTTTACTGTTACTACTTGCAAACATTGAGCCGATCTTATTTGCACTCAGAAAATACCATAAAACTTATCAAGTTTATCAACTTTTTAAAATGTACATTTTCAACCAAAGTTATAATTTTTAGAAAAAAAACTCCTTTAACAAAATATTGTTGTGTTTTTTTTTATTTACATATTAGGCATTTATGTATTTTTTTTTTACTTAGTGGTCTGTGGGTAATTCTTGACTATATAAAGGGTTACCTGGATCAAAAAAGATTGTTAAAACCACTGCTATGGAATACCGAATGTCCCAATTAACATGATAACAAAAAGGATAATGCAATTACTTAATAAATCACAGTTACATATTATTCACACTAAAAGTTTCATTGTTTGACTTATCATATCTGTCAGATGACGGAAAAATATTAGAGAATATCAACTAATAAAATCATAATAATGTTATACAATAAGTAAAATATCAGCTTAAAAGTTTTGTATATTACATTGTTATTTCACCATAAAATTGTTAGCCGAATGCCCAACAGGATTTCCCATCCTCTAAAAGGGAGCTCATCTAGAATAAGTGACCTAAGAAGAAAAGTTAGTTTTAATGTTGTGTTTAAATGTAATGAGATGTTCATATCTAAAAAACCTCCACCACAATAGGGCTTCAAAATAAATACTGATGTTTTCTTACCAAAATAATACAATTTGTTTACAAGAGCGGAAACATATTTCTCACTTATTTAAAGTAGACACACCGACATTGTATACATAATATTTTTAGCACTATATAAGTGACGAGTAGATAGATATGTTCGATGTCCGCCTGGTGTGTGTACCGGTTTTGGTTGCGGTGGCAAGTACTTCATGTACTGCCGTAGTTCCAATGATCCATGGGTTTGTATTCTTTAATTAATAAATGTATTTTCATGTATTTCATATATCTAATTGCATCCATAGCACATTAGAAACAACAGATTCTGCACGTGCCATCACGTGACTTGGTCACATGACTAAGTTACTGTAAATAACATTCTAATCTAGTCAGAATCTCATTACTGGTCATAATAATGTGTATGGTGTGTATATACGCTGATTAATTTATTACAAAATTTAGTCAAACAATCTGTCTCATTAATTTATAAGCCTATAACCCTTTGTAAAAATGTAAATATGCAACAGGATCATTGGAGCTCTTCACTCACTAAACCTTGACATCCCTTTTTTTTTTTTTTGCCTTTTTAATTTTTTGAATAAATACCAGTAAATTGTTTAAAGTTTTGATACTATTCTATTTAAAAGTAGCACTTTGAGCATAGTGGATTAAAAAGAAAACACAAAATCTTATACACTTTACAGACTAATACTAATCAAAAGCTTTGTCGTAAATACCCTACATCCGTATATAGTGCTTCTAGTAGACGTCCGTTCCTTATACATACTAAAGGATAAACAAGAAACCGTTATTTCTTATAGAGATCGACGTTAGTGTGAATCTATTCGGATGAATCTATAAAGGGACCAACAACAATTTTCCAAGTCCTATAGGATGACATGTCCAGTTACATACTAATTCTTTTTGGTTTGGTGGAGTTGTCGCATGATCTCGAGTTGGCCCCACTTCAAAGTCCTTCATAAATTACAAAGTACTATCTTGAACAGTGCAGAAATGCGTGGATTGGAATTAAAATGTAAAAGAATCCAAAAAGAAGGAGCAGAAAATATTCAGATAAAAAGCTACAATTGCTGGTATCCTGTGTAAAAGAATTTAGTAAAATTATTAATTTTTCTTTCAAGAGATTCACCAACCTTATGATGACAGCATTTATGAATGAACAGGCTCAACGCCTTACGAATGTAACGGATATATGTTTCATAAGTTGTATTTTAAGTATATCTAAATAACTTGATACCTGTAAGGTGTATTACAGATGCGAGTTCTAACATACTCCGTCACAAAACAGTATACGATAACAAACAGGATCAAAGGTTCAATAACTAAGTTCACTCCAGATAAAAATATAACAATCTTTAACACAGAATGGGCCACAGTCAAGTCAGTCACTACAATGATGTTATTCCTTTAAAAGTCCAGAGAGCTCAGACGTAAATGAGTATTTCAGAGAAATAGAACACATTAAAAATACTGTAAAAATATTTTTTTATTATTAAATGTAAAAAAAAAAACAAAGAAATGTTAATCGATTTTTGTAGGGAAAAGAAGGAAAATGATATTGTATCTGTAGCTGGAGAGACTATTGAAATAGTAAACCTTTAAATACCTTGGTACTATCCTAGACAATAAACTAAATTTTACTGCAAATACTGATTATATCAACGAAAAATGGCAGCAAAGATTACGATTACTGAGAAAACTGTCCTCGTTTAATGTTAGCGAAAAGGCCATGGCTATGTTTTATCACGCTCATATCTGTAAACATTTTAAGTTTCAATATCACTGCCTGGTATGGCAATCTGAGCATTAAAAATAAAAATAAACTTTATAGAATCCTAAATGCTGCTGGTAAAATCATTGGCAAAAAAAAAACAAACCATTTGGGCAGTTGTTTGAGACAAACATCTATAAAAAAAAGCTAAAAAGATCCTCAAAATAAAGAATCACCCTTTGTGTCAGAATTTTGTGATTTTACCATCACAAAAGAGATACAAGACACCGGCAATCAAATCATTAAATAAGAACAATCTGGTATAAACTTTGTCACATGTAAATTATGAGTGCGTCTGGTGTGAATGTACACTTTGGTTTCTTATAGTTATAATGTTTTTTTGTATTATTATTATTATTATAACTGATCTAAAAGTCTACACTAATCTCTAACCCCAACGACTATGTCGTCACTAT
Source organism: Biomphalaria glabrata (assembly GCF_947242115.1). Taxonomy (NCBI): domain Eukaryota; kingdom Metazoa; phylum Mollusca; class Gastropoda; family Planorbidae; genus Biomphalaria; species Biomphalaria glabrata. Next base: position 17,350,610 of record NC_074716.1, read on the forward strand.
AAAATGTGCGTTCACTGTCGGTCTACTATAGTGCGTAACTATACTAAGTGTCTAACACGAAACACTAATACCAAGACGACAAATATATAGACTTAAGTTGAAATACAAAGAGGCTTTGCTAACATATGAAACAAACTTAACAACATTTGTTTTATTGTTTTTAACGATATTAAATTACCTTCAAACAAGTGAGCATGTTCTGTTGTGTGTGTAGCCAGCTCTAAGATGCAGACAGTCTAACTAGGTTTCCAAGTTATTGAGACAGCAGTATAGGACCTTGGGAGTAAAGTTCCTACAGGGCATATGATGTTAAGGTCATATGTTTTAAGGCCAACGGTTAACAAGCAGGCTATCATGTGGCCAGCACAACGACTAACTGCATTTACTCCCCTTCCACTTAACTAAAGTCAGGTACCGGTTAGAGTTGGGCGGACTCAAGGTGTGCCCTAAAATTCCCGAAATTCAAAATCCCAGTCTTCATCGACATTCGAACCCGAGATCACAGATTCAGAAGTCAAGCGCTTAACCACTCATGGCCTTAACAGATGGGCAGTAAATAAATGAACGCTAATGAGTTGTATTTGTAAAGATAAGTCCATATGCCTGACAAAATGGCGAGGAGAGAAACTGTATCATAAATAATATGGAGGATCTTCATGTACATGTATATGTTAATGTATTTGGTAGCAGGAATTTGTTCACATTAAGTGAATCCCCATTCCAAGTGTTATACTTTATTCATTTTGTAATTGCATTATCAGATAGTTTCAAAATCATCTAATAAATTACTCATACATCTAATTACTTTCGATACATTATTAAACTTTACACAATGCTGTTGAGGACTGGTATAATGTATGCCCATTATGTGGCATATAATTTGTGGGCCGGATTGTATAGAAATACCTTGGCCGATTTTTACGCCCAGTCCGCCCCTGCTTTCAGCCTGTAACAATGGTGCAAAACACAAACCTCACCCACAGTTTGATAATGACTGACTAATAACGACACGCTATCCATTACAACGTTTTCTAGTATGTGTCACTGAAAAAACTGGGCTTTAATACGAACTAAATACAGTGACCTTCAAAATACCAAACTCTAGTTTTTCGTTTCATGTGGGATGACCTTCAAGTGACTGCAGCTGACAACCGAATGAACGCTTGAACAATGTGTGAACAAAGTTTGACATGACTTGTAGGGAGAACCTGAAACGTCAACTTCTGGGAACAGTTAACGAAAAAAGTCATTGGGAAACTGACTACACTATAATGAAACGATATAAATATTTAATATCAATCTATTGTTAATTCCTTTATATATGGTTTTATGTTTTAAGTTACATGGTGTTTTTGTTTTGTAAGATTTAGTGTCAGTGTAGTTAGAGATATTGTGTTTTTTTTAGTCATAGGCTAATTTTAAACATGGCTGACTATAAATAAAGGCAGCGATGGAAACTCTAGTCCCAGAAGTCTATTATTTTTTAATAAAAAGTTTACATTTGTATGTATTCATATGGGAACAAATATTTTTGTTGGCTTCCTTCAGTCATAGGAATAATTTAAAATCAAGGGCGATAAAAATGGTCACAACGGTCGCTCCCTTTCGACAAAACTTATAAGTCCAAGGAAGGAACGACACATAACGATTTGAAATAAGTGACGTCACGGGTTCTGCTGGAGTGTATCTGCAAAGCTCTCTAATGGTCAGCAATTCCTGATTTGACCTCAGGGTTGACTTTCGAAGCCTTTATCTCGTTTTGGGGTAGGAACTCAATAGACAAAGTATTTAGAACAATGTTGTGAAAACATTGTCAGTGATACTTAAAGGCTGATTGTCAGTGATACTTAAAGGCTGATTGTCAGTGATACTTAAAGGCTGATTGTCAGTCATACTTAAAGGCTGATTAACTTAAAGACTGATTGGCTTATAGACTGATTGACGTAAAGACTGACTGACTTACAGACGGATTGACTTATAGACTAAGATATTAGCTTTATGAACCAAATTAATCATGTTTATGTAAAGAAACCTACAAAAACATTTGGCTAACGTATTGCTTTGAAAATGTGAAAGTGCTTTATAGACTTGTAAACGTTCGTTCAGGAACAAGACGCTGAGAGCAGAGTTTCCTGCGTTCTGAGCGTTCATGTCAAAATTAAGACTAACATTGTCTCACAAACTGAAGAGTTCCTGTCAAAATTAAGACTAACATTGTCTCACAAAGTGAAGAGCTCCTGTCCAAAATTAAGACTAACATTGTCTCACAAAGTGTAGAGCTCCTGTTCAAAATTAAGACTAACATTGTCTAACAAAGTGAAGAGCTCATGTGGAAATCAAGACTAACATTGTCTCACAAAGTGAAGAGCTCCTGTTCAAATAAAGACTAACTTTGTAACTTTGTCTCACAAAGTGAAGAGCTCCTGTCCAAAATAAGACTAAAGTAAAATCCGTGGGACGGGCAGATACTGAATTGTGTTCTTGCGATTAGAGATGAGAAACATTTTCTCCTGGAGTCTAGAATGCACTTTTCATCCCATTAAAAAATACGTAACTCTAATTAATTGTAACAACTGGGGATACTACTATTATGCAAGGGACATTTTAGGTACCACATACACGATGGCTGCCCGGTCGTGCGGTTTTCACGCTGAACTGTCGTTTGGATTTATCGATGGGCCCGGGTTCAAACCCTGCCCGCTACCATTCCCCGTCGTCCTGCTGGAGGTTTGGACTAGGAAGTAAACTATCTTCAACTCTGAAGGAACATCCTAAGCCTGTCAAACATTTTACAAACGTACATCTGTCAGAACGTGATCGTTCTAAGCTGATCCTCGTGTTCAGTTGCACGCGGACATAAACTAAAATAAATGTCCATATCAGGTCGTCAGCATAACGATGTTCGAGTCTCAGAAGAAATGCGACATTTAGGATATAAAAGGTAGAGAAAAAAACAAACGTTTTTAAATATCTTCAAAAAATAAAAATTTAGTCGACATTGTTTAAGTTTACTTTTAACATGAAACTGCGTCTCCCGCTTAGCGGATAAAACCATGTTTTAGTCCATCCTGTTTCGGATCTTAAAGCTAGTAGCGAATTTAGCAATGTGAATAACACAAGTGAACATTTTTCAGAGTTTTTGTTTGAATGAGCTCTAATTTAAATCTTTCTCGATATTACTTTAAAGTTTGTTAGTAATGAGAACAACAATCTCATTTTTGTTTAATTAGATAAAAGGCCAAAAAAATGGGATGTCAAAGTTGAGTGAGTGAAGAGCTCCAATGATCCTGTTGCATATTTACATTTTTACAAAGGATTATAGGCTTATAAATTAATGAGACAGATTGTTTGACTAAATTTTGAAATAAATTAATCAGCCTATATACACACCATACACATTATTATGACCAGTAATGAGATTCTGACTAGATTAGAATGTTATTTACAGTAACTTAGTCATGTGACCAAGTCACGTGATGGCACGTGCAGAATCTGTTGTTTCTAATGTGCTATGGATGCAATTAGATATATGAAATACATGAAAATACATGTTATTAATTAAAGAATACAAACCCATGAATCATTGGAACTACGGCAGTACATGAAGTACTTGCCACCACAACCAAATCCTGCACACACACTAGGCGGACATCGAACATATCTATCTACTCGTGACTTATATAGTGCTAAAAATATTATGTATACAATGTCGGTGTGTCTACTTTAAATAAGTGAGAAATATGTTTCCGCTCCTGTAAACAAATTGTATTATTTTGGTAAGAAAACATAAGTATTTATTTTGAAGCCCTATTGTGGTGGAGGTTTTTTAGATATGAACATCTCATTACATTTAAACACAACATTAAAACTAACTTTTCTTCTTAGGTCACTTATTCTAGATGAGCTCCCTTTTAGAGGATTGGAAATCCTGTTGGACATTCGGCTAACAATTTTATGGCGGATTAGCAATGTAATATACACAACTTTTAAGCTGATATTTTACTTAATGTATAACATTATTATGATTTTATAAGTTGATATTCTCTAATATTATTCCGTCATCTGACAAATATGATAAGTCAAACAATGAAACTTTTAGTGTGAATAATATGTAACTGTGATTTATTAAGTAATTGCATTATTTTTTTTGTTATCATGTTAATTGGGACATTCGGTATTCCATAGCAGTGGTTTTAACAATCTTTTTTGATCCAGGTAACCCTTTATATAGTCAAGAATTACTCACAGACCCCTAAGTAAAAAAAAATACATAAATGCCTAATATGTAAATTAAAAAAAAACAACAATATTTTGTAAAAGGAGTTTTTTTTCTAAAAATTATAACTTTGGTTGAAAATGTACATTTTAAAAAGTTGATAAACTTGATAAGTTTTATGGTATTTTCTGAGTGCAACTAGGATCGGCTCAATGTTTGCAAGTAGCAACAGTAAAGTCGGTCTCTTTTATTTGTAATGAATTCACTTATCCACGTTCTATCAAATTAGAATACGGGAAAAAAGTCAAGAACTTTTGTACAATAACCCACAATTTAGGATATTCTTCTTCTTCTTAAACTGTCAGGTAGAGTTGAGCCTTCGGCTCTTGGAACTCTAGGCCAGCAAAAGTGAACAAGAGCTCCATCTCACCGGCCTGAATAAGAACACTGTACACTGTTCTGTCTGACGGGTGGGTCAGACTCGCGGCAAGAGACCGCGTACATTAAGAATCTCGCCATTTTCCTTTTTTATACCAGGCTAACTGTGCGGGACACGCCATGTATGTAATGATTCCTTGAGGAACAGCGCCTGGATTTTGTCAAGGTTGTGGGAGCTTTTTTACAACTCCGTACAGTGCAATGAGGATGCTCTCGAACCCCCTTAGGCACCCCCACGGGAGTCTTTTTTTTTCCCTTAAGCCTAATCGTTTCCTCTTGCGATCGTTTCCACCCGGGTGTCACTATGAGGCAGGGTAGCATGCCCGGGCAATTCAGGATATAAAATTGTAATCAATTTATTTCACCGGTCGTTGTGCTTGTTCCAACATATTGTTTTATTTTCCTATCCATTAAGCTGCTCTTGTATTGGTGTGGAACTGTGGATTCATCTGTCTTTGAACTCTAACTTTGTCCATGAACTTTACACAAACTTGTCCCAGAATGCAATGATTATGGAGGAGTGCAGTATTTTACGTGGCTACACAGCACCAGCTGCAACCCACATAGTTTGCCACATTCAACGAAAACATAGCAATCTTAGGCCGTTGGATCGATTTAGATTCTCTTTTCGCCTTCTATGTCTGTCCTTGGCAGTGGATTTTTTTTTGTGTATCCCGCGGTCTATATAAAAAAATCTCCAGCTATCTCGTCCTGAAGCCGCCTGCAGACAGTTAAAACAAGTTGATGCCTAAGCTGGTCTTAAAAGTGTTTCTGTGGGACATCTCTGTTACGTCTACCACCTTTCAGCTCACACAAAAAGACTGTCTTTTGAAAACGCTCGTCCCCCCATATGGAATAGTGTTTTCTCCAGTGTAACTGTCGGACCATAAGAAGACCATCTTTACTGTCTATACCGGCGTGTACTGTCTGGGGTATTGAGAGACTTTGTTATCTAATCGCCATGTACATTTAGGACTAAAAAAAACACGAAAGTAACTTTTCAAATTAGGAGTCTTTACCCGATAAATAATAAGTAAACAACAAATTATTCAAACGAGCGAGGCTCGGTCACGTGGTACTTTTTAAAAAATGGGATGTCAAAGTTGAGTGAGTGAAGAGCTCCAATGATCCTGTTGCATATTTACATTTTTACAAAGGATTATAGGCTTATAAATTAATGAGACAGATTGTTTGACTAAATTTTGAAATAAATTAATCAGCCTATATACACACCATACACATTATTATGACCAGTAATGAGATTCTGACTAGATTAGAATGTTATTTACAGTAACTTAGTCATGTGACCAAGTCACGTGATGGCACGTGCAGAATCTGTTGTTTCTAATGTGCTATGGATGCAATTAGATATATGAAATACATGAAAATACATGTTATTAATTAAAGAATACAAACCCATGGATCATTGGAACTACGGCAGTACATGAAGTACTTGCCACCACAACCAAATCCGGCACACACACTAGGCGGACATCGAACATATCTATCTACTCGTGACTTATATAGTGCTAAAAATATTATGTATACAATGTCGGTGTGTCTACTTTAAATAAGTGAGAAATATGTTTCCGCTCCTGTAAACTAATTGTATTATTTTGGTAAGAAAACATAAGTATTTATTTTGAAGCCCTATTGTGGTGGAGGTTTTTTAGATATGAACATCTCATTACATTTAAACACAACATTAAAACTAACTTTTCTTCTTAGGTCACTTATTCTAGATGAGCTCCCTTTTAGAGGATTGGAAATCCTGTTGGACATTCGGCTAACAATTTTATGGCGGATTAGCAATGTAATATACACAACTTTTAAGCTGATATTTTACTTAATGTATAACATTATTATGATTTTATTAGTTGATATTCTCTAATATTATTCCGTCATCTGACAAATATGATAAGTCAAACAATGAAACTTTTAGTGTGAATAATATGTAACTGTGATTTATTAAGTAATTGCATTATTCTTTTTGTTATCATGTGAATTGGGACATTCGGTATTCCATAGCAGTGGTTTTAACAATCTTTTTTGATCCAGGTAACCCTTTATATAGTCAAGAATTACCCACAGACCCCTAAGTAAAAAAAAATACATAAATGCCTAATATGTAAATTAAAAAAAAACACAACAATATTTTGTAAAAGGAGTTTTTTTTCTAAAAATTATAACTTTGGTTGAAAATATACATTTTAAAAAGTTGATAAACTTGATAAGTTTTATGGTATTTTCTGAGTGCAACTAGGATCGGCTCAATGTTTGCAAGTAGCAACAGTAAAGTCGGTCTCTTTTATTTGTAATGAATTCACTTATCCACGTTCTATCAAATTAGAATACGGGAAAACAGTCAAGAACTTTTGTACAATAACCCACAATTTAGGATATTCTTCTTCTTCTTAAACTGTCAGGTAGAGTTGAGCCTTCGGCTCTTGGAACTCTAGGCCAGCAAAAGTGAACAAGAGCTCCATCTCACCGGCCTGAATAAGAACACTGTACACTGTTCTGTCTGACGGGTGGGTCAGACTCGCGGCAAGAGACCGCGTACATTAAGAATCTCGCCATTTTCCTTTTTTATACCAGGCTAACTGTGCGGGACACGCCATGTATGTAATGATTCCTTGAGGAACAGCGCCTGGATTTTGTCAAGGTTGTGGGAGCTTTTTTACAACTCCGCACAGTGCAATGAGGATGCTCTCGAACCCCCTTAGGCACCCCCACGGGAGTCTTTTTTTTTCCCTTAAGCCTAATCGTTTCCTCTTGCGATCGTTTCCACCCGGGTGTCACTATGAGGCAGGGTAGCATGCCCGGGCAATTCAGGATATAAAATTGTAATCAATTTATTTCACCGGTCGTTGTGCTTGTTCCAACATATTGTTTTATTTTCCTATCCATTAAGCTGCTCTTGTATTGGTGTGGAACTGTGGATTCATCTGTCTTTGAACTCTAACTTTGTCCATGAACTTTACACAAACTTGTCCCAGAATGCAATGATTATGGAGGAGTGCAGTATTTTACGTGGCTACACAGCACCAGCTGCAACCCACATAGTTTGCCACATTCAACGAAAACATAGTAATCTTAGGCCGTTGGATCGATTTAGATTCTCTTTTCGCCTTCTATGTCTGTCCTTGGCAGTGGATTTTTTTGTGTGTATTCCGCGGTCTATATAAAAAATCTCCAGCTATCTCGTCCTGAAGCCGCCTGCAGACAGTTAAAACAAGTTGATGCCTAAGCTGGTCTTAAAAGTGTTTCTGTGGGACATCTCTGTTACGTCTATCACCTTTCAGCTCACACAAAAAGACTGTCTTTTGAAAACGCTCGTCCCCCCATATGGAAAAGTGTTTTCTCCAGTGTAACTGTCGGACCATAAGAAGACCATCTTTACTGTCTATACCGGCGTGTACTGTCTGGGGTATTGAGAGACTTTGTTATCTAATCGCCATGTACATTTAGGACTAAAAAAACACGAAAGCAACTTTTCAAATTAGGAGTCTTTACCCGATAAAAAATAAGTAAATATATTTCCTCAACAAATTATTCAAACGAGCGAGGCTCGGTCACGTGGTACTTTTTAAAAAATGGGATGTCAAAGTTGAGTGAGTGAAGAGCTCCAATGATCCTGTTGCATATTTACATTTTTACAAAGGATTATAGGCTTATAAATTAATGAGACAGATTGTTTGACTAAATTTTGAAATAAATTAATCAGCCTATATACACACCATACACATTATTATGACCAGTAATGAGATTCTGACTAGATTAGAATGTTATTTACAGTAACTTAGTCATGTGACCAAGTCACGTGATGGCACGTGCAGAATCTGTTGTTTCTAATGTGCTATGGATGCAATTAGATATATGAAATACATGAAAATACATGTTATTAATTAAAGAATACAAACCCATGGATCATTGGAACTACGGCAGTACATGAAGTACTTGCCACCACAACCAAATCCGGCACACACACTAGGCGGACATCGGACATATCTATCTACTCGTGACTTATATAGTGCTAAAAATATTATGTATACAATGTCGGTGTGTCTACTTTAAATAAGTGAGAAATATGTTTCCGCTCCTGTAAACAAATTGTATTATTTTGGTAAGAAAACATAAGTATTTATTTTGAAGCCCTATTGTGGTGGAGGTTTTTTAGATATGAACATCTCATTACATTTAAACACAACATTAAAACTAACTTATCGTTTTAGGTCACATATTCTAGATTAGCTCCCTTTTAGAGGATGGGAAATCCTGTTGGGCATTCGGCTAACAATTTTATGGTGAAATAACAATGCAATATACAAAACTTTTAAGCTGATATTTTACTTATTGTTTAACATTATTATGATTTTATTAGTTGATATTCTCTAATATTATTTTGTTACTATGAAGATTCGTTAAGTCAAACAATGAAACTTAAAGTGTGATTAATATGTAACTGTTATTAAGCAGTTACGCTATTGTTTGTTGTTGGAATGTTTATTTTGATATTTGTTATACCATAGCATTGGTTCTAAAAATCTTTTTTGATTCTTATAACTAGTGATGGAACTAAACTTAATTTTCTTAGTTAAACTAAAACTAAGTTTGAACTAAAAAAAAGTAATTAAAATTTAAGTTAACCACAAATTGAAAAAATTAGTTAAACTAAACTAAACTTTAGTTAAACTTTTACTAACTATTTTGCCCTTTTTTAAGGACGAAACAGCCAAACATGAAAAATATAAACAACCAATCTCTTTAGCAAAATGTAATAAACATTTATTTGTGCACATGAAAAAAGATTTAAATGTCTTTATGGGATAGATGTAGATCTTAATAGAATCACTAGAATGATACTATTATAGAAAGAAATTAGAAGTAATTGTCCAAGTTCTAATATAAGTTACCATTTTAGAAGTAATGATAAAACAGCATGTTGACTCGCTAACTAACTCTTGATTCTAGAATATTCTGGATCTAATATCTTCTTCAAACGAAATGATTAGAAATATAATCTGGATCTAGAATTACATCTAGCTACTAGACCTAGATCAAATAATTAATATTTTAATCTAAAAATAATCAAAGAAATACTAGTTACTACTGCTACTACTAGATCTAAATAGAGTCTAGTAGATATCTTAGTAACTCTAGATCTATCTAGAGATTTTAGATTATTATAATTATGATTATAACTAGATATGGGTATATAGATCTATATACTCTAATAGATAATACTAGATCTAGATCTAATAGATCTAGATAGTAGATATAAGTATAATTATAATAGAAGTAGATGTAGATCTAGTCTAGATTTAGTTAATTTAGTATTAGATCTAGTATAGTGACGACTTTTATTAGTAAGCCTATTAAAGTCATTAATATTATAGATCTATCATCTTTGCATCTTAGGTCTTAGTATAGGCCTAATAAGTAATCTAGATCTAATCTAGACTCTAATTCTAGAATAGTAGAATCTCTAAACTAATAGATCTAGATCTATATTATTGACTTTTAATTTTTAATTTACATTTTGATCTAAGACTAAGACTACTAAGAGTTAGACTCTACTTAAGACTAAGAGACTAAAATAATTAAATATAGACTATTATGAATGTCTATAGATCTAATAGTAGTAATAGACTAATACTAATAGACTAGACGTCACTAGACTCTAACTTTATATCTATCTAGTAAAAAGTTTTAAAATAAAAAGAGTCGACATTTCTTTTAGATCTATAGTAAAGCAAAATTCTTTGCCTGCAGCTAGATCTATACAGGAACACACTGGTGTTAAATAAAAAGCAGCAAATGTAGATCTATAGAAGCAATTAAGAAATTATCAGGATTTATCAAGCAGCGAAACTTGCTAGAAATATAATGAACACGTTTATTTTTCTCGCCTTTCAAATACCTTGAATTGGCGGGAATAGCGGCCATTATAGGGTAAAGGTCAAAAGGCTTTCTTGTGACCTGTGCACCCTCTAGTTTATTCTCCTCTCTATTGTTCATTATATATATATTCTCCAAATTACATAGATCTAAATATTTATTGGTATGTATGTTAAAAAAGTTTGTAAAATTTGTAATTAAACTTTTTAGTTTGTAACTAAAAAAAAACTAATTAAACTAGGATTTTAACTAAACTTTTTTTTTTAATCAAACTTTGGTCTTAACTAATTTTTTTTAGTTAAACTAAAAGTTAGCAACTTTTTAGTTAACTTTTTCCCATCACTACTGATAACCCTGTCGAGACTTACACACAGACACTTAATTGAAAAAAACTAAAAAATGTAAAGTATATAAGTTACAAATTAAAAAAAAAACAATACACTATTTTGTAGAGAATGTGTTTATAAAATTATAATTTTGGTTGGAAATGTACATTATAAAAAATTAATGACTTGATAAGTTTTATGGTATTTTCTGAGTGCATTTAAGATCGGCTCAATGTTTGTAAGTAGCAACAGTAAAGTCAGTCTCTATTACTTGTAATGAATTCACTTATCCACCTTCTATCAAATTAGAATACGGGAAAGCAGTCATGAATGATTGTACAATAACCCACAATTCAGGATATAAAAATGTAATCAATTTGTTTCACCGGTCTTTGTGCTAGTTCGAACATATTGTTTTATTTTTGTTTCCAATAATCTGCTCTTGTATTGGTGTGGGACTGTGGATTCATCATTCACAGTGGGGCATAGGCCCGCAACAGTACTTCGCCATCCCATTCTGTTTTGGACAATTCCTCTCACTTGGTCCATGTCTAGTCTGATGTCTTGGCTTCTTGTTCACTTTATACAAACTTGTCCAAGAATGCAATGATTATGGAGGAGTGCAGTATTTTACGTGGCTACACAGCACCAGCTGCGACCCACATAGTTTGCCACATTCAACGAAAACATAACCATCTTAGGCCGTTGGTCGATTTAGATTCTCTTTTCGCCTTCTATGTCTGTCCTTGGCAGTGGATTTTTTTTTGTGTATCCCGCGGTCTATATAAAAAAATCTCCAGCTATCTCGTCCTGAAGCCGCCTGCAGACAGTTAAAACAAGTTGATGCCTAAGCTGGTCTTAAAAGTGTTTCTGTGGGACATCTCTGTTACGTCTACCACCTTTCAGCTCACACAAAAAGACTGTCTTTTGAAAACGCTCGTCCCCCCATATGGAATAGTGTTTTCTCCAGTGTAACTGTCGGACCATAAGAAGACCATCTTTACTGTCTATACCGGCGTGTACTGTCTGGGGTATTGAGAGACTTTGTTATCTAATCGCCATGTACATTTAGGACTAAAAAAAACACGAAAGCAACTTTTCAAATTAGGAGTCTTTACCCGATAAAAAATAAGTAAACAACAAATTATTCAAACGAGCGAGGCTCGGTCACGTGGTACTTTTTAAAAAATGGGATGTCAAAGTTGAGTGAGTGAAGAGCTCCAATGATCCTGTTGCATATTTACATTTTTACAAAGGATTATAGGCTTATAAATTAATGAGACAGATTGTTTGACTAAATTTTGAAATAAATTAATCAGCCTATATACACACCATACACATTATTATGACCAGTAATGAGATTCTGACTAGATTAGAATGTTATTTACAGTAACTTAGTCATGTGACCAAGTCACGTGATGGCACGTGCAGAATCTGTTGTTTCTAATGTGCTATGGATGCAATTAGATATATGAAATACATGAAAATACATGTTATTAATTAAAGAATACAAACCCATGGATCATTGGAACTACGGCAGTACATGAAGTACTTGCCACCACAACCAAATCCGGCACACACACTAGGCGGACATCGAACATATCTATCTACTCGTGACTTATATAGTGCTAAAAATATTATGTATACAATGTCGGTGTGTCTACTTTAAATAAGTGAGAAATATGTTTCCGCTCCTGTAAACAAATTGTATTATTTTGGTAAGAAAACATAAGTATTTATTTTGAAGCCCTATTGTGGTGGAGGTTTTTTAGATATGAACATCTCATTACATTTAAACACAACATTAAAACTAACTTTTCTTCTTAGGTCACTTATTCTAGATGAGCTCCCTTTTAGAGGATTGGAAATCCTGTTGGACATTCGGCTAACAATTTTATGGCGGATTAGCAATGTAATATACACAACTTTTAAGCTGATATTTTACTTAATGTATAACATTATTATGATTTTATTAGTTGATATTCTCTAATATTATTCCGTCATCTGACAAATATGATAAGTCAAACAATGAAACTTTTAGTGTGAATAATATGTAACTGTGATTTATTAAGTAATTGCATTATTCTTTTTGTTATCATGTGAATTGGGACATTCGGTATTCCATAGCAGTGGTTTTAACAATCTTTTTTGATCCAGGTAACCCTTTATATAGTCAAGAATTACCCACAGACCCCTAAGTAAAAAAAAAATACATAAATGCCTAATATGTAAATTAAAAAAAAACACAACAATATTTTGTAAAAGGAGTTTTTTTTTCTAAAAATTATAACTTTGGTTGAAAATATACATTTTAAAAAGTTGATAAACTTGATAAGTTTTATGGTATTTTCTGAGTGCAACTAGGATCGGCTCAATGTTTGCAAGTAGCAACAGTAAAGTCGGTCTCTTTTATTTGTAATGAATTCACTTATCCACTTTCTATCAAATTAGAATACGGGAAAACAGTCAAGAACTTTTGTACAATAACCCACAATTTAGGATATTCTTCTTCTTCTTAAACTGTCAGGTAGAGTTGAGCCTTCGGCTCTTGGAACTCTAGGCCAGCAAAAGTGAACAAGAGCTCCATCTCACCGGCCTGAATAAGAACACTGTACACTGTTCTGTCTGACGGGTGGGTCAGACTCGCGGCAAGAGACCGCGTACATTAAGAATCTCGCCATTTTCCTTTTTTATACCAGGCTAACTGTGCGGGACACGCCATGTATGTAATGATTCCTTGAGGAACAGCGCCTGGATTTTGTCAAGGTTGTGGGAGCTTTTTTACAACTCCGTACAGTGCAATGAGGATGCTCTCGAACCCCCTTAGGCACCCCCACGGGAGTCTTTTTTTTTCCCTTAAGCCTAATCGTTTCCTCTTGCGATCGTTTCCACCCGGGTGTCACTATGAGGCAGGGTAGCATGCCCGGGCAATTCAGGATATAAAATTGTAATCAATTTATTTCACCGGTCGTTGTGCTTGTTCCAACATATTGTTTTATTTTCCTATCCATTAAGCTGCTCTTGTATTGGTGTGGAACTGTGGATTCATCTGTCTTTGAACTCTAACTTTGTCCATGAACTTTACACAAACTTGTCCCAGAATGCAATGATTATGGAGGAGTGCAGTATTTTACGTGGCTACACAGCACCAGCTGCAACCCACATAGTTTGCCACATTCAACGAAAACATAGCAATCTTAGGCCGTTGGATCGATTTAGATTCTCTTTTCGCCTTCTATGTCTGTCCTTGGCAGTGGATTTTTTTTTGTGTATCCCGCGGTCTATATAAAAAAATCTCCAGCTATCTCGTCCTGAAGCCGCCTGCAGACAGTTAAAACAAGTTGATGCCTAAGCTGGTCTTAAAAGTGTTTCTGTGGGACATCTCTGTTACGTCTACCACCTTTCAGCTCACACAAAAAGACTGTCTTTTGAAAACGCTCGTCCCCCCATATGGAATAGTGTTTTCTCCAGTGTAACTGTCGGACCATAAGAAGACCATCTTTACTGTCTATACCGGCGTGTACTGTCTGGGGTATTGAGAGACTTTGTTATCTAATCGCCATGTACATTTAGGACTAAAAAAAACACGAAAGCAACTTTTCAAATTAGGAGTCTTTACCCGATAAAAAATAAGTAAACAACAAATTATTCAAACGAGCGAGGCTCGGTCACGTGGTACTTTTTAAAAAATGGGATGTCAAAGTTGAGTGAGTGAAGAGCTCCAATGATCCTGTTGCATATTTACATTTTTACAAAGGATTATAGGCTTATAAATTAATGAGACAGATTGTTTGACTAAATTTTGAAATAAATTAATCAGCCTATATACACACCATACACATTATTATGACCAGTAATGAGATTCTGACTAGATTAGAATGTTATTTACAGTAACTTAGTCATGTGACCAAGTCACGTGATGGCACGTGCAGAATCTGTTGTTTCTAATGTGCTATGGATGCAATTAGATATATGAAATACATGAAAATACATGTTATTAATTAAAGAATACAAACCCATGGATCATTGGAACTACGGCAGTACATGAAGTACTTGCCACCACAACCAAATCCGGCACACACACTAGGCGGACATCGAGCATATCTATCTACTCGTGACTTATATAGTGCTAAAAATATTATGTATACAATGTCGGTGTGTCTACTTTAAATAAGTGAGAAATATGTTTCCGCTCCTGTAAACAAATTGTATTATTTTGGTAAGAAAACATAAGTATTTATTTTGAAGCCCTATTGTGGTGGAGGTTTTTTAGATATGAACATCTCATTACATTTAAACACAACATTAAAACTAACTTTTCTTCTTAGGTCACTTATTCTAGATGAGCTCCCTTTTAGAGGATTGGAAATCCTGTTGGACATTCGGCTAACAACTTTATGGCGGATTAGCAATGTAATATACACAACTTTTAAGCTGATATTTTACTTAATGTATAACATTATTATGATTTTATTAGTTGATATTCTCTAATATTATTCCGTCATCTGACAAATATGATAAGTCAAACAATGAAACTTTTAGTGTGAATAATATGTAACTGTGATTTATTAAGTAATTGCATTATTCTTTTTGTTATCATGTGAATTGGGACATTCGGTATTCCATAGCAGTGGTTTTAACAATCTTTTTTGATCCAGGTAACCCTTTATATAGTCAAGAATTACCCACAGACCCCTAAGTAAAAAAAAAATACATAAATGCCTAATATGTAAATTAAAAAAAAACACAACAATATTTTGTAAAAGGAGTTTTTTTTCTAAAAATTATAACTTTGGTTGAAAATATACATTTTAAAAAGTTGATAAACTTGATAAGTTTTATGGTATTTTCTGAGTGCAACTAGGATCGGCTCAATGTTTGCAAGTAGCAACAGTAAAGTCGGTCTCTTTTATTTGTAATGAATTCACTTATCCACGTTCTATCAAATTAGAATACGGGAAAACAGTCAAGAACTTTTGTACAATAACCCACAATTTAGGATATTCTTCTTCTTCTTAAACTGTCAGGTAGAGTTGAGCCTTCGGCTCTTGGAACTCTAGGCCAGCAAAAGTGAACAAGAGCTCCATCTCACCGGCCTGAATAAGAACACTGTACACTGTTCTGTCTGACGGGTGGGTCAGACTCGCGGCAAGAGACCGCGTACATTAAGAATCTCGCCATTTTCCTTTTTTATACCAGGCTAACTGTGCGGGACACGCCATGTATGTAATGATTCCTTGAGGAACAGCGCCTGGATTTTGTCAAGGTTGTGGGAGCTTTTTTACAACTCCGCACAGTGCAATGAGGATGCTCTCGAACCCCCTTAGGCACCCCCACGGGAGTCTTTTTTTTTCCCTTAAGCCTAATCGTTTCCTCTTGCGATCGTTTCCACCCGGGTGTCACTATGAGGCAGGGTAGCATGCCCGGGCAATTCAGGATATAAAATTGTAATCAATTTATTTCACCGGTCGTTGTGCTTGTTCCAACATATTGTTTTATTTTCCTATCCATTAAGCTGCTCTTGTATTGGTGTGGAACTGTGGATTCATCTGTCTTTGAACTCTAACTTTGTCCATGAACTTTACACAAACTTGTCCCAGAATGCAATGATTATGGAGGAGTGCAGTATTTTACGTGGCTACACAGCACCAGCTGCAACCCACATAGTTTGCCACATTCAACGAAAACATAGTAATCTTAGGCCGTTGGATCGATTTAGATTCTCTTTTCGCCTTCTATGTCTGTCCTTGGCAGTGGATTTTTTTGTGTGTATTCCGCGGTCTATATAAAAAATCTCCAGCTATCTCGTCCTGAAGCCGCCTGCAGACAGTTAAAACAAGTTGATGCCTAAGCTGGTCTTAAAAGTGTTTCTGTGGGACATCTCTGTTACGTCTATCACCTTTCAGCTCACACAAAAAGACTGTCTTTTGAAAACGCTCGTCCCCCCATATGGAAAAGTGTTTTCTCCAGTGTAACTGTCGGACCATAAGAAGACCATCTTTACTGTCTATACCGGCGTGTACTGTCTGGGGTATTGAGAGACTTTGTTATCTAATCGCCATGTACATTTAGGACTAAAAAAACACGAAAGCAACTTTTCAAATTAGGAGTCTTTACCCGATAAAAAATAAGTAAATATATTTCCTCAACAAATTATTCAAACGAGCGAGGCTCGGTCACGTGGTACTTTTTAAAAAATGGGATGTCAAAGTTGAGTGAGTGAAGAGCTCCAATGATCCTGTTGCAT
The DNA here is from genome assembly GCF_947242115.1 of Biomphalaria glabrata. Classification (NCBI taxonomy): domain Eukaryota; kingdom Metazoa; phylum Mollusca; class Gastropoda; family Planorbidae; genus Biomphalaria; species Biomphalaria glabrata. The sequence continues at coordinate 17,367,738 of NC_074716.1, forward strand.
ATTTACATTTTTACAAAGGATTATAGGCTTATAAATTAATGAGACAGATTGTTTGACTAAATTTTGAAATAAATTAATCAGCCTATATACACACCATACACATTATTATGACCAGTAATGAGATTCTGACTAGATTAGAATGTTATTTACAGTAACTTAGTCATGTGACCAAGTCACGTGATGGCACGTGCAGAATCTGTTGTTTCTAATGTGCTATGGATGCAATTAGATATATGAAATACATGAAAATACATGTTATTAATTAAAGAATACAAACCCATGGATCATTGGAACTACGGCAGTACATGAAGTACTTGCCACCACAACCAAATCCGGCACACACACTAGGCGGACATCGGACATATCTATCTACTCGTGACTTATATAGTGCTAAAAATATTATGTATACAATGTCGGTGTGTCTACTTTAAATAAGTGAGAAATATGTTTCCGCTCCTGTAAACAAATTGTATTATTTTGGTAAGAAAACATAAGTATTTATTTTGAAGCCCTATTGTGGTGGAGGTTTTTTAGATATGAACATCTCATTACATTTAAACACAACATTAAAACTAACTTATCGTTTTAGGTCACATATTCTAGATTAGCTCCCTTTTAGAGGATGGGAAATCCTGTTGGGCATTCGGCTAACAATTTTATGGTGAAATAACAATGCAATATACAAAACTTTTAAGCTGATATTTTACTTATTGTTTAACATTATTATGATTTTATTAGTTGATATTCTCTAATATTATTTTGTTACTATGAAGATTCGTTAAGTCAAACAATGAAACTTAAAGTGTGATTAATATGTAACTGTTATTAAGCAGTTACGCTATTGTTTGTTGTTGGAATGTTTATTTTGATATTTGTTATACCATAGCATTGGTTCTAAAAATCTTTTTTGATTCTTATAACTAGTGATGGAACTAAACTTAATTTTCTTAGTTAAACTAAAACTAAGTTTGAACTAAAAAAAAGTAATTAAAATTTAAGTTAACCACAAATTGAAAAAATTAGTTAAACTAAACTAAACTTTAGTTAAACTTTTACTAACTATTTTGCCCTTTTTTAAGGACGAAACAGCCAAACATGAAAAATATAAACAACCAATCTCTTTAGCAAAATGTAATAAACATTTATTTGTGCACATGAAAAAAGATTTAAATGTCTTTATGGGATAGATGTAGATCTTAATAGAATCACTAGAATGATACTATTATAGAAAGAAATTAGAAGTAATTGTCCAAGTTCTAATATAAGTTACCATTTTAGAAGTAATGATAAAACAGCATGTTGACTCGCTAACTAACTCTTGATTCTAGAATATTCTGGATCTAATATCTTCTTCAAACGAAATGATTAGAAATATAATCTGGATCTAGAATTACATCTAGCTACTAGACCTAGATCAAATAATTAATATTTTAATCTAAAAATAATCAAAGAAATACTAGTTACTACTGCTACTACTAGATCTAAATAGAGTCTAGTAGATATCTTAGTAACTCTAGATCTATCTAGAGATTTTAGATTATTATAATTATGATTATAACTAGATATGGGTATATAGATCTATATACTCTAATAGATAATACTAGATCTAGATCTAATAGATCTAGATAGTAGATATAAGTATAATTATAATAGAAGTAGATGTAGATCTAGTCTAGATTTAGTTAATTTAGTATTAGATCTAGTATAGTGACGACTTTTATTAGTAAGCCTATTAAAGTCATTAATATTATAGATCTATCATCTTTGCATCTTAGGTCTTAGTATAGGCCTAATAAGTAATCTAGATCTAATCTAGACTCTAATTCTAGAATAGTAGAATCTCTAAACTAATAGATCTAGATCTATATTATTGACTTTTAATTTTTAATTTACATTTTGATCTAAGACTAAGACTACTAAGAGTTAGACTCTACTTAAGACTAAGAGACTAAAATAATTAAATATAGACTATTATGAATGTCTATAGATCTAATAGTAGTAATAGACTAATACTAATAGACTAGACGTCACTAGACTCTAACTTTATATCTATCTAGTAAAAAGTTTTAAAATAAAAAGAGTCGACATTTCTTTTAGATCTATAGTAAAGCAAAATTCTTTGCCTGCAGCTAGATCTATACAGGAACACACTGGTGTTAAATAAAAAGCAGCAAATGTAGATCTATAGAAGCAATTAAGAAATTATCAGGATTTATCAAGCAGCGAAACTTGCTAGAAATATAATGAACACGTTTATTTTTCTCGCCTTTCAAATACCTTGAATTGGCGGGAATAGCGGCCATTATAGGGTAAAGGTCAAAAGGCTTTCTTGTGACCTGTGCACCCTCTAGTTTATTCTCCTCTCTATTGTTCATTATATATATATTCTCCAAATTACATAGATCTAAATATTTATTGGTATGTATGTTAAAAAAGTTTGTAAAATTTGTAATTAAACTTTTTAGTTTGTAACTAAAAAAAAACTAATTAAACTAGGATTTTAACTAAACTTTTTTTTTTAATCAAACTTTGGTCTTAACTAATTTTTTTTAGTTAAACTAAAAGTTAGCAACTTTTTAGTTAACTTTTTCCCATCACTACTGATAACCCTGTCGAGACTTACACACAGACACTTAATTGAAAAAAACTAAAAAATGTAAAGTATATAAGTTACAAATTAAAAAAAAAACAATACACTATTTTGTAGAGAATGTGTTTATAAAATTATAATTTTGGTTGGAAATGTACATTATAAAAAATTAATGACTTGATAAGTTTTATGGTATTTTCTGAGTGCATTTAAGATCGGCTCAATGTTTGTAAGTAGCAACAGTAAAGTCAGTCTCTATTACTTGTAATGAATTCACTTATCCACCTTCTATCAAATTAGAATACGGGAAAGCAGTCATGAATGATTGTACAATAACCCACAATTCAGGATATAAAAATGTAATCAATTTGTTTCACCGGTCTTTGTGCTAGTTCGAACATATTGTTTTATTTTTGTTTCCAATAATCTGCTCTTGTATTGGTGTGGGACTGTGGATTCATCATTCACAGTGGGGCATAGGCCCGCAACAGTACTTCGCCATCCCATTCTGTTTTGGACAATTCCTCTCACTTGGTCCATGTCTAGTCTGATGTCTTGGCTTCTTGTTCACTTTATACAAACTTGTCCAAGAATGCAATGATTATGGAGGAGTGCAGTATTTTACGTGGCTACACAGCACCAGCTGCGACCCACATAGTTTGCCACATTCAACGAAAACATAACCATCTTAGGCCGTTGGTCGATTTAGATTCTCTTTTCGCCTTCTATGTCTGTCCTTGGCAGTGGATTTTTTTTTGTGTATCCCGCGGTCTATATAAAAAAATCTCCAGCTATCTCGTCCTGAAGCCGCCTGCAGACAGTTAAAACAAGTTGATGCCTAAGCTGGTCTTAAAAGTGTTTCTGTGGGACATCTCTGTTACGTCTACCACCTTTCAGCTCACACAAAAAGACTGTCTTTTGAAAACGCTCGTCCCCCCATATGGAATAGTGTTTTCTCCAGTGTAACTGTCGGACCATAAGAAGACCATCTTTACTGTCTATACCGGCGTGTACTGTCTGGGGTATTGAGAGACTTTGTTATCTAATCGCCATGTACATTTAGGACTAAAAAAAACACGAAAGCAACTTTTCAAATTAGGAGTCTTTACCCGATAAAAAATAAGTAAACAACAAATTATTCAAACGAGCGAGGCTCGGTCACGTGATACTTTTTAAAAAATGGGATGTCAAAGTTGAGTGAGTGAAGAGCTCCAATGATCCTGTTGCATATTTACATTTTTACAAAGGATTATAGGCTTATAAATTAATGAGACAGATTGTTTGACTAAATTTTGAAATAAATTAATCAGCCTATATACACACCATACACATTATTATGACCAGTAATGAGATTCTGACTAGATTAGAATGTTATTTACAGTAACTTAGTCATGTGACCAAGTCACGTGATGGCACGTGCAGAATCTGTTGTTTCTAAGTAAATATATTTCCTCAACAAATTATTCAAACGAGCGAGGCTCGGTCACGTGGTACTTTTTAAAAAATGGGATGTCAAAGTTGAGTGAGTGAAGAGCTCCAATGATCCTGTTGCATATTTACATTTTTACAAAGGATTATAGGCTTATAAATTAATGAGACAGATTGTTTGACTAAATTTTGAAATAAATTAATCAGCCTATATACACACCATACACATTATTATGACCAGTAATGAGATTCTGACTAGATTAGAATGTTATTTACAGTAACTTAGTCATGTGACCAAGTCACGTGATGGCACGTGCAGAATCTGTTGTTTCTAATGTGCTATGGATGCAATTAGATATATGAAATACATGAAAATACATGTTATTAATTAAAGAATACAAACCCATGGATCATTGGAACTACGGCAGTACATGAAGTACTTGCCACCACAACCAAATCCGGCACACACACTAGGCGGACATCGGACATATCTATCTACTCGTGACTTATATAGTGCTAAAAATATTATGTATACAATGTCGGTGTGTCTACTTTAAATAAGTGAGAAATATGTTTCCGCTCCTGTAAACAAATTGTATTATTTTGGTAAGAAAACATAAGTATTTATTTTGAAGCCCTATTGTGGTGGAGGTTTTTTAGATATGAACATCTCATTACATTTAAACACAACATTAAAACTAACTTATCTTTTTAGGTCACATATTCTAGATTAGCTCCCTTTTAGAGGATGGGAAATCCTGTTGGGCATTCGGCTAACAATTTTATGGTGAAATAACAATGCAATATACAAAACTTTTAAGCTGATATTTTACTTATTGTTTAACATTATTATGATTTTATTAGTTGATATTCTCTAATATTATTTTGTTACTATGAAGATTCGTTAAGTCAAACAATGAAACTTAAAGTGTGATTAATATGTAACTGTTATTAAGCAGTTACGCTATTGTTTGTTGTTGGAATGTTTATTTTGATATTTGTTATACCATAGCATTGGTTCTAAAAATCTTTTTTGATTCTTATAACTAGTGATGGAACTAAACTTAATTTTCTTAGTTAAACTAAAACTAAGTTTGAACTAAAAAAAAGTAATTAAAATTTAAGTTAACCACAAATTGAAAAAATTAGTTAAACTAAACTAAACTTTAGTTAAACTTTTACTAACTATTTTGCCCTTTTTTAAGGACGAAACAGCCAAACATGAAAAATATAAACAACCAATCTCTTTAGCAAAATGTAATAAACATTTATTTGTGCACATGAAAAAAGATTTAAATGTCTTTATGGGATAGATGTAGATCTTAATAGAATCACTAGAATGATACTATTATAGAAAGAAATTAGAAGTAATTGTCCAAGTTCTAATATAAGTTACCATTTTAGAAGTAATGATAAAACAGCATGTTGACTCGCTAACTAACTCTTGATTCTAGAATATTCTGGATCTAATATCTTCTTCAAACGAAATGATTAGAAATATAATCTGGATCTAGAATTACATCTAGCTACTAGACCTAGATCAAATAATTAATATTTTAATCTAAAAATAATCAAAGAAATACTAGTTACTACTGCTACTACTAGATCTAAATAGAGTCTAGTAGATATCTTAGTAACTCTAGATCTATCTAGAGATTTTAGATTATTATAATTATGATTATAACTAGATATGGGTATATAGATCTATATACTCTAATAGATAATACTAGATCTAGATCTAATAGATCTAGATAGTAGATATAAGTATAATTATAATAGAAGTAGATGTAGATCTAGTCTAGATTTAGTTAATTTAGTATTAGATCTAGTATAGTGACGACTTTTATTAGTAAGCCTATTAAAGTCATTAATATTATAGATCTATCATCTTTGCATCTTAGGTCTTAGTATAGGCCTAATAAGTAATCTAGATCTAATCTAGACTCTAATTCTAGAATAGTAGAATCTCTAAACTAATAGATCTAGATCTATATTATTGACTTTTAATTTTTAATTTACATTTTGATCTAAGACTAAGACTACTAAGAGTTAGACTCTACTTAAGACTAAGAGACTAAAATAATTAAATATAGACTATTATGAATGTCTATAGATCTAATAGTAGTAATAGACTAATACTAATAGACTAGACGTCACTAGACTCTAACTTTATATCTATCTAGTAAAAAGTTTTAAAATAAAAAGAGTCGACATTTCTTTTAGATCTATAGTAAAGCAAAATTCTTTGCCTGCAGCTAGATCTATACAGGAACACACTGGTGTTAAATAAAAAGCAGCAAATGTAGATCTATAGAAGCAATTAAGAAATTATCAGGATTTATCAAGCAGCGAAACTTGCTAGAAATATAATGAACACGTTTATTTTTCTCGCCTTTCAAATACCTTGAATTGGCGGGAATAGCGGCCATTATAGGGTAAAGGTCAAAAGGCTTTCTTGTGACCTGTGCACCCTCTAGTTTATTCTCCTCTCTATTGTTCATTATATATATATTCTCCAAATTACATAGATCTAAATATTTATTGGTATGTATGTTAAAAAAGTTTGTAAAATTTGTAATTAAACTTTTTAGTTTGTAACTAAAAAAAAACTAATTAAACTAGGATTTTAACTAAACTTTTTTTTTTAATCAAACTTTGGTCTTAACTAATTTTTTTTAGTTAAACTAAAAGTTAGCAACTTTTTAGTTAACTTTTTCCCATCACTACTGATAACCCTGTCGAGACTTACACACAGACACTTAATTGAAAAAAACTAAAAAATGTAAAGTATATAAGTTACAAATTAAAAAAAAAACAATACACTATTTTGTAGAGAATGTGTTTATAAAATTATAATTTTGGTTGGAAATGTACATTATAAAAAATTAATGACTTGATAAGTTTTATGGTATTTTCTGAGTGCATTTAAGATCGGCTCAATGTTTGTAAGTAGCAACAGTAAAGTCAGTCTCTATTACTTGTAATGAATTCACTTATCCACCTTCTATCAAATTAGAATACGGGAAAGCAGTCATGAATGATTGTACAATAACCCACAATTCAGGATATAAAAATGTAATCAATTTGTTTCACCGGTCTTTGTGCTAGTTCGAACATATTGTTTTATTTTTGTTTCCAATAATCTGCTCTTGTATTGGTGTGGGACTGTGGATTCATCATTCACAGTGGGGCATAGGCCCGCAACAGTACTTCGCCATCCCATTCTGTTTTGGACAATTCCTCTCACTTGGTCCATGTCTAGTCTGATGTCTTGGCTTCTTGTTCACTTTATACAAACTTGTCCAAGAATGCAATGATTATGGAGGAGTGCAGTATTTTACGTGGCTACACAGCACCAGCTGCGACCCACATAGTTTGCCACATTCAACGAAAACATAACCATCTTAGGCCGTTGGTCGATTTAGATTCTCTTTTCGCCGTCTACGTCTGTCCTTGGCAGTGGATTTTCTTTTGTGTATCCCGCGGCCTTTATAAAAAAAAATATCCAGCTATCTCATCCTGAAGACGCCTGCAGACAGATACCTTCTACGATGTCAGTTAAAACAAGTTGATGCCTAAGCTGGTCTTAAAAGCGTTTCTTTGGGACATCTCTGTTACGTCTACCACCTTTCAGCTCACACAAAAAGATTGCCTTTTGAAAACGCTCGTCCCCCCCCCCCCATACGGGATAGTTTGTACAATAACCCACAATTCAGGATATAAAAATGTAATCAATTTGTTTCACCGGTCTTTGTGCTTGTTCCAACATATTGTTTTATTTTTTTATCCATTAAGCTGCTCTTGTATTGGTGTGGGACTGTGGATTCATCTGTCTTTGAAATCTGACTTTGTCCATGCACTGAAGGTTTAAAACCCATTTTCTATCCCATTGGGGCATAGGCCCGCAACAGTACTTCGCCATCCCATTCAGTTTCGGACAATTCCCCTCAGTCGGGTCCATGTCTAGTCTGATGTCTTGGCTTCTTGTTCTACCAATCTTCTCCATGTTTTCAGAAGGTCTCCCATACTTTCTCTTCACCTGTGGGTTCCAGTCTAGAACCTGTCTTATAATGTTGTCTGGGGGTCATTGCATTTTATGCCCAATCCAACCTCGCTTCATACAACAAGTCATCGAAATCAAAGTGTGACTAGCACACTCTCTTATTTCGTAATGGAAAAAAAAAAACACATAAAAAAAAAATAAGAAATGCTCGCAATAACTTCCATTCCTTATTAGAAATAAATAATAATAATAATAATAATAATAATGTACAGATCTGTGAAGTGGCAACGAGCTATAGGTTTGAAACTGCCCACAGGTTGTGACGTTGCAGGTCAGTGTTCAGGCCTTCTCTAACGAATGGACTCGCTAGGAAATACCCGCTGACGTAGCTGCTCCAGACAAACGTTGTCGAGGCCAAATTTTATTTTAGGTAACAAGAAGATAATAAAACTAGATTTTTCTCAGTGGGGCCAATTAGCTTTCCCAACGATATACTTCAACTGTCAAATTTCTAGGAAAATCATTAGAGCCGTTTACGACCGCGTCCAGATTCCTGTTCCCATATATATGTAAGCTGAATAGAGGAACTTTAAAAAAAAATGAAGATGAAATATTTTCATGAGATTTCCATGATGTCCATTGTAACATTAGTCATTTAGTCAATGTATTTTCTTATATGTCAGGGTTAATATAATATGTTAATTAAGGTCAAAGTTCATCTAAGAATAAGAATTAAGGTTAAGAATGAGAGAGGCAGCTATCGCAGTGGTTCTCAAAGTGGCTCCTACACATTACCAAAAGTTCGCGATATCATTCTAGATGTCGGTTGAGACTTATAATTGTCGGAAACTTTTTTCATTGATGGAGAATGAATTTCGTCAAAGATAATGCTTCGCTCTGTCATAACCTCATGACATGGTCGAGTGCCTATTGGGCTAACACCTTAGATACATATTCATATAAGAGTATATCTTACCCTTGTACTAAAGGGAGAATATTAATGCTCAGTGTGACAAGAGGGACAATAAGGGTAGCTACTTTTTTTTATAAGAGTTAGTTCTCTTTAATACTTTACTTAAGTCCCTGTTAACTGTTTACAATGGCCACTCTCTCTTGAGTCTTTGAGCTGACCAGTGTAGTTTGAACTAAATCTCTATAATGTTGAAATAATGCTTGTGTGGTTGTGCTATTACTGTGTTACTCAAGAAGAGTATGCCACTATTATAGGAAGAGCATTTTGATAATGAGCTAAGTAGACTTTATTTATTTGTTAGTAATAAGTTGGTTTATGTAAATAGTATATGTCTAATTAGTCTCTTATCCTCTCCTGTATGTTGTTTTTTTTTATGTAAAAGACATCTTTAGTTTTGATACGAGACAGTAGTGTGTCTCATGGGTGATGTCCTTTCATTGTTGGTTCATGTATGATATTATTGTAAACCATCGTTTTGGTTTTTGACATAAGACACTACTGTACCTCTGTGGTGGTGGTTCTTTAATTATTTGGACCTGAACCTGTTTTCCTACTTTGATTTGTTTCATTATTTAATTTTCTTTTGTTAACCTTTATTTCCAGTAATACAATCTATAATCTTTTCTTTTGTTTCTAAATAAACTCTTTTTTTGTTGCAACTAAAATCTCAGTATTATTACTTGTCTGTCTCAGTAGTTTTGTATATCTAGAGTCTATAGCTAATAGCCTAGATAATATAACACAAAGTACCACTGGACTAACTTGCCACTACAGCAGAAGTCACTGGTCTTATGACCTATTCTAATGAGAAAAATACAGTATAAATGTTAGTTCCCCATAGATGGAACACTCAGCTCATTCTGTCTGGGTGGAGTCTTGCACAACGTTATTTCTCCCACTTCCCGTTTTAGGATCAAGATGAAACCGCATTATTATTCTTGGTCAATGACAGCACCTAAATCGATCAAAGAACAAAAAAAGAAAACAGTAATCAAGCAATTGGTCGTAATGAATTAATTAAATGTTAAATAGAAACGTACTAAGCCAAGGGAAGAAAAGCCTGGTTGACAGAATTAGGTCGTTCGCTAAACATTTCAATCGAAGCACTTTTTTTTTGTTTAGACTAAACAACCTTCAATTTTTATAAGTACTTAAATAGCTTAGTTGCTAATACGTCGGCCTTCCATCATGGAGGCTCAAATTTATACTCGAGCAACTTTATTTTAAAGCAATTTTGAAAATGCAGCAACTTTCTCCCGAATATTTAAACAAAGTGATTGGACCAAAAGGCACTGAGCATGCTGTAAGCTGCTTGTACGTTACACTAAAAAAAATACAAATTATTAAAATATTTCCAATGGCACACATTTATTATTGCTAGTTGAGATCAATTAAAATTAATTAAGTGATCAATTAATTCAAAAATTACTGATGCGGTTTCACCCAATTTAATTATTTTTGTTAAGTAGTTTGTTTTGTTTTTTTTTGTTTTTCTAAACCTTTACTAGCACGACGAGGTCATAGTTAAACTTTCAGCTTGACAGGGAATGCTGTCCAAATATAATGAGATTAACGTTTTAGTTGCTAAGTAGGTTGTTAGATGAACGTTTTAGTTGCTAAGTAGGTTGTAAGATGAACGTTTTAGTTGATAAGGTTGTTAGATGAACAAGAAAAACGAAACAAAAAATGATGTCAAAGTCAAGTGAGTGATGTTCTTAACAAGGTACAGTCTGGAGTTATTTCCTTGGGTGTATGTGCGTGTACTCCGAGGGTGACGGAGTTGACTGTGGATGCTGTCTTAACCAGATTAATTATTTAAGTTATGAATACATCAGATGTCTAACATACCCAGGTGTCAGACCCCACGAAAGACTTTACCCGCGGCAGGACAAATGACATAGACATTTTATTTTGTGCAAATTTCTAACGTCGCAATGTGACAAGCCCCCAGCAACGAAAGGCCTCCACAGCGAAAGGTCAGAGGTCACATTATTGTTAGTGCCATAGGAAGACCACAACGATGGATGGGTGGAGAACAGCCACGACTCCAGTTCACACCGAGAATAAAGGACTTCAGCACTAAGAATCCCTTTGTATGTATTTTTTAAGTATTGTGTTAAGCTACAGGAATATATTCCAGGACATGATACTTTATAGTTCTATCATATTGTTCAGTACCTTGTTAGTACACACACTCGGTGGACATCGATAGTAAGTATAGCTAAGTTACTTTTATAGTTTGTCACAAACTAACGTAAGGTCTATGGTTGTGCTATTATGAATAGACAATGAATTTTTTTAAAATTAGTTAACCCAATGATTGTATTTTAATTGTATATGTACTAATATGACATAAACAATTGTAAATATACAAACATTAAACAATGTTTCAATGCAATAGTCTTTTTTTTTTCGCACTTTTAATTTATACTACGACTTCTGACAATTATCTGACATTGATTATTCACCTTACAGTTCAAATAAGTTATTCCTCTTTTACTACTTCATTAAACCTAACCTTTTACATGGCGAAAAATCACAAAAATTCATGTATTTAGTTGGCTGGTTTTTATTAGAATCAGTTAGTTATGACCGCTTCTGCAAATCTTCGTTGCTCCTATTTGTTTTATTTTTCTTATATTGTATACACTTTTTAAACTTTTTTTTACATTTTTTAAACATCTCAAATTATTCATAGTTTGCATTTACTGTTGTAACAAAACGGCAGAGAAAAAGGTGAACATATTGTCAAGGTAATTCATATAGTTTTCTTCTTATTTTTGAAAGAAGATATTTCTGATCAAGAAAACGTATCTTGTTTGTATCTTGTTTGTATCTTGTTTGTATCTTGTTTGTATCTTGTTTGTATCTTGTTTGTATCTTGTCTTTAGATAGATTCCGTTTCTTCCCCTACGTCTAATTACGAAGCTAAACAATTTCACACGAACAAAAAATCGCCAATAAGGTTTGCTGTGTCCGTCTGGAGTGTTTTTTCTCCACACAAAATAATTAAGCAAATTAAAAAAATTAAATTAATTTAAAAAAAAAAACGTGAACATTGGAATCCTTTTCGTTTGTGACCGCCTTCCCCAACAAATTTGGCCACCTGCGTGGAATGTACACATGGCGCACAAGGTGTCACCTTCCAGTGGGACTAAACTGATTTTAATCAAAGGACCGGCTTACAGCAGAACAATTTTAAGTTTTCCTTAGGTTTCAGAGATCAGTTCTATAGAAGTACTTTTGTAGTTGTTTTAGTGAAAGGGGAGAATTTAAAAGTACTAAGTTGTGTCAGGTATTTTTATAGTGACTTAAAAAAAAAGAAATTTTAAATATAGTAGGTCCCTACTATTATGTTGTGCAATGTGTTTTTCTTTATAATTAACATTTGATTTAATGCTCATGTGTTTGTAAAGGCTTTATTAGTTTTTAGAGATCTTATTTTTAATTTTAAAAATATCTCCCTAGTTGTAATATTCTAATTGGACGCATAGTTTTAATAATACTGAATTGCTGTGCTTTTTGGTAAAAAAATAAAAATAGGTGCCGTGGCTCAGTGATTAGGTGCCGGTACTCAGCAGTTGATTGCCTAGCTTTTAACTACTAAAAATTAAAAATATACGTTAAAATACAAGAAAAGTAATGTTTGTTTCAAAAAGGTGCCGGTATACCGTACCGGTGCGTAACGTCACAAAAAGCCCTGCTTACTTGAGTTTATTTGTCTTAACTAATTTTTTGATTCTGTACTAGAAATGGAAAATCGGTGTCTTGTTGCTCCTTTGTGATAGTAACATCACATAAATAAAAAGAGAGTTTTAATTTCAAAAAACCTTTTAGCTTTCTTATGAATGTTCCTCTCAGACAGTTACCTGAATGGAATTGGTTCAATTCGTTTCTTGTAATGATTCGTAACTGCAAGGACTTCCCAGTCAGCATAGCACAATTCATGAAGTACAATCTTACAGCACAATTCATGAAGTACAATCTTACAGCACAATTCATGAAGTACAATCTTACAGCACAATTCATGAAGTACAATCTTACAGCACAAATCATAAAGTACAATCTTACTTAGACTAACACCTACATCCTCACTGGTTCATTGGACGACAAGCGGGCTTCATAGAAATTGGTCTCTAGCAATGTCTGCAGCTTCATCCCATCTAGTGTCCATTGCCCTGCTGTCATCCATGAAGGTGCGGTGCCGTGTTATACGAAGATGTCTCTGCGTTATTCTAGTTTCGGCCTCCATGTTTACTACTCTTTGGGACGCTCGATTACCTGTAATCCTGTTATAGAACAAATTTCATGCGACAGTAGGCTACAACCTCAATAAGTTGTCTGTACCGGTTCAGCACATGCTTTAGATACAAATGAATAAAAGAATAAAAGAAAGATTGTAACTAACCAATGCATGGGAGAGGCAAGTTGCAAGGGGGATAATACTAAATACTCAGTAATTAAAAAGAGATAAAATAAATTAAATTGTTAGTTGCCCTGTGTACCATATTCGAAGCACTGGTCTTTGATGGCAAATCTTTTTTTTTTTTAAATAAATTCAATAATTAATGAAGAAATCTTTCTTAAATTTTACAAAACTATTATGTGGTATGAAACAGGAAGAGATTAGGTGCGAATGGCTGTCACAGTTAATGATTTAAATTTCTAAAATTGATGAAAATATTCATTAATAGTAGGAGTTAAACGAGTAATAACCCCCCCCCCCCAAAAAAAAAGATGTCAAACTCAAGTGAGTGCTCAGATAGAAAGATACAAGCATCTGGATATATCCTTTGTGTGTGTGTTTGTAAAGAGTGTGAAGTGTTATTGTGTAAACACCGAGGGTAACCGGTTGACTGTGGATACTGACTTATCCAGATCTCACAGTAAGTTTATGAATACATGTACATTTTAAAAAGTTGATAAACTTGATAAGTTTTATGGTATTTTCTGAGTGCAACTAGGATCGGCTCAATGTTTGCAAGTAGCAACAGTAAAGTCGGTCTCTTTTATTTGTAATGAATTCACTTATCCACGTTCTATCAAATTAGAATACGGGAAAAAAGTCAAGAACTTTTGTACAATAACCCACAATTTAGGATATTCTTCTTCTTCTTAAACTGTCAGGTAGAGTTGAGCCTTCGGCTCTTGGAACTCTAGGCCAGCAAAAGTGAACAAGAGCTCCATCTCACCGGCCTGAATAAGAACACTGTACACTGTTCTGTCTGACGGGTGGGTCAGACTCGCGGCAAGAGACCGCGTACATTAAGAATCTCGCCATTTTCCTTTTTTATACCAGGCTAACTGTGCGGGACACGCCATGTATGTAATGATCCCTTGAGGAACAGCGCCTGGATTTTGTCAAGGTTGTGGGAGCTTTTTTACAACTCCGCACAGTGCAATGAGGATGCTCTCGCACCCCCTTAGGCACCCCCACGGGAGTCTTTTTTTTTTCCCTTAAGCCTAATCGTTTCCTCTTGCGATCGTTTCCACCCGGGTGTCACTATGAGGCAGGGTAGCATGCCGGGGCAATTCAGGATATAAAATTGTAATCAATTTATTTCACCGGTCGTTGTGCTTGTTCCAACATATTGTTTTATTTTCCTATCCATTAAGCTGCTCTTGTATTGGTGTGGAACTGTGGATTCATCTGTCTTTGAACTCTAAATTTGTCCATGAACTTTACACAAACTTGTCCCAGAATGCAATGATTATGGAGGAGTGCAGTATTTTACGTGGCTACACAGCACCAGCTGCAACCCACATAGTTTGCCACATTCAACGAAAACATAGCAATCTTAGGCCGTTGGATCGATTTAGATTCTCTTTTCGCCTTCTATGTCTGTCCTTGGCAGTGGATTTTCTTTTGTGTATCCCGCGGTCTATATAAAAAAATCTCCAGCTATCTCGTCCTGAAGCCGCCTGCAGACAGTTAAAACAAGCTGATGCCTAAGCTGGTCTTAAAAGTGTTTCTGTGGGACATCTCTGTTACGTCTACCACCTTTCAGCTCACACAAAAAGACTGTCTTTTCAAAACGCTCGTCCCCCCATATGGAATAGTGTTTTCTCCAGTGTAACTGTCGGACCATAAGAAGACCATCTTTACTGTCTATACCGGCGTGTACTGTCTGGGGTATTGAGAGACTTTGTTATCTAATCGCCATGTACATTTAGGACTAAAAAAAACACGAAAGCAACTTTTCAAATTAGGAGTCTTTACCCGATAAAAAATTAGTAAATATATTTCCTCAACAAATTATTCAAACGAGCGAGGCTCGGTCAAGTGGTACTTTTTAAAAAATGAGTTAAAAAAATGGGATGTCAAAGTTGAGTGAGTGAAGAGCTCCAATGATCCTGTTGCATATTTACATTTTTACAAAGGATTATAGGCTTATAAATTAATGAGACAGATTGTTTGACTAAATTTTGAAATAAATTAATCAGCCTATATACACACCATACACATTATTATGACCAGTAATGAGATTCTGACTAGATTAGAATGTTATTTACAGTAACTTAGTCATGTGACCAAGTCACGTGATGGCACGTGCAGAATCTGTTGTTTCTAATGTGCTATGGATGCAATTAGATATATGAAATACATGAAAATACATGTTATTAATTAAAGAATACAAACCCATGGATCATTGGAACTACGGCAGTACATGAAGTACTTGCCACCACAACCAAATCCGGCACACACACTAGACGAACATCGAACATATCTATCTACTCGTGACTTATATAGTGCTAAAAATATTATGTATACAATGTCGGTGTGTCTACTTTAAATAAGTGAGAAATATGTTTCCGCTCCTGTAAACAAATTGTATTATTTTGGTAAGAAAACATAAGTATTTATTTTGAAGCCCTATTGTGGTGGAGGTTTTTTAGATATGAACATCTCATTACATTTAAACACAACATTAAAACTAACTTTTCTTTTTAGGTCACTTATTCTAGATGAGCTCCCTTTTAGAGGATGGGAAATCCTGTTGGACATTCGGCTAACAATTTTAGGGCGGATTAGCAATGTAATATACAAAACTTTTAAGCTGATATTTTACTTAATGTATAACATTATTATGATTTTATTAGTTGATATTCTCTAATATTATTCCGTCATCTGACAAATATGATAAGTCAAACAATGAAACTTTAAGTGTGAATAATATGTAACTGTGATTTATTAAGTAATTGCATTATTCTTTTTGTTATCATGTTAATTGGGACATTCGGTATTCCATAGCAGTGGTTTTAACAATCTTTTTTGATCCAGGTAACCCTTTATATAGTCAAGAATTACCCACAGACCCCTAAGTAAAAAAAAAATACATAAATGCCTAATATGTAAATTAAAAAAAACACAACAATATTTTGTAAAAGGAGTTTTTTTTCTAAAAATTATAACTTTGGTTGAAAATGTACATTTTAAAAAGTTGATAAACTTGATAAGTTTTATGGTATTTTCTGAGTGCAACTAGGATCGGCTCAATGTTTGCAAGTAGCAACAGTAAAGTCGGTCTCTTTTATTTGTAATGAATTCACTTATCCACGTTCTATCAAATTAGAATACGGGAAAACAGTCAAGAACTTTTGTACAATAACCCACAATTTAGGATATTCTTCTTCTTCTTAAACTGTCAGGTAGAGTTGAGCCTTCGGCTCTTGGAACTCTAGGCCAGCAAAAGTGAACAAGAGCTCCATCTCACCGGCCTGAATAAGAACACTGTACACTAATCTGTCTGACGGGTGGGTCAGACTCGCGGCAAGAGACCGCGTACATTAAGAATCTCGCCATTTTCCTTTTTTATACCAGGCTAACTGTGCGGGACACGCCATGTATGTAATGATCCCTTGAGGAACAGCGCCTGGATTTTGTCAAGGTTGTGGGAGCTTTTTTACAACTCCGCACAGTGCAATGAGGATGCTCTCGCACCCCCTTAGGCACCCCCACGGGAGTCTTTTTTTTTTCCCTTAGGCGTAATCGTTTCCTCTTGCGATCGTTTCCACCCGGGTGTCACTATGAGGCAGGGTAGCATGCCCGGGCAATTCAGGATATAAAATTGTAATCAATTTATTTCACCGGTCGTTGTGCTTGTTCCAACTTATTGTTTTATTTTCCTATCCATTAAACTGCTCTTGTATTGGTGTGGAACTGTGGATTCATCTGTCTTTGAACTCTAAATTTGTCCATGAACTTTACACAAACTTGTCCCAGAATGCAATGATTATGGAGGAGTGCAGTATTTTACGTGGCTACACAGCACCAGCTGAAACCCACATAGTTTGCCTAATTCAACGAAAACATAGCAATCTTAGGCCGTTGGATCGATTTAGATTCTCTTTTCGCCTTCTATGTCTGTCTTTGGCATCGGATTTTCTTTTGTGTATCCCGCGGTCTATATAAAAAAATCTCCAGCTATCTCGTCCTGAAGCCGCCTGCAGACAGTTAAAACAAGCTGATGCCTAAGCTGGTCTTAAAAGTGTTTCTGTGGGACATCTCTGTTACGTCTACCACCTTTCAGCTCACACAAAAAGACTGTCTTTTGAAAACGCTCGTCCCCCCATATGGAATAGTGTTTTCTCCAGTGTAACTGTCGGACCATAAGAAGACCATCTTTACTGTCTATACCGGCGTGTACTGTCTGGGGTATTAAGAGACTTTGTTATCTAATCGCCATGTACATTTAGGACTAAAAAAAACACGAAAGCAACTTTTCAAATTAGGAGTCTTTACCCGATAAAAAATTAGTAAATATATTTCCTCAACAAATTATTCAAACGAGCGAGGCTCGGTCACGTGGTACTTTTTAAAAAATGAGTTAAAAAAATGGGATGTCAAAGTTGAGTGAGTGAAGAGCTCCAATGATCCTGTTGCATATTTACATTTTTACAAAGGATTATAGGCTTATAAATTAATGAGACAGATTGTTTGACTAAATTTTGAAATAAATTAATCAGCCTATATACACACCATACACATTATTATGACCAGTAATGAGATTCTGACTAGATTAGAATGTTATTTACAGTAACTTAGTCATGTGACCAAGTCACGTGATGGCACGTGCAGAATCTGTTGTTTCTAATGTGCTATGGATGCAATTAGATATATGAAATACATGAAAATACATGTTATTAATTAAAGAATACAAACCCATGGATCATTGGAACTACGGCAGTACATGAAGTACTTGCCACCACAACCAAATCCGGCACACACACTAGGCGGACATCGAACATATCTATCTACTCGTGACTTATATAGTGCTAAAAATATTATGTATACAATGTCGGTGTGTCTACTTTAGATAAGTGAGAAATATGTTTCCGCTCATGTAAACAAAGTGTATTATTTTGGTAAGAAAACATAAGTATTTATTTTGAAGCCCTATTGTGGTGGAGGTTTTTTAGATATGAACATCTCATTACATTTAAACACAACATTAAAACTAACTTTTCTTCTTAGGTCACTTATTCTAGATGAGCTCCCTTTTAGAGGATGGGAAATCCTGTTGGACATTCGGCTAACAATTTTATGGCGGATTAGCAATGTAATATACAAAACTTTTAAGCTGATATTTTACTTAATGTATAACATTATTATGATTTTATTAGTTGATATTCTCTAATATTATTCCGTCATCTGACAAATATGATAAGTCAAACAATGAAACTTTAAGTGTGAATAATATGTAACTGTGATTTATTAAGTAATTGCATTATTCTTTTTGTTATCATGTTAATTGGGACATTCGGTATTCCATAGCAGTGGTTTTAACAATCTTTTTTGATCCAGGTAACCCTTTATATAGTCAAGAATTACCCACAGACCCCTAAGTAAAAAAAAATACATAAATGCCTAATATGTAAATTAAAAAAAAACACAACAATATTTTGTAAAAGGAGTTTTTTTTCTAAAAATTATAACTTTGGTTGAAAATGTACATTTTAAAAAGTTGATAAACTTGATAAGTTTTATGGTATTTTCTGAGTGCAACTAGGATCGGCTCAATGTTTGCAAGTAGCAACAGTAAAGTCGGTCTCTTTTATTTGTAATGAATTCACTTATCCACGTTCTATCAAATTAGAATACGGGAAAACAGTCAAGAACTTTTGTACAATAACCCACAATTTAGGATATTCTTCTTCTTCTTAAACTGTCAGGTAGAGTTGAGCCTTCGGCTCTTGGAACTCTAGGCCAGCAAAAGTGAACAAGAGCTCCATCTCACCGGCCTGAATAAGAACACTGTACACTAATCTGTCTGACGGGTGGGTCAGACTCGCGGCAAGAGACCGCGTACATTAAGAATCTCGCCATTTTCCTTTTTTATACCAGGCTAACTGTGCGGGACACGCCATGTATGTAATGATCCCTTGAGGAACAGCGCCTGGATTTTGTCAAGGTTGTGGGAGCTTTTTTACAACTCCGCACAGTGCAATGAGGATGCTCTCGCACCCCCTTAGGCACCCCCACGGGAGTCTTTTTTTTTTCCCTTAAGCGTAATCGTTTCCTCTTGCGATCGTTTCCACCCGGGTGTCACTATGAGGCAGCCTAGCATGCCCGGGCAATTCAGGATATAAAATTGTAATCAATTTATTTCACCGGTCGTTGTGCTTGTTCCAACATATTGTTTTATTTTCCTATCCATTAAGCTGCTCTTGTATTGGTGTGGAACTGTGGATTCATCTGTCTTTGAACTCTAAATTTGTCCATGAACTTTACACAAACTTGTCCCAGAATGCAATGATTATGGAGGAGTGCAGTATTTTACGTGGCTACACAGCACCAGCTGAAACCCACATAGTTTGCCTAATTCAACGAAAACATAGCAATCTTAGGCCGTTGGATCGATTTAGATTCTCTTTTCGCCTTCTATGTCTGTCCTTGGCATCGGATTTTCTTTTGTGTATCCCGCGGTCTATATAAAAAAATCTCCAGCTATCTCGTCCTGAAGCCGCCTGCAGACAGTTAAAACAAGCTGATGCCTAAGCTGGTCTTAAAAGTGTTTCTGTGGGACATCTCTGTTACGTCTACCACCTTTCAGCTCACACAAAAAGACTGTCTTTTGAAAACGCTCGTCCCCCCATATGGAATAGTGTTTTCTCCAGTGTAACTGTCGGACCATAAGAAGACCATCTTTACTGTCTATACCGGCGTGTACTGTCTGGGGTATTAAGAGACTTTGTTATCTAATCGCCATGTACATTTAGGACTAAAAAAAACACGAAAGCAACTTTTCAAATTAGGAGTCTTTACCCGATAAAAAATTAGTAAATATATTTCCTCAACAAATTATTCAAACGAGCGAGGCTCGGTCACGTGGTACTTTTTAAAAAATGAGTTAAAAAAATGGGATGTCAAAGTTGAGTGAGTGAAGAGCTCCAATGATCCTGTTGCATATTTACATTTTTACAAAGGATTATAGGCTTATAAATTAATGAGACAGATTGTTTGACTAAATTTTGAAATAAATTAATCAGCCTATATACACACCATACACATTATTATGACCAGTAATGAGATTCTGACTAGATTAGAATGTTATTTACAGTAACTTAGTCATGTGACCAAGTCACGTGATGGCACGTGCAGAATCTGTTGTTTCTAATGTGCTATGGATGCAATTAGATATATGAAATACATGAAAATACATGTTATTAATTAAAGAATACAAACCCATGGATCATTGGAACTACGGCAGTACATGAAGTACTTGCCACCACAACCAAATCCGGCACACACACTAGGCGGACATCGAACATATCTATCTACTCGTGACTTATATAGTGCTAAAAATATTATGTATACAATGTCGGTGTGTCTACTTTAGATAAGTGAGAAATATGTTTCCGCTCATGTAAACAAATTGTATTATTTTGGTAAGAAAACATAAGTATTTATTTTGAAGCCCTATTGTGGTGGAGGTTTTTTAGATATGAACATCTCATTACATTTAAACACAACATTAAAACTAACTTTTCTTCTTAGGTCACTTATTCTAGATGAGCTCCCTTTTAGAGGATGGGAAATCCTGTTGGACATTCGGCTAACAATTTTATGGCGGATTAGCAATGTAATATACAAAACTTTTAAGCTGATATTTTACTTAATGTATAACATTATTATGATTTTATTAGTTGATATTCTCTAATATTATTCCGTCATCTGACAAATATGATAAGTCAAACAATGAAACTTTAAGTGTGAATAATATGTAACTGTGATTTATTAAGTAATTGCATTATTCTTTTTGTTATCATGTTAATTGGGACATTCGGTATTCCATAGCAGTGGTTTTAACAATCTTTTTTGATCCAGGTAACCCTTTATATAGTCAAGAATTACCCACAGACCCCTAAGTAAAAAAAAAATACATAAATGCCTAATATGTAAATTAAAAAAAAACACAACAATATTTTGTAAAAGGAGTTTTTTTTCTAAAAATTATAACTTTGGTTGAAAATGTACATTTTAAAAAGTTGATAAACTTGATAAGTTTTATGGTATTTTCTGAGTGCAACTAGGATCGGCTCAATGTTTGCAAGTAGCAACAGTAAAGTCGGTCTCTTTTATTTGTAATGAATTCACTTATCCACGTTCTATCAAATTAGAATACGGGAAAACAGTCAAGAACTTTTGTACAATAACCCACAATTTAGGATATTCTTCTTCTTCTTAAACTGTCAGGTAGAGTTGAGCCTTCGGCTCTTGGAACTCTAGGCCAGCAAAAGTGAACAAGAGCTCCATCTCACCGGCCTGAATAAGAACACTGTACACTGTTCTGTCTGACGGGTGGGTCAGACTCGCGGCAAGAGACCGCGTACATTAAGAATCTCGCCATTTTCCTTTTTTATACCAGACTAACTGTGCGGGACACGCCATGTATGTAATGATCCCTTGAGGAACAGCGCCTGGATTTTGTCAAGGTTGTGGGAGCTTTTTTACAACTCCGCACAGTGCAATGAGGATGCTCTCGCACCCCCTTAGGCACCCCCACGGGAGTCTTTTTTTTTTCCCTTAAGCCTAATCGTTTCCTCTTGCAATCGTTTCCACCCGGGTGTCACTATGAGGCAGGGTAGCATGCCCGGGCAATTCAGGATATAAAATTGTAATCAATTTATTTCACCGGTCGTTGTGCTTGTTCCAACATATTGTTTTATTTTCCTATCCATTAAGCTGCTCTTGTATTGGTGTGGAACTGTGGATTCATCTGTCTTTGAACTCTAAATTTGTCCATGAACTTTACACAAACTTGTCCCAGAATGCAATGATTATGGAGGAGTGCAGTATTTTACGTGGCTACACAGCACCAGCTGCAACCCACATAGTTTGCCACATTCAACGAAAACATAGCAATCTTAGGCCGTTGGATCGATTTAGATTCTCTTTTCGCCTTCTATGTCTGTCCTTGGCAGTGGATTTTCTTTTGTGTATCCCGCGGTCTATATAAAAAAATCTCCAGCTATCTCGTCCTGAAGCCGCCTGCAGACAGTTAAAACAAGCTGATGCCTAAGCTGGTCTTAAAAGTGTTTCTGTGGGACATCTCTGTTACGTCTACCACCTTTCAGCTCACACAAAAAGACTGTCTTTTCAAAACGCTCGTCCCCCCATATGGAATAGTGTTTTCTCCAGTGTAACTGTCGGACCATAAGAAGACCATCTTTACTGTCTATACCGGCGTGTACTGTCTGGGGTATTGAGAGACTTTGTTATCTAATCGCCATGTACATTTAGGACTAAAAAAAACACGAAAGCAACTTTTCAAATTAGGAGTCTTTACCCGATAAAAAATTAGTAAATATATTTCCTCAACAAATTATTCAAACGAGCGAGGCTCGGTCAAGTGGTACTTTTTAAAAAATGAGTTAAAAAAATGGGATGTCAAAGTTGAGTGAGTGAAGAGCTCCAATGATCCTGTTGCATATTTACATTTTTACAAAGGATTATAGGCTTATAAATTAATGAGACAGATTGTTTGACTAAATTTTGAAATAAATTAATCAGCCTATATACACACCATACACATTATTATGACCAGTAATGAGATTCTGACTAGATTAGAATGTTATTTACAGTAACTTAGTCATGTGACCAAGTCACGTGATGGCACGTGCAGAATCTGTTGTTTCTAATGTGCTATGGATGCAATTAGATATATGAAATACATGAAAATACATGTTATTAATTAAAGAATACAAACCCATGGATCATTGGAACTACGGCAGTACATGAAGTACTTGCCACCACAACCAAATCCGGCACACACACTAGACGAACATCGAACATATCTATCTACTCGTGACTTATATAGTGCTAAAAATATTATGTATACAATGTCGGTGTGTCTACTTTAAATAAGTGAGAAATATGTTTCCGCTCCTGTAAACAAATTGTATTATTTTGGTAAGAAAACATAAGTATTTATTTTGAAGCCCTATTGTGGTGGAGGTTTTTTAGATATGAACATCTCATTACATTTAAACACAACATTAAAACTAACTTTTCTTTTTAGGTCACTTATTCTAGATGAGCTCCCTTTTAGAGGATGGGAAATCCTGTTGGACATTCGGCTAACAATTTTAGGGCGGATTAGCAATGTAATATACAAAACTTTTAAGCTGATATTTTACTTAATGTATAACATTATTATGATTTTATTAGTTGATATTCTCTAATATTATTCCGTCATCTGACAAATATGATAAGTCAAACAATGAAACTTTAAGTGTGAATAATATGTAACTGTGATTTATTAAGTAATTGCATTATTCTTTTTGTTATCATGTTAATTGGGACATTCGGTATTCCATAGCAGTGGTTTTAACAATCTTTTTTGATCCAGGTAACCCTTTATATAGTCAAGAATTACCCACAGACCCCTAAGTAAAAAAAAAATACATAAATGCCTAATATGTAAATTAAAAAAAACACAACAATATTTTGTAAAAGGAGTTTTTTTTCTAAAAATTATAACTTTGGTTGAAAATGTACATTTTAAAAAGTTGATAAACTTGATAAGTTTTATGGTATTTTCTGAGTGCAACTAGGATCGGCTCAATGTTTGCAAGTAGCAACAGTAAAGTCGGTCTCTTTTATTTGTAATGAATTCACTTATCCACGTTCTATCAAATTAGAATACGGGAAAACAGTCAAGAACTTTTGTACAATAACCCACAATTTAGGATATTCTTCTTCTTCTTAAACTGTCAGGTAGAGTTGAGCCTTCGGCTCTTGGAACTCTAGGCCAGCAAAAGTGAACAAGAGCTCCATCTCACCGGCCTGAATAAGAACACTGTACACTAATCTGTCTGACGGGTGGGTCAGACTCGCGGCAAGAGACCGCGTACATTAAGAATCTCGCCATTTTCCTTTTTTATACCAGGCTAACTGTGCGGGACACGCCATGTATGTAATGATCCCTTGAGGAACAGCGCCTGGATTTTGTCAAGGTTGTGGGAGCTTTTTTACAACTCCGCACAGTGCAATGAGGATGCTCTCGCACCCCCTTAGGCACCCCCACGGGAGTCTTTTTTTTTTCCCTTAGGCGTAATCGTTTCCTCTTGCGATCGTTTCCACCCGGGTGTCACTATGAGGCAGGGTAGCATGCCCGGGCAATTCAGGATATAAAATTGTAATCAATTTATTTCACCGGTCGTTGTGCTTGTTCCAACTTATTGTTTTATTTTCCTATCCATTAAACTGCTCTTGTATTGGTGTGGAACTGTGGATTCATCTGTCTTTGAACTCTAAATTTGTCCATGAACTTTACACAAACTTGTCCCAGAATGCAATGATTATGGAGGAGTGCAGTATTTTACGTGGCTACACAGCACCAGCTGAAACCCACATAGTTTGCCTAATTCAACGAAAACATAGCAATCTTAGGCCGTTGGATCGATTTAGATTCTCTTTTCGCCTTCTATGTCTGTCCTTGGCATCGGATTTTCTTTTGTGTATCCCGCGGTCTATATAAAAAAATCTCCAGCTATCTCGTCCTGAAGCCGCCTGCAGACAGTTAAAACAAGCTGATGCCTAAGCTGGTCTTAAAAGTGTTTCTGTGGGACATCTCTGTTACGTCTACCACCTTTCAGCTCACACAAAAAGACTGTCTTTTGAAAACGCTCGTCCCCCCATATGGAATAGTGTTTTCTCCAGTGTAACTGTCGGACCATAAGAAGACCATCTTTACTGTCTATACCGGCGTGTACTGTCTGGGGTATTAAGAGACTTTGTTATCTAATCGCCATGTACATTTAGGACTAAAAAAAACACGAAAGCAACTTTTCAAATTAGGAGTCTTTACCCGATAAAAAATTAGTAAATATATTTCCTCAACAAATTATTCAAACGAGCGAGGCTCGGTCACGTGGTACTTTTTAAAAAATGAGTTAAAAAAATGGGATGTCAAAGTTGAGTGAGTGAAGAGCTCCAATGATCCTGTTGCATATTTACATTTTTACAAAGGATTATAGGCTTATAAATTAATGAGACAGATTGTTTGACTAAATTT
Source organism: Biomphalaria glabrata (assembly GCF_947242115.1). NCBI lineage: Eukaryota > Metazoa > Mollusca > Gastropoda > Planorbidae > Biomphalaria > Biomphalaria glabrata. The sequence goes on from NC_074716.1 coordinate 17,393,252, forward strand.
TGAAATAAATTAATCAGCCTATATACACACCATACACATTATTATGACCAGTAATGAGATTCTGACTAGATTAGAATGTTATTTACAGTAACTTAGTCATGTGACCAAGTCACGTGATGGCACGTGCAGAATCTGTTGTTTCTAATGTGCTATGGATGCAATTAGATATATGAAATACATGAAAATACATGTTATTAATTAAAGAATACAAACCCATGGATCATTGGAACTACGGCAGTACATGAAGTACTTGCCACCACAACCAAATCCGGCACACACACTAGGCGGACATCGAACATATCTATCTACTCGTGACTTATATAGTGCTAAAAATATTATGTATACAATGTCGGTGTGTCTACTTTAGATAAGTGAGAAATATGTTTCCGCTCATGTAAACAAAGTGTATTATTTTGGTAAGAAAACATAAGTATTTATTTTGAAGCCCTATTGTGGTGGAGGTTTTTTAGATATGAACATCTCATTACATTTAAACACAACATTAAAACTAACTTTTCTTCTTAGGTCACTTATTCTAGATGAGCTCCCTTTTAGAGGATGGGAAATCCTGTTGGACATTCGGCTAACAATTTTATGGCGGATTAGCAATGTAATATACAAAACTTTTAAGCTGATATTTTACTTAATGTATAACATTATTATGATTTTATTAGTTGATATTCTCTAATATTATTCCGTCATCTGACAAATATGATAAGTCAAACAATGAAACTTTAAGTGTGAATAATATGTAACTGTGATTTATTAAGTAATTGCATTATTCTTTTTGTTATCATGTTAATTGGGACATTCGGTATTCCATAGCAGTGGTTTTAACAATCTTTTTTGATCCAGGTAACCCTTTATATAGTCAAGAATTACCCACAGACCCCTAAGTAAAAAAAAATACATAAATGCCTAATATGTAAATTAAAAAAAAACACAACAATATTTTGTAAAAGGAGTTTTTTTTCTAAAAATTATAACTTTGGTTGAAAATGTACATTTTAAAAAGTTGATAAACTTGATAAGTTTTATGGTATTTTCTGAGTGCAACTAGGATCGGCTCAATGTTTGCAAGTAGCAACAGTAAAGTCGGTCTCTTTTATTTGTAATGAATTCACTTATCCACGTTCTATCAAATTAGAATACGGGAAAACAGTCAAGAACTTTTGTACAATAACCCACAATTTAGGATATTCTTCTTCTTCTTAAACTGTCAGGTAGAGTTGAGCCTTCGGCTCTTGGAACTCTAGGCCAGCAAAAGTGAACAAGAGCTCCATCTCACCGGCCTGAATAAGAACACTGTACACTAATCTGTCTGACGGGTGGGTCAGACTCGCGGCAAGAGACCGCGTACATTAAGAATCTCGCCATTTTCCTTTTTTATACCAGGCTAACTGTGCGGGACACGCCATGTATGTAATGATCCCTTGAGGAACAGCGCCTGGATTTTGTCAAGGTTGTGGGAGCTTTTTTACAACTCCGCACAGTGCAATGAGGATGCTCTCGCACCCCCTTAGGCACCCCCACGGGAGTCTTTTTTTTTTCCCTTAAGCGTAATCGTTTCCTCTTGCGATCGTTTCCACCCGGGTGTCACTATGAGGCAGCCTAGCATGCCCGGGCAATTCAGGATATAAAATTGTAATCAATTTATTTCACCGGTCGTTGTGCTTGTTCCAACATATTGTTTTATTTTCCTATCCATTAAGCTGCTCTTGTATTGGTGTGGAACTGTGGATTCATCTGTCTTTGAACTCTAAATTTGTCCATGAACTTTACACAAACTTGTCCCAGAATGCAATGATTATGGAGGAGTGCAGTATTTTACGTGGCTACACAGCACCAGCTGAAACCCACATAGTTTGCCTAATTCAACGAAAACATAGCAATCTTAGGCCGTTGGATCGATTTAGATTCTCTTTTCGCCTTCTATGTCTGTCCTTGGCATCGGATTTTCTTTTGTGTATCCCGCGGTCTATATAAAAAAATCTCCAGCTATCTCGTCCTGAAGCCGCCTGCAGACAGTTAAAACAAGCTGATGCCTAAGCTGGTCTTAAAAGTGTTTCTGTGGGACATCTCTGTTACGTCTACCACCTTTCAGCTCACACAAAAAGACTGTCTTTTGAAAACGCTCGTCCCCCCATATGGAATAGTGTTTTCTCCAGTGTAACTGTCGGACCATAAGAAGACCATCTTTACTGTCTATACCGGCGTGTACTGTCTGGGGTATTAAGAGACTTTGTTATCTAATCGCCATGTACATTTAGGACTAAAAAAAACACGAAAGCAACTTTTCAAATTAGGAGTCTTTACCCGATAAAAAATTAGTAAATATATTTCCTCAACAAATTATTCAAACGAGCGAGGCTCGGTCACGTGGTACTTTTTAAAAAATGAGTTAAAAAAATGGGATGTCAAAGTTGAGTGAGTGAAGAGCTCCAATGATCCTGTTGCATATTTACATTTTTACAAAGGATTATAGGCTTATAAATTAATGAGACAGATTGTTTGACTAAATTTTGAAATAAATTAATCAGCCTATATACACACCATACACATTATTATGACCAGTAATGAGATTCTGACTAGATTAGAATGTTATTTACAGTAACTTAGTCATGTGACCAAGTCACGTGATGGCACGTGCAGAATCTGTTGTTTCTAATGTGCTATGGATGCAATTAGATATATGAAATACATGAAAATACATGTTATTAATTAAAGAATACAAACCCATGGATCATTGGAACTACGGCAGTACATGAAGTACTTGCCACCACAACCAAATCCGGCACACACACTAGGCGGACATCGAACATATCTATCTACTCGTGACTTATATAGTGCTAAAAATATTATGTATACAATGTCGGTGTGTCTACTTTAGATAAGTGAGAAATATGTTTCCGCTCATGTAAACAAATTGTATTATTTTGGTAAGAAAACATAAGTATTTATTTTGAAGCCCTATTGTGGTGGAGGTTTTTTAGATATGAACATCTCATTACATTTAAACACAACATTAAAACTAACTTTTCTTCTTAGGTCACTTATTCTAGATGAGCTCCCTTTTAGAGGATGGGAAATCCTGTTGGACATTCGGCTAACAATTTTATGGCGGATTAGCAATGTAATATACAAAACTTTTAAGCTGATATTTTACTTAATGTATAACATTATTATGATTTTATTAGTTGATATTCTCTAATATTATTCCGTCATCTGACAAATATGATAAGTCAAACAATGAAACTTTAAGTGTGAATAATATGTAACTGTGATTTATTAAGTAATTGCATTATTCTTTTTGTTATCATGTTAATTGGGACATTCGGTATTCCATAGCAGTGGTTTTAACAATCTTTTTTGATCCAGGTAACCCTTTATATAGTCAAGAATTACCCACAGACCCCTAAGTAAAAAAAAATACATAAATGCCTAATATGTAAATTAAAAAAAAACACAACAATATTTTGTAAAAGGAGTTTTTTTTCTAAAAATTATAACTTTGGTTGAAAATGTACATTTTAAAAAGTTGATAAACTTGATAAGTTTTATGGTATTTTCTGAGTGCAACTAGGATCGGCTCAATGTTTGCAAGTAGCAACAGTAAAGTCGGTCTCTTTTATTTGTAATGAATTCACTTATCCACGTTCTATCAAATTAGAATACGGGAAAACAGTCAAGAACTTTTGTACAATAACCCACAATTTAGGATATTCTTCTTCTTCTTAAACTGTCAGGTAGAGTTGAGCCTTCGGCTCTTGGAACTCTAGGCCAGCAAAAGTGAACAAGAGCTCCATCTCACCGGCCTGAATAAGAACACTGTACACTAATCTGTCTGACGGGTGGGTCAGACTCGCGGCAAGAGACCGCGTACATTAAGAATCTCGCCATTTTCCTTTTTTATACCAGGCTAACTGTGCGGGACACGCCATGTATGTAATGATCCCTTGAGGAACAGCGCCTGGATTTTGTCAAGGTTGTGGGAGCTTTTTTACAACTCCGCACAGTGCAATGAGGATGCTCTCGCACCCCCTTAGGCACCCCCACGGGAGTCTTTTTTTTCTTCCCTTAAGCGTAATCGTTTCCTCTTGCGATCGTTTCCACCCGGGTGTCACTATGAGGCAGGGTAGCATGCCCGGGCAATTCAGGATATAAAATTGTAATCAATTTATTTCACCGGTCGTTGTGCTTGTTCCAACATATTGTTTTATTTTCCTATCCATTAAGCTGCTCTTGTATTGGTGTGGAACTGTGGATTCATCTGTCTTTGAACTCTAAATTTGTCCATGAACTTTACACAAACTTGTCCCAGAATGCAATGATTATGGAGGAGTGCAGTATTTTACGTGGCTACACAGCACCAGCTGAAACCCACATAGTTTGCCTAATTCAACGAAAACATAGCAATCTTAGGCCGTTGGATCGATTTAGATTCTCTTTTCGCCTTCTATGTCTGTCCTTGGCATCGGATTTTCTTTTGTGTATCCCGCGGTCTATATAAAAAAAATCTCCAGCTATCTCGTCCTGAAGCCGCCTGCAGACAGTTAAAACAAGCTGATGCCTAAGCTGGTCTTAAAAGTGTTTCTGTGGGACATCTCTGTTACGTCTACCACCTTTCAGCTCACACAAAAAGACTGTCTTTTGAAAACGCTCGTCCCCCCATATGGAATAGTGTTTTCTCCAGTGTAACTGTCGGACCATAAGAAGACCATCTTTACTGTCTATACCGGCGTGTACTGTCTGGGGTATTAAGAGACTTTGTTATCTAATCGCCATGTACATTTAGGACTAAAAAAAACACGAAAGCAACTTTTCAAATTAGGAGTCTTTACCCGATAAAAAATTAGTAAATATATTTCCTCAACAAATTATTCAAACGAGCGAGGCTCGGTCACGTGGTACTTTTTAAAAAATGAGTTAAAAAAATGGGATGTCAAAGTTGAGTGAGTGAAGAGCTCCAATGATCCTGTTGCATATTTACATTTTTACAAAGGATTATAGGCTTATAAATTAATGAGACAGATTGTTTGACTAAATTTTGAAATAAATTAATCAGCCTATATACACACCATACACATTATTATGACCAGTAATGAGATTCTGACTAGATTAGAATGTTATTTACAGTAACTTAGTCATGTGACCAAGTCACGTGATGGCACGTGCAGAATCTGTTGTTTCTAATGTGCTATGGATGCAATTAGATATATGAAATACATGAAAATACATGTTATTAATTAAAGAATACAAACCCATGGATCATTGGAACTACGGTAGTACATGAAGTACTTGCCACCACAACCAAATCCGGCACACACACTAGACGAACATCGAACATATCTATCTACTCGTGACTTATATAGTGCTAAAAATATTATGTATACAATGTCGGTGTGTCTACTTTAAATAAGTGAGAAATATGTTTCCGCTCCTGTAAACAAATTGTATTATTTTGGTAAGAAAACATAAGTATTTATTTTGAAGCCCTATTGTGGTGGAGGTTTTTTAGATATGAACATCTCATTACATTTAAACACAACATTAAAACTAACTTTTCTTTTTAGGTCACTTATTCTAGATGAGCTCCCTTTTAGAGGATGGGAAATCCTGTTGGACATTCGGCTAACAATTTTAGGGCGGATTAGCAATGTAATATACAAAACTTTTAAGCTGATATTTTACTTAATGTATAACATTATTATGATTTTATTAGTTGATATTCTCTAATATTATTCCGTCATCTGACAAATATGATAAGTCAAACAATGAAACTTTAAGTGTGAATAATATGTAACTGTGATTTATTAAGTAATTGCATTATTCTTTTTGTTATCATGTTAATTGGGACATTCGGTATTCCATAGCAGTGGTTTTAACAATCTTTTTTGATCCAGGTAACCCTTTATATAGTCAAGAATTACCCACAGACCCCTAAGTAAAAAAAAAATACATAAATGCCTAATATGTAAATTAAAAAAAAACACAACAATATTTTGTAAAAGGAGTTTTTTTTCTAAAAACTATAAGTTTGGTTGAAAATGTACATTTTAAAAAGTTGATAAACTTGATAAGTTTTATGGTATTTTTTGAGTGCAACTAGGATCGGCTCAATGTTTGCAAGTAGCAACAGTAAAGTCGGTCTCTTTTATTTGTAATGAATTCACTTATCCACGTTCTATCAAATTAGAATACGGGAAAACAGTCAAGAACTTTTGTACAATAACCCACAATTTAGGATATTCTTCTTCTTCTTAAACTGTCAGGTAGAGTTGAGCCTTCGGCTCTTGGAACTCTAGGCCAGCAAAAGTGAACAAGAGCTCCATCTCACCGGCCTGAATAAGAACACTGTACACTAATCTGTCTGACGGGTGGGTCAGACTCGCGGCAAGAGACCGCGTACATTAAGAATCTCGCCATTTTCCTTTTTTATACCAGGCTAACTGTGCGGGACACGCCATGTATGTAATGATCCCTTGAGGAACAGCGCCTGGATTTTGTCAAGGTTGTGGGAGCTTTTTTACAACTCCGCACAGTGCAATGAGGATGCTCTCGCACCCCCTTAGGCACCCCCACGGGAGTCTTTTTTTTTTCCCTTAAGCGTAATCGTTTCCTCTTGCGATCGTTTCCACCCGGGTGTCACTATGAGGCAGGGTAGCATGCCCGGGCAATTCAGGATATAAAATTGTAATCAATTTATTTCACCGGTCGTTGTGCTTGTTCCAACATATTGTTTTATTTTCCTATCCATTAAGCTGCTCTTGTATTGGTGTGGAACTGTGGATTCATCTGTCTTTGAACTCTAAATTTGTCCATGAACTTTACACAAACTTGTCCCAGAATGCAATGATTATGGAGGAGTGCAGTATTTTACGTGGCTACACAGCACCAGCTGAAACCCACATAGTTTGCCTAATTCAACGAAAACATAGCAATCTTAGGCCGTTGGATCGATTTAGATTCTCTTTTCGCCTTCTATGTCTGTCCTTGGCATCGGATTTTCTTTTGTGTATCCCGCGGTCTATATAAAAAAAATCTCCAGCTATCTCGTCCTGAAGCCGCCTGCAGACAGTTAAAACAAGCTGATGCCTAAGCTGGTCTTAAAAGTGTTTCTGTGGGACATCTCTGTTACGTCTACCACCTTTCAGCTCACACAAAAAGACTGTCTTTTCAAAACGCTCGTCCCCCCATATGGAATAGTGTTTTCTCCAGTGTAACTGTCGGACCATAAGAAGACCATCTTTACTGTCTATACCGGCGTGTACTGTCTGGGGTATTGAGAGACTTTGTTATCTAATCGCCATGTACATTTAGGACTAAAAAAAACACGATGGGCCCGGGTTCAAACCCTGCCCGCTACCATTCCCCGTCGTCCTGCTGGAGGTTTGGACTAGGAAGTAAACTATCTTCAACTCTGAAGGAACATCCTAAACCTGTCAAACATTTTACAAACGTACATCTGTCAGAACGTGATCGTTCTAAGCTGATCCTCGTGTTCAGTTGCACGCGGACATAAACTAAAATAAATGTCCATATCAGGTCGTCAGCATAACGATGTTCGAGTCTCAGAAGAAATGCGACATTTAGGATATAAAAGGTAGAGAAAAAAACAAACGTTTTTAAATATCTTCAAAAAATAAAAATTTAGTCGACATTGTTTAAGTTTACTTTTAACATGAAACTGCGTCTCCCGCTTAGCGGGTAAAACAATGTTTTAGTCCATCCTGTTTCGGACCTTAAAGATAGTAGCGAATTTAGCAATGTGAATAACACAAGTGTACATTTTCAGAGTTTTTGTTTGAATGAGCTCTTATTTAAATCTTTCTCGATATTACTTTAAAGTTTGTTAGTAATGAGAACAACAATCTCATTTTTGTTTAATTAGATAAAAGGCCAAAAAAATGGGATGTCAAAGTTGAGTGAGTGAAGAGCTCCAATGATCCTGTTGCATATTTACATTTTTACAAAGGATTATAGGCTTATAAATTAATGAGACAGATTGTTTGACTAAATTTTGAAATAAATTAATCAACCTATTTACACACCATACACATTATTATGACCAGTAATGAGATTCTGACTAGATTAGAATGTTATTTACAGTAACTTAGTCATGTGACCAAGTCACGTGATGGCACGTGCAGAATCTGTTGTTTCTAATGTGCTATGGATGCAATTAGATATATGAAATACATGAAAATACATGTTATTAATTAAAGAATACAAACCCATGGATCATTGGAACTACGGCAGTACATGAAGTACTGACTATTACATCCAAAACTGGTAAGCTCTTTACTAATATATATCTTCAAAATATTGTGTAACATTTATAGTCGTTCTACCTTAAATAACTAGATTTTTAGTGTGCATATTTTTGTAAGGAAACTTTGTTAGTTATTTGGAAATTGAATCTGGTTGCAGTTTTTTTATTTGAACATCTCATTGAATTATGCCAACACATATGTAGGATGATTTGTTCTACTAGAATAACTGTTCTTAAATGATCTCCCTTTTAATTGATGAATTCGAGTATTCGACCTAAGAATACAACATTATCAATTATGACACAAATTCAATATCCCAAGTTTATTTGATTTAACTGTATTGATTCAACTGAAAAAACTGATTGATTTCACTTTTTAAGCTGCATTCACTCATAAGATGAACTATTTACTTGGCTAATTTTAAACTTCATTTTTTTTTTGTTAGATTAACCATGCTTTACACACTTACCAATTTAAACATAGATGTTTCGAAACAACCAGAATAGCAAGCGTTAAATGATTCCATAGTAAATAGCGAGTCAAAGAGACAGAATATAAGACTTAGAAAAAGACTTAGAAATAGACTTAGGAAAAGATTTAAAGCCTCAGAAGGACTTTAAAAAAAAGAGAGGAAAAAAAACTGACTTAGAAATGGACTTGAAAAGAGAGAAACAGACTTGAAAAGAGAGAAACAAACTTGAAAAGAGAGAAACAGACTTAAAAAGAGAGAAACAGACTGAAAAGCACAATTAGATACATGCTTAGAAACAGACAATCATATAATAGATTAAGGCTATACCAATTGTATATTCAGTACAGCAAGTCATGTGATATGTTCTCATTTCTAATTTATCAACATACTAACTTAGACTTAGGTTCTCCCGCGCCGTTCGGCGCATTGGGCGGCAAGCTGTCTCCATAAAGATCTGTCTTTGGCAATGTCTGACTCCTCCTACCACCTGGTGCCCACTGTTCTGAGGTCCTCCATGAAGGTGTGGCGCCAAGTAATACGAGGACGTCCCTGTTTGAGCTTTCCTCGTATTGGTCTCCATGTCATCGCAACTCTTGGTATGCGTAGTTCATTTTGTCGTAGAACATGTCCCGCAAACCTCATGCGACGCTCTGTCACAACCTCACTAAGTGTTCGACTCCCCGTTCGGCATACATATATTCAACATATAATCATTAAAAATATAAAAAAAAAAAAAGAAAAGTCTTGCAACAGAACTTTCTATCAATTAATGTTGTTTTTAAATCATCTTTTGCAAATATACTTTTTTTTTGTAATGTACTATTGTAAAACGAATCTCCTCGCGATAATACAGATTATTATTATTATTAATATTATTATTATTATTATTATTATAAAAGAACGAGTATTCATTCTCTGGCGAGGCCAGGGTCGAGTTTCGTTAAAGGGAAACAAAATTCATCGTAGCCCCTTTATCAGTTTTCACCGAGGAATTTTCTGGCTATGTGGCAGGTCTGCAGAAGTACCGCCCTCAACGAGAATGTTCCTAGGAATGCCTAGGGCCTTGAAGGTATCAGTGAGGTCAGTTGTTATTATCCCCTCGGTTGATATAACAATGGGGTATATTGTTGTTTTAGATAATTTCCATAAACGCTTAATCTCCAAGCCAAGGTTCCCATATTTTCGTTGTTTTTCTATCTCAGTTTTTTTTCTAAATTATGAGCCAGTGGTACGGCGATATCAATAATGGTAGCGGCTTTTTCTTTTTTATCGATGAGAAGCAGATCAAGGCGATTAAAATCTACCGTTTAGTCGGTCAAGATAGGTCTATCCCAGTACAGCAAATGATCAGTACACTCTAGAACCTCTTGTGGTGAGTATTTAAAAAAGCCAAGTGCTGGTGTATTAGCTTTGCAACTTGGATATGGCGACCAAGGTAGGCATATTATTATTATTATTATTATTATTATTATTATTAAATGATTATTATTAAATGAGATAATAAAACAAAGTCTGAAAGAGTCGATATTGAAACATTTTGAGCGAAATATCTCGGTGTAGTTTGATGTTTCAAATTAAATGTCACTTCTGTTCCTGGTTACATCCCTTAAGAGATTCAACAAAATAAAAATATTTGGTCATTTGTCATTATTTAGGTGATCAAAACAAAAAACGTGTCCATGATTTATCAATCTAACATATGAGAGTCATAGAAGAACCCTGGACGAAAACAGACGCAGACGACAAAAACAAGAATTAAGTAGACCCCATGCATACAACGGCTTTGTCTGCATTAGATGTGCCAAAATTTGTAGGTCGTAATTGGGTTTGCGTGGTCAAGGCAAATATTTCACTTATGCTTAATCTTCAGAATCGGAGACAATACAATAATATGTAGTATATGTGTTAACATTTCTTTCCACTTAATATAATTCACCTGAAATGTTGAATTAAAATTGATGAATAAATGAATGTTCTAGAAACAGAACATCCTAGAGGAATGGGAACGTTTCCCCTCTACAGACCATCACCAGGACAATACACATCATCAAATGCAAAACACAAAACTTTGATCTCGTTCTCATGGAGATTACAAATTATTTTCATTGATTTGTTGCCTTGCTGACTCGGCCTAAACGCAATATTCACAGGGATGTAGGCCTAAACACAATGTTCACAGGGATGTAGACCTAAACACAATGTTCACAGGGATGTAGACCTAAATACAATGTTCACAGGGATGTAGGCCTAAACACAATGTTCACAGGGATGTAGGACCTAAACACAATGTTCACAGGGATGTAGGACCTAAATACAATGTTCACAGGGATGTAGGCCTAAACACAATGTTCACAGGAATGTAGGACCTAAACACAATGTTCACAGGGATGTAGACCTAAATACAATGTTCACAGGGATGTAGACCTAAACACAATGTTCACAGGCATGTAGGACCTAAACACAATGTTCACAGGGATGTAGGACCTAAACACAATGTTCACAGGGATGTAGACCTAAATACAATGTTCACAGGGATGTAGACCTAAACACAATGTTCACAGGGATGTAGACCTAAACACAATGTTCACAGGGATGTAGACCTAAACACAATGTTCACAGGGATGTAGACCTAAACACAATGTTCACAGGCATGTAGGCCTAAACACAATGTTCACAGGCATGTAGGCCTAAACACAATGTTCACAGGAATGTAGAAATAAACACAATGTTCACAGGAATGTAGAAATAAACACAATGTTCACAGGCATGTAGGCCTAAACACAATGTTCACAGGAATGTAGAAATAAACACAATGTTCACAGGGATGTAGAAATAAACACAATGTTCACAGGAATGTAGAAATAAACACAATGTTCACAGGAATGTTGAAATAAACACAATGTTCACATGGATGTAGACCTAAACACAATGTTCACAGGGATGTAGACCTAAACACAATGTTCACAGGAATGTAGAAATAAACACAATGTTCACAGGAATGTAGAAATAAACACAATGTTCACAGGGATGTAGACCTAAACACAATGTTCACAGGGATGTAGGCCTAAACACAATGTTCACAGGGATGTAGACCTAAACACAATGTTCACAGGGATGTAGACCTAAACATAATGTTCACAGGGATGTAGACCTAAACACAATGTTCACATGGATGTAGACCTAAACACAATGTTCACAGGGATGTAGACCTAAACACAATGTTCACAGGGATGTAGGACCTAAACACAATGTTCACAGGGATGTAGACCTACACACAATGTTCACATGGATGTAGACCTAAACACAATGTTCACAGGGATGTAGACCTAAACACAATGTTCACAGAGATGTAGACCTAAACACAATGTTCACAGGCATGTAGTCCTAAACACAATGTTCACCGGGATGTAGGCCTAAACACAATGTTCACAGGGATGTAGGACCTAAACACAATGTTCACATGGATGTAGACCTAAACACAATGTTCACAGGGATGTAGACCTAAACACAATGTTCAATGGGATGTAGACCTAAACACAATGTTCACAGGGATGTAGGACCTAAACACAATGTTCACAGGGATGTAGGACCTAAACACAATGTTCACAGGGATGTAGGACCTAAACACAATGTTCACAGGGATGTAGGCCTAAACACAATGTTCACAGGGATGTAGGACCTAAACACAATGTTCACAGGGATGTAGACCTAAACACAATGTTCACAGGGATGTAGACCTAAACACAATGTTCACAGGGATGTAGACCTAAACACAATGTTCACAGGGATGTAGACCTTAATACAATGTTCACAGGGATGTAGGCCTAAACACAGTGTTCACAGGGATGTAGACCTAAACACAATGTTCACAGGGATGTAGGACCTAAACACAATGTTCACAGGGATGTAGACCTAAACACAATGTTCACAGGGAAGTAGACCTAAACACAATGTTTACAGACATGTAGACCTAAACACAATGTTCACAGGCATGTAGGGCTAAACACAATGTTCACAGGGATGTAGGCCTAAACACAATGTTCACAGTGATGTAGACCTAAACACAATGTTCACAGGGATGTAGGACCTAAACACAATGTTCACATGGATGTAGACCTAAACACAATGTTCACAGGGATGTAGACCTAAACACAATGTTCACAGGGATGTAGACCTAAACACAATGTTCACAGGCATGTAGGCCTAAACACAATGTTCACAGGGATGTAGGACCTAAACACAATGTTCACATGGATGTAGACCTAAACACAATGTTCACAGGGATGTAGACCTAAACACAATGTTCACAGGGATGTAGACCTAAACACAATGTTCACAGGGATGTAGGACCTAAACACAATGTTCACAGGGATGTAGGACCTAAACACAATGTTCACAGGGATGTAGGACCTATACACAATGTTCACAGGGATGTGGGCCTAAACACAATGTTCACAGGGATGTAGACCTAAACACAATGTTCACAGGGATGTAGACCTAAACACAATGTTCACAGGGATGTAGACCTAAACACAATGTTCACAGGGATGTAGACCTAAACACAATGTTCACAGGGATGTAGACCTAAACACAATGTTCACAGGCATGTAGGCCTAAACACAATGTTCACAGGCATGTAGGCCTAAACACAATGTTCACAGGAATGTAGAAATAAACACAATGTTCACAGGAATGTAGAAATAAACACAATGTTCACAGGCATGTAGGCCTAAACACAATGTTCACAGGAATGTAGAAATAAACACAATGTTCACAGGGATGTAGAAATAAACACAATGTTCACAGGAATGTAGAAATAAACACAATGTTCACAGGAATGTTGAAATAAACACAATGTTCACATGGATGTAGACCTAAACACAATGTTCACAGGGATGTAGACCTAAACACAATGTTCACAGGAATGTAGAAATAAACACAATGTTCACAGGAATGTAGAAATAAACACAATGTTCACAGGGATGTAGACCTAAACACAATGTTCACAGGGATGTAGGCCTAAACACAATGTTCACAGGGATGTAGACCTAAACACAATGTTCACAGGGATGTAGACCTAAACACAATGTTCACAGGGATGTAGACCTTAATACAATGTTCACAGGGATGTAGGCCTAAACACAATGTTCACAGGGATGTAGACCTAAACACAATGTTCACAGGGATGTAGACCTAAACACAATGTTCACAGGGATGTAGACCTTAATACAATGTTCACAGGGATGTAGGCCTAAACACAGTGTTCACAGGGATGTAGACCTAAACACAATGTTCACAGGGATGTAGACCTAAACACACTGTTCACAGGGATGTAGACCTAAACACAATGTTCACAGGGATGTAGACCTAAACACAATGTTCACAGGGATGTAGACCTAAACACAATGTTCACAGGGATGTAGGCCTAAACACAATGTTCACAGGGACTACAACGATGGTGTTATGAGAAGTAGTCTGTATGTAGAATTCTTTACGTCTCCCAAACATGCGGGACACCGCGCACGCAAGCCGACTCTATAACCCTCCTCCCGATGTAAACACACTATGATTGGATAGGCTACACGAGGCTCTATATGTGGGATATTAAATATACTAACATACAATGATTAATAAGCTTCTTCAGTCCTTGAATTCACTCTTATAATAGTATGGCTACATCTATTATAATAGTTTCTAGACTCCAGATCTAGATCTAAATATATGTAGACCTACAAGCAAATGTTTTTATTTTTAAAAAATCGATTTAGGTCGATTATCTATTTTGATAGCTCCATTCATACTATTTGTTTCCAAAACACTGTTAATGACAAATATATCGACAGTGCTGCGCAAATTAAGACCCGCTTTCACTTATTATTGCATTTGTTGGTACACAAGGCCAAAACACTTTTAAATGCAAGTATTTTTAATACAAAAAAAAAATGTGATGTCAAATGCAGGTGAGTGAAAGATTCAAAGACCCAAGGATACTAGGTACTCATGAAGAAGAAACATTTAGAGGACTACACTGACAGATCGGTTTGGAGGAGACATTGGAAGTCACATTAATATAATGAAGGATGAGCGTGAAATTACAAAGTGTCATAGAATGTCAACATTTTATTACATTTGATGAAAACTGAACACACATACCAGACATTCGTTGTCTAAACACACATACCAGACATTCGTTGTCCATGCACTTTCAACTTGAAGGCGAGCAGGCAAAGATTCCTCCAGGACACTTAACCCTTGACCTTGGACAATTAGACCTCAAGGTAATTAGAGAAGAATCCACAGTGCAGGGGGTGAGAAGCCTTGTCGTTGTTTGGATTGAAACGGTGCATAACCTGTCTTGCCTCACACTTAAACACATTTATACATTTAAACCTATGTTACATACTATGGCACCTGCAGAATCTTCTAAACATTGAAATCAATTACAAATACGGAAACTGTGAATGTGGACCTGAAAAGGTCTGTGTGTTTTGATGAAGTGATGATAAGACCCTGTACTTAGTAAATCTAGATCTATGAACCTTTGCTTGCCGTATTAACTAATTACAGCGAGCACTACACACACCTAGCGGACATCGAAAGTAATATGTATGTGTGTTAATAATATAGTGACCTGAACTCACTTGTAAGAAATATGGGTTTTTTTACTACTCATAATTTTTGTGAAAATATTTAACTTATTAATGTAAAACAATAAACTACCAACTAAAATATAACTTTTACGTTAAAAAAAAGTTTATTTCTTCAATTTGGTATGTTTGGAATAAAAATGGGCATCTATTGATATTTTTATTGAAATGAAGGTTGAAACGAATGGATAACCTTTGTGTTATTGATAATCTCCCTTTGCCCAGCTGGACTAAAATATCAAGATATGAATAATATAAATGTTTCCTTCGATGTGTAAGCATTGTTGAGTTTAAAGGTGGATGCCTTGTCGTGCGGTATGCGCGCTGGACTGTCGTTCGGTCTTGTCGATGGCCAGCTGCCATCCCCCGTCGTCCTGTTGGAGATTTGGATTAGGATGTAAATTATCTTCAACTCTGGAGGAACATCCGAAACATGTTTTCTGTTTTCTCGATTTGTGGAGTTACATGAACATTGGTACATGCTAACTGCGAAGTGTACAGGAGTACACGCGTACATCAATATTCGAATATACTAACTTCGAGGGTCATGGTCGCCGAGTGGTAAAGCGCTTGACTTCCGAACCAAGGGGTCACAGGTTCGAATGCTAATGAAGACTGGTTCTAAGAGCTTGGTTAGGACGTCCCTGAGTCCACCCAACTCTAATGGGCACCTGGCATACGTTGGGAGGTTTAAGACGATTGGTCGTTGTGCTGGCCACATAACACAATCGTTACTCGACAGCCAGAAACAGATTAGCTTTACATCACATGCTCCCTTAGATCGCAAGGTCCAAAAGGAATAGCTTTTTAGTAACATCAGATGAAGTCTGTTACACTGTTCTGTTTCATTTAGGGCGACCAAATTCATTTCGCCTAGGGCCTCCAATTATCTTAGGCCGGCCCTGACAGAGAGCACTGACAGTTTTATATCCATCTCACTAACACGAAGTGAAGTACGCAATGCACACTACATCATGGAGACTCTATAAATGAAAGGCACATAGTGATATTTCTAGCATGATTTTCTTATTTTAATTATTTAGACTAAATTTTTTTCCAATTAGTGACTTCAAATATTTCTGATTGGTAAATATTTTACATTTATTCAAAATTAATCCATAGAACCAACATCTAGTTTCTTTTTTTACGATTGAAGGGAAACAATCACATCACCTAACAATAAAGTAATACGCTGGTGTTTTCATATTCAGAATGAGAAGTTTCTTTAAATTCTTATCAGCTTCAAGATTGCTAGTTCCATTTGTTGTAATGAATGCTACGTCTGGACAACAAGAGAAAAACAAGAGTAATTAACTCCACAAGACATTGAGCTTATCAGCAATAAGACTCAAAAAAATTGAACTCAGAGTGAGACCTTGTGGCCCGGTTTATGTTTGTAAGTTGTATTTACAACTCAAGACATTTCGTGTGTTCCTCACCCTCACCACTTCACAGACCCCCCCCCCCCCGCTCCATCTTTATTTTATATATCTTGCATCCGTTTTCCTTCATTTAGAAAACACACACACAACAATTCTGTGGACCGGGTCAAGTTTCTAAAATCCATTCGGTAATTAGAAAAAAAAAATTTTTTTTTGTTTGTTTTTATGTCCCACAATGTTGTTTTATAATCCACTTTGGATAGTTGATCCTATTAGCTTAATTAGGCTTGGTTTTATTATTTTAAACTCCAAACTTTATTATTACATTGATATTCTATACATCTATTTTTAGTTAGGCTAACAGCTATCATGTCTTTATGAGAATATTTAAATTCAATCTGAGTGAAGAGTATTTTATTACTTGATATTTATTGCCGAATGATTTTTGGAATAGAAGAACTCCTCACTATTCAGTGTTCCAGTATAACATTGGATAGATGAAATTCTGAAATGAAAAATAGTTTCAATACTGATAGAGTTTTGGTGTTTAAATATAGGGGACAAAAGAATGGTCGTTGTGCGTACAAAGCTTATATCAACTACAGTTTATTAATGACATAAAATAAATAACGGAAGTGATGTAACATACAGCCTGCGTTATGTAACTAGTAGACATACTGAATGAGAGCATGCGAGTAATGGTACATGAAGAGTAATGAACGAAAGCAAAATTATCAACATTATGTCAATATTATAGCAATATTATATCAATATTATATTTCCAATATCCATAGAAGTGTATACACATAAATAACAAAGTTCAAACGTAACGTGATGGTACACCATGGTCACAATGATTGAGATACAATCCGGACTCTCCACGACCACATAGGCAGCCTACAGAGCACATCTACATACTTCCAGATCAAGCTTCATTCTACACAAGCAGTCCAGGGCCTGAGTCCCTTAGACAAGACAAATTCTTTATAATTGCTAATTCACAGAGCTTTAATAACAAACTGATCAATGGCGATGTAGAGAAAGGAAATTCAGAAAGATGAAAGTAGAAATAGAATTAAACTTACCCAATGGGAACAACAAGAAACCATTAAAGAGAATTAGCACAGGCTAAGCACCAGAAGCAATGATCTTTTCAGAGAGCGCCTTGGAAACAGCGCACATAGTAATATCTCATTGGTTCCGTGTCCTCGTAGTGCGCAAAGTGAAAAATGAATGAAGAATCACTTCGACGTGCCTGTGAGACGGATCACGTGATACGGCCATACTGTCTACATTTGTGTTCTTCGAGAATGGTCAGCAGCTCATCGTGCAATGTGATCCTGTTTCGGATGTCTTGTAATATGGTCTTAGGTGACTGGGCCGGTCCTAGTAAATGCGGGGCCCTATGCAAAACGGATTCCGCGGGACACAGTCTGGGTAGGGTTAAGTACAATGTCACAATTAAGATTTTGTATTAGAAAATACATTCGTCTTTGCAATATATTTTTATTAATTGAAAGCTGACAATGCCGGGGTTGTTGTTTTTTTTTTATCACCCTTAGGATTGGAACCCCAAAATGACAATTTTGTCCTTTTTTCTGGAGAGTTTTATGAGTTTTCGGGAGATTTTTAACTTCAGGAGATTTCCAGGACTTTTTGGTTTATTTTCCAATTACAGGAGATTTCCATGAGCCCCTAGAAAATCAGGAAGCCGTGGAAAACGTTTATTATATAAATTATACTGTTTTTATTTCATAATTTACACCTAGAATTAGCGCAGGATCAATGAAAGTGCGGGGCCCAATGCGACTACATAGGTTGCAGTGGCCTAAGCCCGGCTCTGTTAGGTGATACCTTTAACTAATTTATACCTTGTGTGCTAAAAATAGTTTATTATAATTTTTATTAACTCCCTTTGAAAGGTAGACATGGGCTCATCCAATTATTGTACAGTATGCATGGCAAAAAGGGGTGGGGGGGGGGAGGGTGATGCATTCGTAACAAGAACATTTGTGTGGACCAACCAATATTTGATCACACGACCAATTAGATAATGTTGCTAATACATTTCAAAAGCTTGATTTTTTATCTGCCTATTTCTGTTTGTCTGTATCTTTCTTTGTTTATCTTTATTTATTTGTCACTGCCTGACAGTTTGTATCAATCAATCTATCTATCTATCTATCTGTCTATCTATCTAATGTCAATCTCTCTTTATCGATTGTCTCTTTTTACTTTTTACAGATAATGATGTCTTTGCAGCTAATAGTACACTTAAAGGCGAGGCGCTGGAAGAGGTGGAACACTTCACCTATCTTGACAGTATCCTGGACAACCAACAGATGCAGATGTCAGATCTCGCAATGTTAAAGCTCGAGTAGCCTTTAAGCAGCTGAAGAACACTTTGGGGATCCGGCGAAATGAACAGCACCTCCAAGATCAGACTCCAACACCAATTGTAAAGTCAATACTACTTTATGAATGGAAGTCCTAGAGAAGCACCGTCATCGTCATGAAAACAGATCCAAGTATTCTTCAATATCTGCCTCAGGAAGCTTCTGGTGGTACTGATGATCACAACATGAGGTCTTGATTACATCATTAGATGTCGAGTCGTACTGCACCAAGTTCACTCTCTGGTCGCTAACTCCTATGTCACTTCTGGCTGACGTCTGGATTAGATCTAGCCTATGACAACTTGACTACCAGATAGACTACACCATTTATTCAATGCCGTGTTTTCAAGCAGCCGCCCAGCAAAGTTTCGCAACTCTGTTGTATTGATGACGCGAGAAATCAACAAGCGTTCTCGTCTCTTCAATGCACTATCTTTCGAAGATCTCACACAATCTCTCTCTCTCTCTCTCTCTCTCTCTCTCTCTCTCTCTCTCTCTCTCTCTTCCAAGGGATTGATTGCATTTTCAGTCCCCCCCTCCCCCAATAACATCAGAAACGAAGGGTAAATACTTTTTTTATGCTCCATGTCTGAATGTCTCCACTTCCTCCATGTTCCCAGCTCTCCATCCACTTCCGGTGGTCCACTGTCGCCTTTTCCCATGATGCACTTCGTTCTATTGTTCAGCTCTCTAAAACTGTGTCAGACCTTCCATCTCTTTACTTTCTCTCTTTTCTCTCTTTTCTTTCTCTCTATTATCTCTTTCTTCTAACATCTTTTTATTGTATTCCTTCCCTTCTCTAACCCACTCTATCTTCATGTCGGCACTTTTTATAGGCCTTCCTTTTGAACAGTACATGGTCACTTCTTTTAGACCAGGGGTAGACAACCTTCTTTGGCATGGAGAACATTGCAATGTCCTGCTCTCATGTCACAGACCGCAGAGCTAAAATACAAGGTCAAGGTCACCAAGCCTCTCTGTGGTTTTATGATGCAGTGTGGGAGGAAACTTCGATAGCCGTATAGTGTTGCCCGTAGTTTATAAATCACTGAAATATGGAATCCTTTCATTCACTGAATATGTTAAAATTCAGATTTGACAAATAATATTACATGCAACATAGACAGTGGCAGCTGGGTGACATACCGGCACTGGCATTACCATACAATCCGGACAACTTATTGCGTACATACGCTAGGAATCAATTCCCATCTATCCTCACATCCTCATATCCTCTATCCACATATCCTCTATCCTCATATTCTCGGTCCACATATCCTCATATCCACATATCCTCATATATGTCAAGTTTGTTAATTCATCGAAAACCGAGTCCATAGTTGGTTTACTCAAGGTATTTATCTTGACATGATTCATTAGGGTTGTAGTCTATATGTAACTTCTATAGGTTTAAAGGGCAAGCCGTGAACACAACATGACGATCCACGGACTGCGGAACACTTTCATTACAGTAAAACAAGAACAACATGCAGGGGCGTAACTAGGGATTTGGGGGCCCGGGGGGATTGACCTCTTTGGGGGCCCCTTGCATTTTGACATTCGACATATGACATGGGATAATGTACGCAAAAATATATAAGCCCCAAATCAAATTGGTTCAGTATATCAGTAAACTTAACAAAAAGTAATCATCAAGACTCTTTTAATGAATAATACCGTTGTTTATTAGTTAAATAATGCACAAGTGACAAATCTAAATTGATATCGCTTCACGTCGTGCATTCTGTGCAGCAAAGACATCTATAACATCAACTACATTGATACTTTCTAGTATTTGTGACTTGACTGACATTAAAACCATGATAAGCCTTTCTTGCGTCATTGTGCTCCTGAGATACTTTTTGATGAGCTTGAGCTTTGAGAATGATCTCTCACATGACTTAATGTCGTAATGGAAGTGGCCTGAGTTAGCAGTATTCGGAGGAGGTTGCAAAGTCTGAGCACACGTAATTCCCATATGAAGCCTGTTTCCTCAATATGTCTATTGGTGATTGTATTACTGATTGTTGATGAAAAGTGCTCGTGCATCAATGACATCATTGAAAAAGCGATTTTCCATTTATTTCATCATACAAACAGGAAAAAAAGCACAGTTTGTCACAAGCGTGTCTTCTAACAGGTGTCTTGGTTCAAGAAGAAACCCAAAGGTATCCATTTTCTTTCCAGCCTTTGGAATCTGCCCTTCATCTCCATATGAAATCTGTCCAGCACTTCTGTCACAACACGTTTGAAATGCAGTTGTATTGACAGTCCTACATTAGAACTCAACTTCCCATCAAGTCTTTTCTTTCATATGGTTGTTTTGATTACAGGGAATCCATAGTATTCACTACCTTCTTTTGCTTTTTCGATGGATTGGGTTTTTGTCAGTTTCTCATCATTTTGCAGAAAGCATGAAAGGGTACTAATTTCTTTAGCAGATTCCCGTATATGCAGTCCAGACTTTTGTAGTTTCTTCCGAACTATATTAATTGGGCACAGGAGCTTTGACCAGAATTCCAGATAGGCAAAAAATTCTTAATTTTCCACTGCATGAAGAAGATTCTGTGCTAATATTATATGGCATTACGTCATTGTTGGTTGTTTATGTTTTGTGCGAAAGCAAAAGGATTCAGGGTATACAAAAGTGGGAAAGATCCATATCTCGTTATGCTCGAGTATAGAAATACTCCGATAAGTGGACTGCCGTATTCACTATCACAACTGCTGACGAGTAGAAGACTCAGGGAATCATTCCAACTGATCACAAACTATTTAAACCATTGGTAGCTGAAAATGTAGAGACATTACTCAACGAACGACAGTTGAAAAGCTAAGTGAAATACGATGCAAAAGTAAGACTACCTAAAGATTATTCTGTCGGAGAGTTCGTCTAGGTCAAACATGGCAGAAAGCAGTTGTCATAAAAAAACATTCAGCACCCAGATCTTACATCATAAAGACAAACAATGGAAAAACATACAGAAGAAATCAACGCTTTTTCAATAAGAGTTTCGATGAAGACATCTCTGGGTACTATGATACCGATGAAAACAATGAACTGCAAACTGTTGCAACAAATGAAACAGACAGTTATAGACCAACGTCTAGAGAACTTGTACAGTCAAGACAACCAGAAGTGGACGAATTGTTAAAGTTCCTAGTAGACAGTGCCGGTCGCAGTGGGCGCCGCGCTTTCATAGGACCCGCGCTAATTCCAAGTGTACATTATTAAATTAAAAAATTATAACGTTTATAAAATAACAGGGTTTTCGCGACATCCTGATTTTTCAGGGCCTCCATGAAATCTCATGAAAAGGCAAAATATACGATAAAGTCCTGAACTTTTTTTGAATTTATTCAAATCTCCTGAAGAATAGACGAAATTGACGTTTTGGGGTGCCAATAAATAAAAAGTGGCATTGCGAGCTTTCATTTGATAAAAATTCATTGCAAAGACGAAAGTAGGCCTATTTTCTAATTTAAAAAAAATAATTTTGACATTATGCTTATCCCTACCCAGACTAGGCCCCGCGCGATCCGTTTCGCATAGGGCCCCGCAAATGCTAGGGCCGGCCCTGCTAGTAGATATCACTATTAAGAACATTAAAAGGAAGGGTGTGATAATAACTTCAATAGGAAGGATGTATTAATATTATATGATGTTACGTCATTATTTTTTGTTTATGTTTTGTGCGAAAGCAAAAGGACTAGATCATTACATGTAAATAAAAAGAGAGAGTTTCCATTGGATTGAGGGAAGATGAATAAAGGGGTAATAACTCGAGTGTGAAGTTTAATTCTGAAATTATAGACGCCAAACCCGAAAAATGGACACTTTTAGCATTGTTAAGAATAACTTTTAGTTATACTCGATTCTGTAAATTTTGCTTCAAGGTTAATTAGTGTAGCCATATAATACTAGCAATTTAGATCTATTATTAGTAAACGTAACTAGATACCTGGAATTCGCTGTATATCATGCAGTTTTATTCGTGGATACAAAGTTTAAAATAGAACGCCATAATCATCTATAAAAACTGATCTCTGCGGCAAAAATATTTTTAAAATATCTAGGTTTAGTCTTTGTGATAAATTTAATCCATAAATGTTGATTTAAAAAAGACACCCGTTGACACTATTTGTCAATCAAATATATTAATTTATGTATTTACAAATAAATTTCGGACACCCATTTGGGGGACCCCCCTAGGTGGGGGCCCGGGGGGATTTTAAAATTCTCCCCCCCATCCCCCCCCCCTCCCCCCTTAGTTACGCCACTGACAACATGGCTGATAATTCTTGAAGAAACTTTAAACTCTGTGACAGGTTGGGGAAGGTGACGTGTGTTTGGCGCGCTTAATGTCTAGGGGATGATTATTTTTGAAATTATCACACACCAACACGTCAGCATATAAATCGGGAGCAGGCACGCAACGAGACAAGCAATGAAAGAAAGATACAAAATTAAAAATGAAGAATATTTATTTACATAAATATTTACATAAAAGAATAAAAAGGGGGAGGGTTTGCATCTATCTCTAATTGATACTATTTTTAATCATCACTCTTGCACCTAATAAGAGAGTATGTCACTTTGTCCTCTGACTTAGCTGGTTGTCCTGTTGATGTCGCAGCTGGTTGTGATCCTGGCTTGAGGTTCTGCAGCTGGAGGTGGCGCTCTAGCGGATAGAGGAACGCCGGTGTTTCAGTTCTTGTGGAGTCTCAATCCAAAGTTCTGATATCTGTAGTGGGCACATGAGGGCGGGTGGCCGGCTACCGTGGGCACAAGGTTACTGCGGGCAGAGCTCATCCACCGTGGGCAGCGTAATGAGCAGGATATGTCCAATGAGTTGCAGAGGGTTGGCGTAGCTATGACGTCTCGCACAGATCTGGGTCTATAGGGACGTCACACCTAATAAGTTGACAGGTGGGCTGTCGAATAGGCGGGCAAGGCCGATAGTGCCAAGTGGTAGAGTTGAGTAGATCCACGTAGGCGGGAGATGATTCTCAATAGCAAATAGGCAGTTGACTAGGGAGACAATGCCGAATAAATAGGCAGGTAAATAGGCAAGTGCAGTGCTGAATAGCACTAAGCACAAAGGCAATAGGTGATTCTCGATAGCAAATAGGCAAGTGACCCGATAAGTAGGCAGATAATGCCAAATAAATAGGCAGGTAAATAGACAGGTGATCCAAACAAATAGTTGGGTAGATCTCAGTGGGCAAGTGCAGGGCTGAATAGCGCTAAGAACATAGGCAGACACCTGAGGGAGGCACCAGGTATTCCTTTAGGAGTGAGAATAAATGAAGTAGTCCAGACTCGATTGCTCAGATAGAATGAGAAATGAGAGAGTGTCTCTTCCGCCTTACTCCACCTTATATAGGCCTGGAAGATATGGGCGGAAACAGGGAATGTCCTAGGCTAAGAATTATCTTACACGTGGGTGAATTTGACTCGAGGTGGGAGTCGCACCTTGGAAAGGTCAATGGGCGTGTTGGTCCGCTAGATCTCTTAGATCAAAGAGAGACGTGGGAGAAGGGGGGAAGGAGAAAGATTGACTCGCATTCCACCCAAGGTGGTGTCCACTGCGGCTGTCAGACATCCTGCGGGTGAGATCAAAGAGACTGTGTTTATCTTTACCCCGGCCAAGGGAAGATAAATGAAAAGCCGCCAAGGTGGTGAACTCAGTCTCGTGAGACGAGGAAACGGTGGGGCGGGTGAAGAAAATGGGGATAGGACGGGGAAATGACTAAAATAAAATAAATAAATAAATAAATAATGATTAATGCTGTGATAAAATTGAGTGACTCTGACAGCAAGCTTTTGACTTGTCACAAACTCTATTCAGTGCAATTATATCAATCAGTTGTGTCATTAAATGTAACATCGACCGAGACATAACAAATTTGTGCGATTAGAAATATGTGTACCTATTTTTTTGTTCCTATCACTTGTCTTAATACGCTATGATCCTATCACTTGTCTCACTACGCTATGATCCTATCACTTGTCTCACTACACTATGATCCTATCACTTGTCTCACTACGCTATGATCCTATCACTTGTCTCACTACGCTATGATCCTATCACTTGTCTCACTACGCTATGATCCTATCACTTGTCTCACTACGCTATGATCCTATCACTTGTCTCACTACGTTATGATCCTATCATTTGTCTCACTACGCTATGATCCTATCACTTGTCTCACTACGCTATGATCCTATCACTTGTCTCACTACGCTATGATCCTATCACTTGTCTCACTACGCTATGATCCTATCACTTGTCTCACTACGCTATGATCCTATCACTTGTCTGGACCAGTTGGGAAAGAGAGGAAAGAAGGAGGTTGCAGGATCGTTTCTTAAAAGCATTAAAAATATATGTTGATTCAAGGCTTGAGTCCTCAAGGGGTCTAATTCAACTTATACCACCACATCTATCAAATATGACTTCTTTCCCTTGTTCAAGATACCAAACAAAATAATTAATTACCAATAGTTAATTACGTAATTATTTTTTAAATTGATTCTCGAGATTGGGTGGGGAAGAAATAGCACGTACAAACTTTGTACAGACAGACAGCTGACATGTGTTTTGTAAAATAATAGGGAACGTTATAACTTTCAACAGACTTGTCTTTGAATGCGGACCCTTACAAGACCAGATGGTCTCCTGAGCATAGAGTTCCATGCGATAGTACCGGTACTTACAGAATGGTGGCCAGGCTGATGACTACAAGAAAATGTAATGTACGTCTCATGTATTTGAAGCATCATGGCCGAGTAGAAATTTACTTTTTTTCCAAAACTGTCTCCAGTTCGAATCCTTAAGAGTTTCTTTTAGCGAGAATTTCAAAATATCATGTAGCCACGCAGTCCCAACAGTCACATGACTTTGATTGTAGAATATAAACATTGTTAGCTGTCCCTATGACAGCATGATACTGCTTCTCAACATGATAAGACATTTTTATGGAAACAAAAAACAATTGACTCTTGAATTATCACACGTACTTAAAATAATTGAAAACAGAAAAAAAATGCTTAGATATATTCTTTGTATATGACGGATACCTATATTTAGTTAATACAGATTGTTTAAGTCATGTCCATTCTATAATAATTAAGTGATCTAAAAATGAATGAAATTCCACATTAAAATTATTTAAAAAAAAAGAAATACAAACACTCATGGGAGATAACTAGGTGCAAGTCCGACAGAGCAGACGGCGGCACGTTCCAAAAACAGGAAAAGATAATTCGTGATCAAGATGACACCAAAAAAAGAATATCTGATGATCTCCCATTTTATCTGCTCTTTGACTACACACAAAATATTGATCTAACCAAGGCTGTGTGTATAAGAAGCTGTGGGATTTGAATGTACGCACACAGATGTTGTTAGTAGGACACAAATATTGTTTTTTTTAAATATACAAGCTAAGAAATAAACATGATTTATTGAAGGATATGACCTATCGAATATGTTTGTTGGTAGCGGCACTGACTTTAAAAATGTCCCAATCCATTACAAGTTTCTGATGCTATTCAAGAGTAATGCAAACTTTGAAACCTGTTGCCCTTAGCAACGACGTCTTCTGTTTTCTCAGAGTAGATTGGGCACTATTAGACCAACACTGGGACATCGCAGGCTGGTAGAAGAGGCGCAACGAAAACGCAGAAATGATTGATGGAAGAAAAAGTTTGTTTTTTTTTTTTTTAGTTGTATGACGTCACTTCCGATAAAACAAGGTTTTCTTCTAGTGTAATGAATTGGAAAGTAGCCTAGGTGATTGATCAAACAACTTGAGGGAAAACAACAGGTCATGACAGAATAGAAAGTGAACTGATTGAATAGAAAGTGAACTGATTAAACAGAAAGTGAACTGATTAAATAGAAAGTGAACTGATTGAATAGAAAGTGAACTGATTAAAAAGAAAATGAACTGATTAAATAGAAAGTGAACTGATTGAATAGAAAGTGAACTGATTGAATAGAAAGTGAACTGATTAAATAGAAAATGAACTGATTAAATAGAAAGTGAACTGATTAAATAGAAAGTGAAATGATTGAAAAGAAAGTGAACTGATTAAACAGAAAGTGAACTGATTAAATAGAAAGTGAACTGATTAAAAAGAAAGTGAACTGATTAAATAGAAAGTGAAATGATTAAATAGAAAGTGAAATGATTAAATAGAAAGTGAACTGATTGAATAGAAAGTGAAATGATTGAAAAGAAAGTGAACTGATTGAATAGAAAGTGAACTGATTGAATAGAAAGTGAACTGATTGAATAGAAAAGGAACTGATTGAATAGAAAGGGAACTGATTAAATAGAAAGTGAACTGATTAAACAGTAAGTGAACTAATTAAATAGAAAGTGAACTGATTGAATAGAAAGTGAACTGATTAAATAGAAAGTGAACTGATTGAATAGAAAGTGAACTGATTAAATAGAAAGTGAACTGATTAAATAGAAAATGAACTGATTAAATAGAAAGTGAACTGATTAAATAGAAAGTGAAATGATTGAAAAGAAAGTGAACTGATTAAACAGAAAGTGAACTGATTAAATAGAAAGTGAACTGATTAAAAAGAAAGTGAACTGATTAAATAGAAAGTGAAATGATTAAATAGAAAGTGAAATGATTAAATAGAAAGTGAACTGATTGAATAGAAAGTGAAATGATTGAAAAGAAAGTGAACTGATTGAATAGAAAGTGAACTGATTGAATAGAAAGTGAACTGATTGAATAGAAAAGGAACTGATTGAATAGAAAGGGAACTGATTAAATAGAAAGGGAACTGGTTAAATAGAAAGTGAACTGTTTGAATAGAAAGTGAACTGATTAAATAGAAAGTGAACTGATTGAATAGAAAGTGAACTGATTAAATAGAAATTTAACTGATTGAATAGAAAGTGAACTGATTAAATAGAAATTTAACTGATTGAATAGATAGTGAACTGATTAAATAGAAAGTGAACTGATTAAATAGAAAGTGAACTGATTGAATAGAAAGTGAACTGATTAAATAGAAAGTGAACTGTTTGAATAGAAAGTGAAATGATTAAATAGAAAGTGAACTGATTAAATAGATAGTGAACTGATCTCTGTTTGCAGTTTGCACACACAAAAAAAGGCTTCAGACGTCGTTCAGTGATCGGCATTTTTAGTCGGAGGTTTAGCGTGTACCGAAATAAATTGAATACTTTCGGTACAGTACTGGAACAGTGTGTTGCATCAACGGAGATTCTACGAATGAGACACAACACTAAATAGTCGCGTTACAATGAGATGTGACAAGTTGAAGCTGCAACTCGAAGCAAACTCCGAGGGCTGCTGTCACAAGGGGACGTGTTCTTGCATGATAATGTCCGTCCACCTATTGCTGCTCACACAGTTGAAAGGCTTCAGAAATTTAACTTCGAAGTCCTGACTCATCCTACCTTGACCTTGACCAATAGGATATGTTTTGGTCCAGTGGAGAAGCGGTGCATGCCTGGCTCGCAGCTCAGCCAAATAATCTTTTAGGATGGCTTCATGAAGCTTGGACAGCAATGGACAAAATGTATTGAAAAGCAAGGAGACTATGTTGGACCAAGTGTATTGAAAAGCAGGGAGACTATGTTTGACCAAGTGTATTGAAAAGCAAGGAGACTATGTTGGACCAAGTGTATTGAAAAGCAGGGAGACTATGTTGGACCAAGTGTATTGAAAAGCAAGGAGACTATGTTTGACCAAGTGTATTGAAAAGCAGGGAGACTATGTTGGACCAAGTGTATTTAAAAGCAAGGGGAGACTATGTTTGACCAAGTGTATTTAAAAGCAAGGGGAGACTATGTTGGACCAAGTGTATTTAAAAGCAAGGGGAGACTATGTTTGACCAAGTGTATTGAAAAGCAGGGAGACTATGTTGGACCAAGTGTATTGAAAAGCAAGGAGACTATGTTTGACCAAGTGTATTGAAAAGCAAGGGGAGACTATGTTGGACCAAGTGTATTTAAAAGCAAAGAGACTATGTTGGACCAAGTGTATTTAAAAGCAAGGAGACTATGTTGGACCAAGTGTATTTAAAAGCAAGGAGACTATGTTGGACCAAGTGTATTTAAAAGCAAGGAGACTATGTTGGACCAAGTGTATTGAAAAGCAAGGGGAGACTATGTTGGACCAAGTGTATTGAAAAGCAAGGGGAGACTATGTTGGACCAAGTGTATTGAAAAGCAAGGGGAGACTATGTTGGACCAAGTGTATTTAAAAGCAAGGGGAGACTATGTTGGACCAAGTGTATTTAAAAGCAAGGGGAGACTATGTTGGACCAAGTGTATTGAAAAGCAAGGGGAGACTATGTTGGACCAAGTGTATTTAAAAGCAAGGAGACTATGTTGGACCAAGTGTATTGAAAAGCAAGGGGAGACTATGTTGGACCAAGTGTATTTAAAAGCAAGGAGACTATGTTGGACCAAGTGTATTTAAAAGCAAGGAGACTATGTTGGACCAAGTGTATTGAAAAGCAAGGGGAGACTATGTTGGACCAAGTGTATTTAAAAGCAAGGGGAGACTATGTTGGACCAAGTGTATTGAAAAGCAAGGGGAGACTATGTTGGACCAAGTGTATTTAAAAGCAAGGGGAGACTATGTTGGACCAAGTGTATTGAATAGCAAGGAGAGACTATGTTGAACCAAGTGTATTTAAAAGCAAGGGGAGACTATGTTGGACCAAGTGTATTTAAAAGCAAGGGGAGACTATGTTGGACCAAGTGTATTGAAAAGCAAGGGGAGACTATGTTGGACCAAGTGTATTTAAAAGCAAGGAGACTATGTTGGACCAAGTGTATTGAAAAGCAAGGGGAGACTATGTTGGACCAAGTGTATTGAAAAGCAAGGAGACTATGTTTGACCAAGTGTATTTAAAAGCAAGGGGAGACTATGTTGGACCAAGTGTATTGAAAAGCAAGGGGAGACTATGTTGGACCAAGTGTATTTAAAAGCAAGGAGACTATGTTGGACCAAGTGTATTGAAAAGCAAGGGGAGACTATGTTGGACCAAGTGTATTGAAAAGCAAGGAGACTATGTTTGACCAAGTGTATTTAAAAGCAAGGGGAGACTATGTTTGACCAAGTGTATTGAAAAGCAAGGGGAGACTATGTTGGACCAAGTGTATTGAAAAGCAAGGGGAGACTATGTTGGACCAAGTGTATTGAAAAGCAGGGAGACTATGTTGGACCAAGTGTATTGAAAAGCAAGGAGACTATGTTGGACCAAGTGTATTTAAAAGCAGGGAGACTATGTTGGACCAAGTGTATTGAAAAGCAAGGAGACTATGTTGGACCAAGTGTATTGAAAAGCAAGGAGACTATGTTTGACCAAGTGTATTTAAAAGCAAGGGGAGACTATGTTGGACCAAGTGTATTGAAAAGCAGGGAGACTATGTTGGACCAAGTGTATTTAAAAGCAAGGAGACTATGTTGGACCAAGTGTATTGAAAAGCAAGGAGACTATGTTGGACCAAGTGTATTGAAAAGCAAGGAGACTATGTTGGACCAAGTGTATTGAAAAGCAAGGAGACTATGTTTGACCAAGTGTATTGAAAAGAAGGGAGACTATGTTGGACCAAGTGTATTTAAAAGCAAGGAGACTATGTTGGACCAAGTGTATTGAAAAGCAAGGGGAGACTATGTTTGACCAAATGTATTGAAAAGCAAGGAGACTATGTTGGACCAAGTGTATTTAAAAGCAAGGAGACTATGTTGGACCAAGTGTATTGAAAAGCAGGGAGTCTATGTTTGACCAAGTGTATTGAAAAGAAGGGAGACTATGTTGGACCAAGTGTATTGAAAAGCAAGGAGACTATGTTTGACCAAGTGTATTGAAAAGAAGGGAGACTATGTTGGACCAAGTGTATTTAAAAGCAAGGAGACTATGTTGGACCAAGTGTATTGAAAAGCAAGGGGAGACTATGTTTGACCAAATGTATTGAAAAGCAAGGAGACTATGTTGGACCAAGTGTATTTAAAAGCAAGGAGACTATGTTGGACCAAGTGTATTTAAAAGCAAGGAGACTATGTTGGACCAAGTGTATTTAAAAGCAAGGGGAGACTATGTTGGACCAAGTGTATTGAAAAGCAAGGGGAGACTATGTTGGACCAAGTGTATTGAAAAGCAGGGAGACTATGTTGGACCAAGTGTATTGAAAAGCAAGGGGAGACTATGTTGGACCAAGTGTATTGAAAAGCAAGGGGAGACTATGTTTGACCAAGTGTATTTAAAAGCA
This sequence comes from Biomphalaria glabrata, assembly GCF_947242115.1. NCBI lineage: Eukaryota > Metazoa > Mollusca > Gastropoda > Planorbidae > Biomphalaria > Biomphalaria glabrata. The sequence continues at coordinate 17,424,707 of NC_074716.1, forward strand.
AGGGGAGACTATGTTTGACCAAGTGTATTGAAAAGCAAGGAGACTATGTTGGACCAAGTGTATTGAAAAGCAAGGGGAGACTATGTTTGACCAAGTGTATTTAAAAGCAAGGGAAGACTATGTTTGACCAAGTGTATTGAAAAGCAAGGGGAGACTATGTTTGACCAAGTGTATTTAAAAGCAAGGGGAGACTATGTTGGACCAAGTGTATTGAAAAGCAAGGGGAGACTATGTTTGACCAAGTGTATTGAAAAGCAAGGGGAGACTATGTTTGACCAAGTGTATTTAAAAGCAAGGGGAGACTATGTTGGACCAAGTGTATTGAAAAGCAAGGAGACTATGTTGGACCAAGTGTATTGAAAAGCAAGGAGACTATGTTGGACCAAGTGTATTGAAAAGCAAGGGGAGACTATGTTGGACCAAGTGTATTGAAAAGCAGGGAGACTATGTTGGACCAAGTGTATTGAAAAGCAAGGAGACTATGTTTGACCAAGTGTATTTAAAAGCAAGGGGAGACTATGTTGGACCAAGTGTATTGAAAAGCAAGGGGAGACTATGTTTGACCAAGTGTATTTAAAAGCAAGGGGAGACTATGTTTGACCAAGTGTATTGAAAAGCAAGGAGACTATGTTGGACCAAGTGTATTGAAAAGCAAGGGGAGACTATGTTTGACCAAGTGTATTGAAAAGCAAGGAGACTATGTTGGACCAAGTGTATTGAATAGCAAGGAGACTATGTTGGACCAAAGTGTATTTAAAAGCAAGGGGAGACTATGTTGGACCAAGTGTATTGAAAAGCAAGGAGACTATGTTGGACCAAGTGTATTGAAAAGCAAGGAGACTATGTTTGACCAAGTGTATTTAAAAGCAAGGGGAGACTATGTTGGACCAAGTGTATTGAAAAGCAAGGGGAGACTATGTTGGACCAAGTGTATTGAAAAGCAAGGAGAGACTATGTTGGACCAAGTGTATTTAAAAGCAAGGGGAGACTATGTTGGACCAAGTGTATTGAAAAGCAAGGGGAGACTATGTTTGACCAAGTGTATTTAAAAGCAAGGGGAGACTATGTTGGACCAAGTGTATTGAAAAGCAAGGGGAGACTATGTTGGACCAAGTGTATTGAAAAGCAAGGGGAGACTATGTTGGACCAAGTGTATTTAAAAGCAAGGAGACTATGTTGGACCAAGTGTATTTAAAAGCAAGGAGACTATGTTGGACCAAGTGTATTGAAAAGCAAGGAGACTATGTTTGACCAAGTGTATTGAAAAGCAAGGAGACTATGTTGGACCAAGTGTATTTAAAAGCAAGGAGACTATGTTTGACCAAGTGTATTGAAAAGCAAGGGGAGACTATGTTTGACCAAGTGTATTTAAAAGCAAGGAGACTATGTTGGACCAAGTGTATTTAAAAGCAGGGAGACTATGTTGGACCAAGTGTATTTAAAAGCAAGGAGACTATGTTTGACCAAGTGTATTGAAAAGCAAGGGGAGACTATGTTGGACCAAGTGTATTGAAAAGCAAGGAGACTATGTTGGACCAAGTGTATTTAAAAGCAAGGAGACTATGTTGGACCAAGTGTATTGAAAAGCAAGGGGAGACTATGTTGGACCAAGTGTATTGAAAAGCAGGGAGACTATGTTTGACCAATTGTATTGAAAAACAAGGAGACTATGTTGGACCAAGTGTATTTAAAAGCAAGGAGACTATGTTTGACCAAGTGTATTGAAAAGCAAGGGGAGACTATGTTTGACCAAGTGTATTTAAAAGCAAGGAGACTATGTTGGACCAAGTGTATTGAAAAGCAGGGAGACTATGTTGGACCAAGTGTATTTAAAAGCAAGGAGACTATGTTTGACCAAGTGTATTGAAAAGCAAGGGGAGACTATGTTGGACCAAGTGTATTGAAAAGCAAGGAGACTATGTTGGACCAAGTGTATTTAAAAGCAAGGAGACTATGTTGGACCAAGTGTATTGAAAAGCAAGGGGAGACTATGTTGGACCAAGTGTATTGAAAAGCAGGGAGACTATGTTTGACCAATTGTATTGAAAAACAAGGAGACTATGTTGGACCAAGTGTATTGAAAAGCAAGGGGGGACTATGTTGGACCAAGTGTACTGAAAAGCAAGGAGACTATGTTGGACCAAGTGTATTTAAAAGCAAGGAGACTATGTTGTAAAATACTGTACATATACATTTCCCATTCGTATTAAAATTAAAATTTGTAACCAGATTGTATATAAAAGTTGCATATTTCGTAGATTTTAAACATCAACAGAGAGAAAAATGTAAACGTTTAGTCACGTTTGAACCATGAAAGTTCTAACCAGAATTAATATCTTACATTTTACATCAATAATGAGCCTCTTACAACAAATTCAGACTCCTGGGCATCAGTCGCCCACAGTATACAAAAACCTGTATGTCCAATTGTTTATCTAATAGAGATCCTTATATATCAAATAGTGAGACATGCACTAATATTTCACTGTATGCCTTTCATAGAGTGAGACTTGTGCTTATTTACTTGTATATTTTAAAATTTCAATGCTTTTCAATCTGCCGTTGGGAAGTTTTTTCCTTTCTAAATGCTTCATACACTTGCCATTCCACTTGCGCGGATGGAAATAATTCTTACAATTGTCTGCGTCAGAATGTGTTCGAACTATTTTCTTTTCTTTCTCGCTCTACGTTTAGAAACAAAACTATGGCTGGCACTTCATCAATAAAACGTGACATCTCACAGCCCTCGAGATTTTGTCTCATTACATCCTCATCAATCTTAGCTCGTGTTTGCTGTTACTAAGAAACCAATAAACAAGCTTGCTCGTGATATTATTAGCATGACTCGTAATTAACCACAAATTAAAAATATGTATTTAAAAATATATATACAGACGCTATCAATAAAAATAAAACTTATATTTAATTTTTTTTTTTTTTTGCCATATGCTCTTGATTGCCTTTTATTTTATTTATTTATGTTTTATTTCTAAAGAATCTCCCCCTTGGTAATAATAATAATGTAATTTCTAGAGCGCTGTTCGCAAACAAATGTATAGGCTCCAGGCGAGGGGATAACATTACAAACATACGTTGGAGAGTGAATTAGTTCGCTGAGGTACAAGGACATTTCTTTATAATAGATACACTGGTGACAAAGTGTGGCCACCCTGTAGTCTATTCTCGCTTTCTCATGAAGGGCTTGGTACTGTTCCATCTCTCATCCTTCCGGGTTGAATTTGAAAGATCATGTTGAAAGCGGAGGTCTTGACAGAAACTAATAATCAGTAGGCCTATGCCATCAAGATGAGATAAAGTAAAAAGGGATAACATTATGTCAGAATTGGGTTAAATACATAGATTTCTAGATAATTTAATCCTAAGTGTTTCTGTTTTTTTTTTTTATGTATGAGTGCCGGATTTAGACTAGAGATGGGAAACGAACCGAACCCGAACCGAACGAACCGAACTCGAACCTCACTTATGACCGAACCGAACCCGAACTTTGAAACTGCTTGGTACGAACCGAACCGAACGAACCCTCCTTTTCTTCACCGAACTAATTTTGCAATTTTTACTACCCTTTTTAATATTTTGGGTTTTAAAAAAAATTACTTAAATATTTTATTTAAATTCTAATCATTCCATTATACTTTGAAAACTTGGGAGGGGGTGGTGGTGGTAGTTTAAAAAAAAAAGAGGCGCGCTTTGATTCTATGGGTTTTTCCGTACGTGCCGACTCTCCCCTAACCTTGAATTTTCGCGGGCTGTTAGCAATATTGGTTTTGAGTCGAATAGGCGCCCTCTAATTAGATCTAGATCTAGATTCAAGTTCCTAGTAAGTAGAAAGTTGACATTAAAATATTGTCACTTTTATTTGAGATGGCTGTTAGTTGAGAGTAGAATATTTTTTGCCGATTAGAGAGTGTAGATATAAATAAGTTCATTTGTGTTCTAGTTTAAAATAAATTTTAATTATCTTCTATTAAGTGATTTATTTTTACAAAATTGTGAAGTATTCTATATTGGAATATTATCAGTGGCGTAGCAAGGGTGGGGGAGGAGGGGGAGAAATGTAAAATCCCCCCGGGCCCCCACTTGAGGGGGGCCCCAAATTATTGTTTTTTATAATAAATATTCAATATTACGCAAAAATGCAGGGGCCCCCAAAGAGGTCCAGCCCCTCCCAGGCCCCCAAATGATGAAAAATTCCTATCTACGCCCCTGAATATTTTTACTATTATTCTGTTTTGCATTATTGATCATTCGTATTTTTAATGCAGCGTTTCTCAAACTTTGGGTCCTCTCCCGTGGGTGGGGATGGTTAGTACCTTGAATTGTGGGATGGGGAGACACAACTTCTTGTCAAAAAGGGGTGTCATAAAGTGTGTGTGTGTGTGTTTTCTGGTGGCGGTAAGAAGAGGTTAAGCGATTGATTGGTGTTTATGCATTAAGGATGATGAAATTAGCGTAATGCAAATGTGAAAGGGCAGACAATCTTGAGACATGAAAGAGTAAAGACGTTGTTTTGTGGTGACCTAGATTTTGTTTAAATATCAGTATATTTCATTAATATTACATCTCTATCTCAAGTTAAATATGTGAATATTGTAATAACAGTTAGGCTATATTGAGTTGTTCACATAAGAACTTTATTTTAAAGTTTATTAAGTTTATATATTATTATCAGGCTTGTCTTCGAGTCCGAAGATTAGTGAGGAATGCAGTTTTTCCCATGGCTGCGCAGGCCCAGCTGTGACCTACATATTTTGCCACAACCAGGGCAAGCATAACCACTGTTCGCAGGTGGTCGATTTAGTTTTTCTTTTCGCGTCTTCGTTTGTCCACGGCAGCGGATTTTCTTTTGGTCTCAAATGTGTATCCCGCGGCCTTCGGGAGTGAACTCCAACTGATTCGTTCTAAGGCCGCATGCAATCAGCTGCTCTCTTCTATGTCAGCTAAGCAAAGTTGACGTCTAAGCTGGACTTTGAAGCGTTTCCGTGGGGCGCCTCTGTAACGTCGACCACCTTTTAGCTCACCAAAAAAAAAAGACTGCCTTTGGCATACGTTCGTCTCCCATACGGGATACGTGCCCTGCCCAGCGTAACTGTCGGACCATAAGAAGTCCCTCTATACTATCCTTACCGGTAAAAATATAAAACGCCTATATTGGTTTAATTGTACTAGCTGTTTGTAAGCGACAAACCAACGACCAACTGGAAAAAAAAACGTTTTATTTTTATTGTAACTTATCTGAATATTAGTATAATTACATGTTTAAAAATTAAAATATATTAAGTGGAGATGTCATTTTATCTTCTAATAAGACCTTGTCAACTGAAGACTGCTTTTTGCGAGGCGCGTATGCACAATATGGGTCAAAACGTTTTGAAGAAAACATTTTAAAACATCTCCGCTAGTGTGATTCTTCTGCATTTTTTTTTGTCTCAGAATAGTCGAATTTCTTCCGTATATTGCAATTTATAATAGTGACGACTTATGTGTGAAAAAAAATCTTCGATAGAGACGTCTTTACACGAAGAATATTTCTTTAAAAAGATCACGCCCATTATAGAAGTATGTGGGCAATATGTAGGCCTACCTAGAATGTCCCTTGCATAATTCTATTGGCCAGGTCTGCCTCTTTATTATTAGATTTAATATGGCCCTCGACTTTTTTTTTATTATGATGAATAGTGCGTTTTGAAAGAAAGCACATCGATATTAGCCTTTTAAAAAAATTCGCTTAGCGCCGAGTCACGCCATGAATTAAACCACTTGCCGACTTGAGTGAAAACCTGCCGCATCTTCATTTCTATCTCCATTAAGAAATTTTTACAACGCTTTAAATGTATGTAGGCAACATTATTTTGGCAAAAGTATTGCCCATAGGCCTATTATATATTGCAAAGTATTTGTTTTATGTAAAAATTCAAATAATGTTTTAACTAATAAATTGCATTAAACTTTATAACTTAATTTTGCTATTACATAATTTCATAACATCGAACCGAGCCGAACCCGAACTTTAGACCTAACCGAACCGAACCCGAACTATACTCGTTACCGAACCGAACTCGAACTTAAATCTGACCGAACCGAACCGAACCCGAACTTTAAAAGTTGGGTTCGATTCCCATCTCTAATTTAGACATGATAAAGCCCTAATCTAATTAAGATATGGGGACCTATATGAGTCCAGATATTATATTTCAGTGCCAAATATTATTTATTTATATATTTTTTTTTTGTGGTTGGGGGTTATATAGAAACAAGAAGTATGCTATAGATAGTATATTGTAGTATTTAAAAAAAGAATCATTACCATAATGATAAACTCACTCGGACAATTTTTTTTTTCCTGTGGGAAGCCCCAAGAATATTTGAAATTCTAAAGCCATTTGCTTGTGTATCTCGAACGCAAATCGTGCACTTGTTATGGGACCATGGGTTACTCATGCGTCAATGCGATTTGTGTGCGTTTCAATAAAAGCGTTGTTTTAAAAAGTAATTTGTTACTATTTATTTTTTATTTTAAATAAAAATAATGTCATGAAATATTATTCCATTCAAGTCCTAGATCTAAAGTTATAGCAAGGGACATAAACGCATTTAAATTTAGAGCTCATTTATCATGCGCTAGTTTGTTGGTAGGTAGGAATTAATTTATTTTATTGGAAAAAAAAAAAAGAGCGATTATTAAGTCGCGACTGAAACCTCAAGTATCATTTACCGCAGTTCATGATTCAGGCAGCACCATTTAAAATCTCATGTAATCTTGATTTGAAATTGAAAATAATTTGTTAGTGTCTTTGTTAGTGCCTTATTCTATAAGTTTGTAAAATGTTAGGCCTAATAGTGATTGTGCCCGGCAGTCAAACTTCGTGTACAGTATTGACAGCTGGTCCATACTTTGTGTATTGTAATGACACAAATTTAGAATTCTTACAAATATAAAGGTGTTCGCCTGCTTGGTTTTCCATGTTTGAATTTAAGTAGCCAAAATATTATACATATTTTGAAATTTTGAGTTATGTGTGTTTTAATATTTTGTAATTAAAGAGTACAAGATGAGAAGTACTTGGAAGTTGGAAGTACTTGTACCAGAGGCGTAGCTAGCCATGTGTGAGTGGTGCGGTCCGCACGGGGCGTCAAGTGATGAGGGGCATCAAACTAAGGATAAACTTTCTCAGTAAAAAATATACATTGTACATCCATGAACAAAGACCATGTTGAATCAAATTTACTAGATTTGTTTAAACCTCTCAAGGCAACGCACTTTTACACACACACTTTCTTCTGGGGCACAGGGTACATGTTATTTCATTGCTCAGTACGCTCATTTCATCTACATATAAAGTTTATAAAAATAGGCCTTACTCTAAAATGCAGAATCTGAAACTTAATGAGGATCGCGAACAAGTTCAAGAAGAATTGAAAAGACATAATGTAGGTTATTTGTAGGAGTTTGTAAAATTACTACCCAAGTTCAATCCAGTCAGGAGAGAATATGTTCTCCGAACCAAGCTTAGTTACAGACCCAATACGTCCATGTCTCCACAAACACAAAAAGAATTTATTTTAATATTGAGTGTTCAAGTTCTCACCTAGCTTGGATATTTGGTCCCTGTATTAACTGAAACAAAAGACGCCTAAGATAACCTTCAAAAACTAGGAGTATCAATTTGAGACTGCGCTATGAAACGGAAAACTTTGAAAACATTTTTGACTACTAGTTGGGAGAACATCACTGAAGCTAGTGTTAACTTTGCAGAATGCTTGTGCTCAGATCTGGTGATATGTAGAATCTCAAAAACGTATTGGCCACAAAAAAAAAAGAATGCCAGGCAAAAAAGATTATGTATTAACACACTGGAAAGAGTTACGCATGGAAATTTATTCTCCTTGGACGGGCCAAATAATCTCCCAATAAAAATAATGTCATGATGTGCTAGATAAATAGGAATTTTCGTCGCTATAGCAATTATTGAATCTTCAGATTGAAATCAATCTTGATTGTTTTCATACCGATTTTTTCAATAAAAACTATTGCTATTAACAGTACAGACTTAATTACAATGACAAGTTTATGCTGGCCATGGGAAATTTTCCAATCTGACAAATACAATATTAACTTAAAACAAAAATTAAAAATTTAAATTTATTTAATATGATAATGATTTGAAACATGAACATTAATTTGAAAAAAAAATGACACAAAACATTTTTAATGAACTTCCTAGCAGTGGTACACTTGTATGAGCTAACAACAGACAAATCTGTTATGAAGCATGCAGTCCCAGCTGAGAAACAGCTTCATGTGATGTAAATGCATTGGCTTGTTTACCATACTAACTGTACCGAATGTCACTTCATAGTCACTTTTTAAGAAGGAAAAAACTAAAACTGTCGCCGCCCCCGCCCACCAATAGGTGGCATTCCTCCAGCTCGAGGGGCACATATAGCAATGTCTAAGTAGTCCCCAATGGAGAACTTTTTCTGAGCAAGAGTTACAGTATCATCAGGAGACTTCCTGCCAGCGCATGTTGTGCCTATTTCTCGCATTCGAAATGTGGGAGATCGGCTGTCCGGGAAGACTATGGCAAAATCAAAGAAAGTTCCTTTACGCCTAGCATCAGGGTTGACTTCCTTCACTAGGCTTGTCAGCTCCTTCAATGTGGCGTCCATCCTTAAATGAAAAAAAAAAAAATTTTTTTTAAGTAATAATAATGAAAACAGTGGAGAAAGGGAAACAACACAAGTTTAAACATAACTTAATGTAAGGTAACATTCGAATAATCCTAGCGCTATAAATCACCCCCATCCTACCCACATAACAAGACTCAATAAACCCCCTCCCCGAGGAGTACTATAAAAAGAAAATTCAAATTTTGCAAAAGGCATTAATTACTTATAAATTATAATTTTTCCAAATCACATTTTTCATCATGCTACCAGTTATGATAAATATTATGAGAAAAGTATCAACTTCTTCTGGTACTTTGATAACATATTTAGTTTTTTCCCAATAAAAAGAAATGGAGCTAAAATCGTATCTTGTATGAATTTTCTAGCCTATGATTTTAAAATGCACAATTCTATCCTGTTGTTTTTTAAATTACAGTCTCTTTAAAGAACACTTTCCCTTCTGAAAGACCTAAATGTTCTTTTGTGTGCCACTGTGCCAGTATCATATAGTAGAAATGAAATACTTCCTTCACATTAAAATTATTCTATGCTACAAATGAAAGAGTTTAGAAAATTTTCAGTTTGCTGTGTTGGAAAGTGCATAAAAATGGCCATGTATCATTAAAAAAACATAATTTATCCACAATTACTTTATTTGGTACACAGCATACACTAAAAAGCTAGCTATTTATAGTTTTTCTGCCACGTAAGAAAATCTCAAATTAACATGAGCTTAACACTATCTTTGCCACTATTACAATCACCAAATAGTCAACCAAAACAATTTCTTATAAATGATTTTCCCCAGCACTTAATGAACTATTAACCTAGTTTGTAATTTACTGCACAATACTACAAACAGACGTGTTTTTTTAAATTCTTATATAATGTTTTTCTTTTTATTTTAATCTATGTAACTGAGGAGAGGCTCAAGTTAGATATGAATATTGCAGTCATGTAGTTCATCAGTTTCTTCTACACATGTTTATTGTATTTATACGCATGAAAATTAATAACTAGTTCTGCTAAATAACAGCAAGTAACAATAACCTACAGTAACAAAAATGTTCATGGAAAGAATGACTTTAAGGCTGAGTGCTTTTATCAGTCACCTCAAAAAGATCATAGACAGTTAAGTGAATCTAGTATAAATTGGATCATAAAGTCATTAAATTACCATGTGTAGATCTGAAGTTCATTTGTTGGAGTGCTGCCTCTAGAAAACTCCATCAGTGCATGGTGACGTTCATTGCTACAGAATACTCGAAGCAGAAGTGGACAAGTCTGAAGAAAGAGAAAAGAAAAAAAGAAGAGAAAATGAGTACTTTGAAGCAGATCAATACAGAAGGCATGGATCAAAGTCAAGCTCATGTGTAGAGATAAAATGATAGTACTTGTGGGCTGTCAATGTAGTAAAACACACACCAGCATCACAATTGATCAGGCACTACAATAACAAAATGGTAACTAATTTTTGTTTTTAAAACAATCTCGGTTTGATTAGTGTTTAGTTAAATTTTTATCATACAATGCCTAAAGAAGATCTAATACAATTTAAATAAATCTACATCTAGAGCAGTGATAAGCAAACTACAGCCTCATGGCATGAGTAAGAATTATATAGGTTTGAGACTTGATAAAAGCTTATCTAGATAAGTCTAGAATCTAGAAAAACTATAGATGTAAATCTAGATCAAAATGTAAATATTTTTTTTATTAAAAAAATAAAATACTGTACTTAAACCTAGAATGTATAAAATATAATATACATAAATCTGTCTTTGAAGGTGTAAATCAATGTTTTTACAGTGACCTTGCACAGCTGACATTATCGGAAGTGTAAAGTTTAACATGCAACCAGTCTATTTAGTCATTTAAAAATGTGTGGCCAAGTGGCAGTACTGAGAAAAAGGAAAAATTCAATAAAATGAAATCAGTGGATTTCCCATTAGAATCTTTAGGTTTGGAAAAAACTAGATTTTTACATTCTAGATCTAAAAGATTGATTCCATCATGCTACATTTGTAGGTAATTAGAGATATGCCTGTATAAACAGCTGAAGTAGTCATGTTTTCTCCCATAGACAATAGACTCCATTTTGCACATGTCCAAAACTATGATATTTTGAGTTTGATAATAAAATTACAGTGTCTAAGTTAATAATGTAAATGGTATTGTTTTGCACAATAATTATTCTACTTATATATATATATTTAAAATCATTTTTGTCTAATGAACAGGTTAAGCCCTGTCACCACAATTTTTACATTTGATTTTTTTAGCTCCATAATGGTTAGACCTAGGAGAAAACTGGAAACATCTTTAAGCTCATTCAAGTGTCAATAAAAAATTAATAGGTTGTTTTATTTTGCTACACATAGTTACAATAAAATATGATGTCAAAGAGGGTCAGGTAAGGTCCAGAGATAATATTAACGAACACATTTCTCCACTTTGTAACTTAACGAACACTCTCGTGCGCTTACGAATAATTCATAGTTAGTGTTGGCCTATTTTAAAAATATTGTTATCTTTTATTTTGTTTTTTTATATCAATTTCTTTTTACATCAACTCAAGACAGACAGGTCAGTGTTACTTTTCCCACTCTCAATTGCTTCCTTCTGTTTATAACTGATGCCACAACCAGGCCATTACACACAAGTTTTACCTATACCGTAGCTTACCTTGATGAAGTTGACCCCCTAACCCTAACCCCCCCCCCCCCCCCCCCCCAAAAAAAAGTGTGACCCTGCTTACTCCACTTAGTAACTGTGTCCTAAATTTGGTGTAGTGTACCTACCTGATCTATCAAAAATTGTACCGCACGCTAGTTTTTTTTTTGTGTCTTATGTTGATGTACCTACCTGGTCAATCAATTATTAGCGCACCAAGGAGAGACAGAAGAGAGAGAGAGAGCAGTGTTGTACCTATCACTGTGTTTGTTTGTTGATTGTATTAGTATACTTTTTGCTTTAGTAGCCTATTACTTTAGATTGCCTTTGTCTTTTTAAAATTTGTAAAGTTAGCATTAGTAATAATCACAAATTATGATTATGATAGCCTAGATAGAGTCTGGACCTGATTAAGAATCTAGATTAGAGCTATAGATCTAGATACCACTAGATTCTAGAATATGTATTGAATGTATTGTATAGATCTAGAATCTAGATTCTAGTTAAGTACTGTAAGTGTATTGTAAGTTATTAAATCTAATTAGATCTAATATTAGCGTCACACTCACAGTAACTCAGTGAGTTGAGTTAGTCGGCATCAACTGTTTTAGTCGAAATCCACTGCTTTTTTTGTGACCGTACGAACCACCGCCAGTACGGCGTACCGCCACCTTTTTGAAAAAATTATTACTTTTCTTGTAATTTAACGTATATTATTAATTTTCAGCAGTTAAAAGTTAGGCAATCAACTACTGAGTACCGGTATCTAATCACTGAGTGACTGAGTATCGGCACCTATTTTTTTTACAAAAAAAAAAAAGATATGTGAAAATACGTAAGACGGGTAGTAAAAAAATGGCATCAAATCTTGAGCTCCGTTTTTCTTACTTTCTGTACATAGGTCCTTGATGGAAATCGATTATGATATTATATACATTTCTTCTTCTTCTTCGTTCTTATTGTTATGTTGGAGCGTTCAGATGACTAGACCAATATATGAGATGAACTGCGCAGTGGTTTCCAAATCAAGGAGCTCTCCATATAGTTTTCTTTCTATTGGGGTGTTTTGGGGCCAGTGTCTTATACGGGCCTCTTGGTAAAGAGAGCAGTTTTGGAAGACGTGGTCAGCATTCTCTGGTGATACTCCACATGGGCAGATATCACTGGTTCCAATTTTGAGCTTCCGGTACATGTGTTGTCGCATTCTGTTGTGTCCGGTCCTGAGTCGAAAGATTAGACGTTGGTCTTGTCGGGATAGCTTATAGTAAGCGTCATCTTTCTCGAGATTTGGATGAGAGCTCGTCCATTTCTCATAGAAATCATTGCTAAAAGAGGTGAATATGGATACATTTCATATTGAGGAACATTTCTTTCATGTGGACTTAATTGAAAGTTATGTATTTTTCTTTTTACTGATACTCATTTCAGGTAACGTTTTAGAAGTTTTTTTTTTTTTTGTACTAATAGAAAATATATCTGGCCATATTTCTGCCAAGTTTTATCACGATACCTTGCTTGAAACATAAATTTGCACTGCTCCCTATGGGATTTTTAATTTTTTACTTTTTTTGAAAACTAAACTATTTTAAGACTTAAATCTTGCCTAGGCTAGTAGATATAGCAATTATGTATAGGTCTAAAAAGCTTTTAAAGAGTTTATTTTATATCTTCTATTTTTTATTTAAAGCTCATTAAAAAAAAAATGTTTCTGACAATTTCGATCCCACTTTTTAAATATTTTGTTATTTTCAACCATCACAAAGCCGCCATTTTGTCAACACCCCTTGAAATTTCTTGCAGCTCTAGACGCGATAATTGTTTATTTCATCAATATTTACATTCTAAACAAGTGAAGTTCATTAATAATATAAATTTATGAAATCAGATTTGTGAGCTAGAAATTTACTACGAATACTAGATCTACTATTAAATTTCTTATTTAATAAGTAGATTTATCGTCTACAAAACTCAATTCCAACTTTTTAACTTTTTGAGCGGGTGTGTCTCGCTGGCTGAGCCAGCAAGACGCTCTCATCTCACTTGCTCCATGTCAACAATTGTCTTAATTGAACAATGTTTTATTGTTAGGTCAAAACGACACAAAAAAATTCATAACTTTCTAGATCTAGTCATAATTTATACACCATTGGAAAGTTCTTTCAAAGTATTTTAATGATGTACTAACGAAAAATAGTTTTTTCAAAGATATTTTATTTTAATTTCACATCCATTCCCTGCCCTAATAAAAAAAAAGGTGTTTATAGTTAGCGGAAAAAACCCGGAAGTGCGGAAGTAAAAAATGACCGATAAAGTTGAGATTGCGTTTTCGACTTTTTTTTGCATTGGCCTCACTTGCACATTTTTAACACTTATGTGTTATAAATTTGCAAGTGATGCCAATGTGTTATCGATTACTTTAGACAATGGCCTATACAAAGCTTAATTAAGTTTTTTTTTTAAAGTTATTTATAATTTTTTAATTTCTTATCAAAAATACTAATTTTTTGTTTTTAGCAATACAGGGTCCAGGAAAATGATCAATGTTTCTTTTTTTTTTTCACAGTAGATATCATGCCTGGCTATAATTCTACCAAGTTTTATCGCAATATCTCCGTCGCATCGCTCAAAAACTTGAAAATATGGTTACCATTGTGGGCTATGGGATTTACAGTTTTTTGTGAATTTTGATAAGGAAATTTCGTCATCAACTTATAACCACTTGAGGTCGTGTAAGGCCTAATATTCTGGATATATTCAAATAGATTTTATGTATTAATCGTCGTCGCATGAATTATAAAGCGCATTTGAAAAATAATTGTTTCAGACGATTTTGATCCCACTTTTTAAATATTTTGTTATTTTCTGCCATCAGAACGCCGCCATTTTGTCCCCGCCTCTCTGACAATTCTTGTAGATCTAGACACGATAATTTGTTTATTTCATCCATATTCACATTTTAAACAAGTTCATAAATATAAATGAAATCAGATTTGTGAGCTAGAAATTCACGATGAATACTAAATCTACTATTAAATTTCTTATTTAATAAGTAGATTTATCCTCTACGAAACTCAATTCCAACTTTTTAACTTTTTGAGCGGGGGGGGGGGGGGGGGTCTCGCTGGCTTAGCGAGAGAGACGCTTTCATGATGACTCATGACTCATCTTACTTGTTCCATGTCAACAATGTAAGGCCAAAACGACACAAAAAAAATCATAACTTTCTAACTATTAGACATGCAGTCATAATTTAAACACCATTGGAAAGTTCTTTATAAGTATTTTAATGATGTACTAACGAAAAATTGTTTTTTCAAAGATCAATTTTTTATTTCCCCTCCCTAGTGTTTATTAAAAGCACTTTCAAAATCTAGATCTAGAGCCTATTTCCTTATTTATTTTTTATAATATACTAGATCTACTATCTTGTTTATTTGTAGATCTATATATGTTTTAATTTTATACGAGAATAAATTATATATTACTTTTTCTCTGTCAATTGGTTTTTCAGGTTCTCTTTGGTCTTCAACAATCATTGATTCAATCGTCGCCATGTTGTTGTCTGTAGGGTCAAGGGAAACTATTCCAAACAAATCAACAATTTTTGCTTCCGGTTTTAATAAATAAAAATCACAGACCTATATCCAAATTTATAATAACAATAATATATTTACAAATCTAGTAGGCAATACATGGGCGTAGCCAGGGGGGGGGGGGGGTTCTTGGGGTTCAACCCCCCCCCCCGAAATGAAGTCGGAATTTAGTGACTGATTTTTTGCTTTGATTTTGTTTATTTTAGGTGAGATTTTAATACTAAACCATCACTTGCCCTAGCACAACCAAAGGGGTTTTGAGTTTAAAACCCCCTACCAGGGGGTTTCGAGTTTAAAAACCCCTACCAGGGGGGTTCGAGTTTAAAACCCCTACCAGAGCGGTTCGAGTTTAAAAACCCCTACTAGGGGTTTTGAGTTTAAACCCCCTACCAGGGGTTTTGAGTTTTTAACCCCCTCTTCTATAAAACAAAACAACAAAAAAATGCAAACGAAAATCACCTAATTCCAAGAGCACAGTTAAGGAAGATTTTGATTTTAAAACCCCGTCTAAAATTTACGATAAACCCCCTCTTTAATATAAAAAAAAGCTAATTACGCACTCAAAATGTTATGAGCGTAGCTAAATGGGTTTTGACTCAGTTTTTTAATAATAAAAAAAAAGCAAATTATACACTAAAAATGTTATGAGTGTAGTCTATGGGGTTTTGAGTTTAAACTCCCCTCCAGTGGAGTTTGAAGCTAAAAAGTACCTCTTCAATATAAATAAAAGAAAATTACTCACTCTAAAATCTATGAGCGTAGTCAAAGGGGTTTTGAGTTTAAACCCCACGCCATCTTCAGTGTAAGAAAAAAAAAGCAAATTACGCACTCAAAATGCTATGAGCGTTACCGAAAGGGGTTTTGAGTTTAAACCCTCATTCAGAGGGGTTTGGTGCTAAAAATACATCTTCAATATAAAAAAAAAGCAAATTACACACTAAAATTATTTGAGCGTAGCCAAGCCAATCGGGGGTTTTGAGTTTCTTCTACAGATGGCTTTTTTTTTAAAGTTTAAAACCCCTCCAGATGGTTTTGAGTCTAAGATCCCCCTACAGAGCATTTTGAGGTGGAAAACCCCCAACAGAAGATTTTGACGATAAAACTTCTCTTTTCGATATAAAATCTAAAGCAAACTAAAGTCACCTAATTCCAAGAGCGTATTCAAGAGAGGTTACACATTTTTACCAGTGGCAGGGCTCCATTAATAAACTGCAGTAAATAGTCATCTACCGAAATCGAAAAACACTAAATATAGCTCAACAAAGATGGCTAAGACAGATTTCAGGAGTCAGTTATAGAGATCGGATCTAAATCAAGGAAATCCTATGCCGAAAGGGAGTCGACCCCTTAGTAAGATTGTGAGAGAACGACGCATGAGGTTTGCGGGACAAAATGAATTACGCATAAGAAGAGTTGCAATGATATCCTAGTACAACTTGACGCCACTCATTCATGGAGGTCCTCATGGTAGGTGGGAAGAGGCTTCAGACATTACCAGTGACAGATTTTTATGGAAACTGCTTGACGTCAAATGCTCCGAACGGCGTGGGAGGGTCTAAGTCAGTAAGAATAGCACATTAGGTTTTTGAAATAAAACTTTTTAATAGCATTAAAATGGACTGTAGATACCTCAAAATATGCATTTTGTTGGCTTTCAATACCAGAAATAGTGCTTGGCGGAGGGGCATCGCCCCGTGCTGGGGAGCTACTGGCGCTCCCCCAGACCCCCTTGCTAGTAGGCTAATGGCGGGGAGTCCACAATTTTAACAGCTTGATGGCTAATGCGCCGAACGACGTGGGAGGGTCTAAGTCAGTAAGAATAGCACATTAGGTTTTTTCAAATAGAACTTTTTAATAGCAGGAAAATGCACTGTAGATACCTCAGAATATGCATTTTGTTGGTTTTCAATATCAGAAATAGTGTTTGGCGGCGGGGCTTCGCCCCGCGCTGGGGGAGCTCCTAGCGCTCCCCCAGACCCCTTTGCTAGTGATGTCGGGGAATCTACAATTTTTTCACTAACTCATGGAAGAACCTATTCTAGGACACAATAAACGTCTTCCGAAAGAATGAAGGGTCAGAATGTAATAAAGATTATGTACACACACACACACATAAATACATGTAATTTTTTTTCTCGGGGGGGGGTCGGGGGGGGGGGGAGAAAAAAATTCACCCCCCAAACCCCCCCCCCCCCCCGAAAAAAAATCCTGGCTACGCCCATGAGGCAATATATATATATATATCAAAAAAAAAATTGGATCATTATCCACAATCAGTATAAAAAAATCTTTCAACAAAGTGCTAATTTCGGCATTCTATAGAATGTTTGAAACGTCCAGGAAAAGTGAGAAATGATTTCTTCATTTCCTACCTTGCCCATAGGCATATAGGCCTATCCACAATAAAAGTATTGAAGAGATCCAGTGTTTCATCCTTATGCAGCTCTGTTTTTATTTTGTAATGAGTTGTGCAGATAGATCTAGATCCATTAACGGGACCAAATTATTTGCTATGACTCATAACCATATATATTAATTATATTATATTATAATTACCAAAGATATAGCAAAGATGCCACACCTCACTGGAAGATATCTTTGAGTGCAATTAAGCGGTATTTTATTTTATTTATTTTTTTGTTGTTTATGAAGAGCAATACTTTATTCTGTGGGATATAAGAATATTAAATGATATCATGAGATATTTAACAAATCAGCAGTCATATGAAATGCTTAGCAAAACTTAAACACAATAACACAAATATTTTAAGCCATAGACTAAAAATATTATTATTATTTGATTTTAAAAAATGAGCTAAGTATTTTCCTATCTTATTATATGATACAGACGTTACTTCAGAAAATGATTACGTCCTACGCGTCATGCATTTAGTCATGCATATTAACCAATGACTTAAATTCTGGCAAGTCACTAGTTTTCCTGGCTTGCTCAGGCAACCCATTCCATTCTCTAATAGCACTAGGGAAGAAGAAGATTTTGTACAAACTTGTCCTAGCATATGGAACGAGGAATGTGCCTTTATCTTTGTGTCTTTCAGAGTATGTCATTAAATTTTTAATTTAATTTGCAAAACAAAAACAAAATAACGATCTCATAAGCAGAGCCTCCTTGGATAAGTTATTTAGACTTGAACAAGATTATTTTTGTTCTTTTTAAAAAAAGTTACTATCGTTTATTAACTTTTAAAGGTTAACAGGAAATATTGTTTAATAACAATGAAGGAAGATGTGAGACGTTTACAATGAACATAAACAGCTGCTGTGGAAACGTCAGGCACAGGAGACGACAGGCTAACTGGGATAGAACACTGCCTTCAGTGGGCTTCCACAGCACGTTCTAGTATTCAAGCATTGCACCTGGAGAGAATGAAAGAAAACCCGGTATGCCGACCCATTCGTGACGCCGTTTCTCATACAGGTGGTGATGGCCCTTTCACGGATAGTGGCGGTACATTACAGGAACAGGTAGGAGCCCCTCAGACTACACTTGCCACGCAGCACCAACAGTTCGGGGTTAATGCGCCAGTTATCAAGCAGGACTTTCTTGTTCTAGTCTAGAACTCTAGACTATATTTCCTGCATGTTGTAGTCTAGAACTCTAGACTATATTTCCTGCGTGTTCCTTGGCATCAAGAAACTGTCTATAGACATGTCATGTATTTGTAATCTTATCATGTACTCTTACACGAGGTGCTGTTGATAAAGTCCATAATGTGGTAAGAAACTAATCTCTAGGAGTTATTAGATGACCTAGTTTTATGTGAAATGTCTTGACTGTAGGTGACAAGTCATCCAAGCGTATACAAAGGTGAGCAGAGTAGATGTTACATTTTTTAACATCTTTACTAACATTTGTGGACCAGTATTATTTAGTACTCTAACAATCAAAATTGACATTTTAAGAAAAAGGAATTAAAGATAACTTGCTGTCAGGGGGAGGTATGGCGAGAATGAATGTTACTTTGATATTTTGGTATGATTGTTATATCCCCTTGTTATGAATGTGACGTGTTGCACGTGTTATGAACTGAATGATTTAATCTTCGTTGAATGTGCGAGACAGTGTGTTAAGTTAGTGAGGTCTTGCTCCCAGTCCAGGAAGGTTGGACGTTTACTAGCAATAAGTAATTCTAATTGAGTGGATATCTGGAGTTAAAGTGTATCAAGTAATTATTGTATGGATTTGTGAAGCCCCTAGTGAGCCACACAACAACCGAAGTCAAGAACAAGCATATAAATAGAACCCTGACACTTGCCATTTAAAGGGCATCTATTATGCATCTAGTGCAACTTTAAATTAATATTATTATCTCCCTTAAGTCATCACGTGACCGTTTGCCCTCACATGTATTGTCTGATAAATTACGATGTTGCTTTAAAAAAAAGGAGGTTATTTCGTCCAACGATATTCATGTGTCAGTGTAGTTATTCTTGTTGCTTATAGACTTGAACTCTGCTAAGTCATTGGTTTTTCTGGCAGCTCATTCAGGACCGGATATAGATTTGATAAGGCCCTACGCTACTTTAGTTATGGGTCCCCTTGTAATTAACATAAGGCATTTGATTTCTTTGTTATTCCTTCAAACAATATTTTGGAGGAGCCCCAAGTGGGGGCCCTAGGCTATAACTTACGTTGCCAATAGGGAAATCCAGTACTGAACCCATTCCATGTTTTAATGGCACTAAGAAAGAAAAAGTTGGTTCCACTTATCTGAATCTGTCTTGAACATATGAACAAAATGCCTGTATCTTCGTGTCTCTTAATATGTCATTTTTACAATACCTCTATTCAGCTTAGAACGTCATGGAGGAACCTGGAATCTGGATGGAACCTGGACTCGGGTAACGGATCGATCTAGAAAACGGCTCTAACGATTTCCTACAAATTAGACAGTTGATGTATATCGTTGGGAAAAGAATTACAAGTTCGTTTGCCAGATTGGGAACACTTTAGTTTGATCGCTATAATTTTTCAAAGTAACAATTTAAAAAAAAATAAATTTGTAATTGGCTAGAGTACTAGGCCTAGAACTAGGTCTAGATCTAGACCCATCAGTTTTGAAAGAGCTATCGCGTTCCTGAAAGGACTAACGCGTTCGGGAATTTCCGATTGTAAAGCCTTATTGATTCAAGACCATAGACTAGATAAGTCTATGTTCAAGACTTTAATAAATTAATGTTCTGGAAAATTTTGTGCATAGTCTTCTAAGGCTGTCATTGGAATATTATAAAATGTAGCAGATTTATACATTCGCTTAACCAGGATTATTTCTAACATTAATTAGTTATTAACAGAAAAACAATCGCTGTGTAAGTTGTAAGCTATAAAGGAGGTATATTGTCTTTTTTTCAAAAAAAGTTTTTTAAAATGTTTTTCATGTTTTTGTTTTTTTTACAAAGCTAATAGCAACTCACTCTGTCTGTCTGGTACAATGTTGTTGTTTTTTTACATGTGTCTCAAATCAAATTGGAACTGGCCAATGTGCACATTATCTATACTCTTTTGGCACAGAGAATACGTTGGATCGAACTTGTCACCCGCCAGATGGAAGAATTCCTAAAGACATCCTTTATGCTTCGGTAGGGTTTCAGACCCAAGGGCCGCCCAAGACAAAGCTGCAGAGATGTATGGCTACAAGCCAGATATGAGAACTACAGGCATCAATAAAAATATGTGAGAGGATAGCCCAAGATTGGACAGCATGGAGACAGACTGTGTGTGCAGGTTCGTACCTCACCGAAAGCAAAACAAACGAAGCGGACATAGTCAGGAGAAAGAAAAAGAAAGCTGTCCTATCACGTATAACAGACGAATACGCATCCACAAACTGTGGCAAACATTGCTGCTCCAGAAGTGTCTTAAAAATTGATCAGCCACGGAGACGACAGTCCAGAGCGCATGCCACACGACCAGGCAGTCATTAATTCAACAATGACTAGGAGTCGTAAAATAGTTTTTTTTGTTTCTTGACGTCTTTATATTTAGATTATCTTAATTAACACAAACTCTCATATATCGCCTCTCTCTCTCTCTCTCTCTTTCTCTCTCTCACTCTTCTTCTTCTCCATATCACTCCTCATTCCCCTCTCGCCTCTCCCTCTCTTTATTCTTCTACCTCTTAATTTATCTTTGTTTTAAACATAATGGACGTATTCTTTCTGTACATTATCATTGTTTTGTCAATAGTTCATTGAGCTATTGGCTGGACACGGGCTTTTTATGGCCACAGATCAAATAAACACATCAAAAGTAAAATGCAGACTTTGATGTCATTTACCTTTTCTTTTCATTGTCTACGTGTTATATGTTGACTGCGACCACTGACCCATATAAATCAAATACATCATCTAGTAGGCCTACAAAACAAGATTCAAGATATAAGGTCGAGATTTCAGCGGGAAAAAAATCAAGTTCTGCAGGACTCCAGTACACTCCAGTACACAGTAAATTGTAAGAGGACTCTATTACCCAGTAATTTTGCTTTTTTAAATTAAATGCGCCCTGTATAATTTCACAATAATTTTATGTACCCTTGCGAGGTACCTTATTTTATTCGGTTGACAGTTCCACTTGTTTGGGCTTCTTAATGGGATCATTGATAGAAATCTTAAAGTTTATTGAAACTTAAAATCTCTTTGAAATTCTGTTAGCCTATTAGTACACCAACCAACCTTATTTTAATAGGCACGTTCTGTTGGAACTAATTTTTAAGATTGAAACAGATTACAGCCAAGTTATATGTGCATTGAATTCGAATGAGTGTTTCTATAGATACTTTTATTTTAATATTTGTAATTCAATAACGTTTTTTCCATTTTTTTCTTCAATTTTTAATATCTTTTAAACAACTTTTATTCCCAATGGTTTGACAATAATTAAATTAAAATCTTATTCAAGGCTTTATCCTATTTGTCAAACTGGCTTGTGACAGAACCAAGTTTGATGCTATTTGTCATTTAAAAACGAATGCTTTGATAATCCAACTCGGATACCCTTCCTTTACAGACTTGTAATAAAGGGTAAAGATAGAGAGCTACTAACTTTATACATGAAAGATAATAAAAGAAAATATAAAGTAAAAGGATATTAATTTTTAAAATGAGTTTACATACAATTAAATTTCTGTACAATAAATAAAATACAAAACAAAAGAGATTCCATTGTTTGAATTGTCAGAGCATTGGCCAAAAAATGTTTAAAGCACTGCTTGTAAGAGTTACGGTCAACACAGGGCGTTTGATTTGTACATGTTTATCACAAGGTTCATATATGGCCGTCAAACACTGACATATATAGTCCTGTCAGATCTTTGAAGACATGTTAAAACTGAAAGACAAAAGTCGTTGCACGTGGAAAGCAGGCAGTGAGACAGAGTTCCGCTGGAATACATTCGCCTCTCACTGTATATGGTCGTCTACAATAGGACCACTGGCTATCTATGAGTACTCCTATAAGTAACACTTGGAATAATGTTGACTAGTACGGCGACGCCGATGTGTTCTCTCCAAAGGAAACAAATAATGACTGGAGACGCCTATGTGTTCTCTCCAAAGGAAACAAATAATGACTGGAGACGCCTATGTGTTCTCTCCAAAGGAAACAAATAATGACTGGAGACGCCTATGTGTTCTCTCCAAAGGAAACAAATAATGACTGGAGACGCCTATGTGTTCTCTCCAAAGGAAACAAATAATGACTGGAGACGCCTATGTGTTCTCTCCAAAGGAAACAAATAATGACTGGAGACGCCTATGTGTTCTCTCCAAAGGAAACAAATAATGACTGGGTGATTGTGCAGTACAAAACTGGTCACACAAAGTTAGCTGTCAATAGCCTCAATCTCCTTTCCTTTAGAGCATTGCTGCATCGTGTGTCCAGCTGAAAGAGGCACCAAGTGTCCAGTTGATTCACAGACGTTAGGATGCAACTCTGAACAGTTTACTAGCAAGTGCAGGCGCACTTCGTTACAACTGAAAACTCTCTGAATGTCCAGTCACACTTATTTTTGTTTTTAAACTCACAGCGCCAGTGAAGGAGGCGTTTCGACGTTTTCTCCTTGGGTGTGCAACTCATTCCAGGCGGTATAGAGCACGACCTCTTTGGACAGCGCCCTTCCTTGAACCACTGCGGGAAAAACTGTTTTCCCAATTTCTTCCATGTGTACTCCACGGCACAAGCAGTGTACTTCCTGAGATAATCTGTAAGTTTTCTTCTGGTTCTTTTGTCTATCTTGAGCTTAAGCTTGTGGCCTCCTCCTAAACTGACACCAGTCAAAAGCTTTAGGAAATTAGGTCGCCGACTCGTAGTTCGTCCCTTGACTGGATAGTGTTCTGGGGTTGAGCTAGGTTCCTCTACTGACATAAACTCCATGTCAAAATTGCTGCCCAGTTTTTCTTTAAGTGTCTTGACGTTCACGTCAGGTAGAACACTTTCTTGGAAATCGAATGTTTTGGGCGGAGATTTGACTGCGTGTGTCTCTCCTGGCTTTAGCAAGGCAAATAAACTTCTGGGATCTGTCTTCCTAGCCTCGACGACTGTCATGAGCAGCACATAGGTCAGATGTAGGAGAATCATGACTCTAGAAATAAAAAAATAAAACTTTAATGAGAAGAATATCATAATATTTGTAATGACGACTACACAATCCAAGGAGAGACTATTGCTGACTGAAGAAGCTGAGGAGAGAACTCTTTCCAATATAAAAAATAATAATCACTTATAAAACCTGGATGAATGTGGAAAACTGTTTAGGTGACTTCCCTTACAACCAACAAAACGTATTCTAAGTGTCGCGCCCTTCTGTTTAGTTTCTACCTTGTAATAATATAGCCAACATTTTGCTTTTCTCAAACTGCGGAGCTAACAAGTGAAGTCCTGTCAATAGGAACGTAACAACTCTGACAATGGGGGAGGGGGGCGAAGCTGGTTAATTTCTTTTTCAACGGAATACACATATTTTCTGTATAGTTATAGATTCATATTACAACGGAATACACATATTTTCTTTATAGTTATAGATTCATGTTACAACGGAATACACATATTTTCAGTATAGTTATAGATTCATGTTACAACGAAATACACATATTTCAGTATAGTTATAGATTCATGTTACAACGGAATACACATATTTTCAGTATAGTTATAGATTCATGTTACAACGGAATACACATATTTTCAGTATAGTTATAGATTCATGCTACAACGAAATACACATATTTTCTGTATAGTTATAGATTCATGTTAACATAGTAACGAACTAAAATAAAATTATTACCAATGTTTGAAAATTATTTTTGGGGGGTTCAGCTTCCAAATAGGACCTTATAAAATGTAGACCGTTTTCGCGAGAGGCGTTTGCTACAATATGGCCTCAAAGCTTTTTGAAGAAAAAAAAACTCCAATTTCTAATGCCAGAAATGTAATTTCTCTAGAAGACCGTATATTGTTATGTTGATGACTTTTGCAAAACAAAACAAAGAAAAAAAAAAAAAAGAAGTCCGTGCCAAGATGTCTTACTCAGCACGAAGACATTACAACGACATGTCCACAATCAAGTTACTTGCGCCTCGAATATTTCTCGAATCCTACTATTGGCAGTCCTGTTTCTTTATTAAATTTTACTTAAATCTTTTAGACTTGCGCTCTTCTTCGTATCGAAACAAAAAAAAAAAAGAAACGTGCGTTGCAGACGTCAGGAGAATGAAATTCTTAAGTCCAGAACCCTTGTTGAGGAGCTTACTGCGCTCCCTCAGACCCTCTTGCTGACTGGAGGGGTAGCCTGCTGCCTTTACAATACTTTATCTAGAAAGATTTTTTCCTAGTATTCTAAAGATATAAAATGATATACAAAACAATATTTCCGAATTACAAAGACTAAAAGGATTACCTTGAACTAACCATTATTACGTCAATTAGGAGCCCAAACAAACTTTGGTCTTTCAAGGGGGGGGGGGGGGCGCCACTGAGATACAACGGCCTACTTCGTACCTAGCTTCTAATTACCTATTTTTTAAAAATTGAGTCGAATTCGGCAATTCCCGCTAAAGACGTGTCATCATTCGGAACAATGCCATTGTAGAAATATGTAAGCCAAATTTAATTTCAAAAGTATTGAATATTTCTGAAAAGACACCTCTAATCAGTCTGAACAAACCTAAAACTCTAAGCGATCATTACAAAGCTGACTCTGTCTGGTAGAAAGCTTGAACACGCTATTTCTCACACCACCATTCTCGAATCAAGTTTAAATGTTGCAAAACTATTCATTGGGGAAGAATCAATTTACTAAATTTATTAATTAGTCAATTTATTATTGAAAATTAATTATTTTGCTTGCTACAGAAAGGGGAAATAACTTCTACATTATTGAGATATATATTTGTACTTTTGGAGTTATTTCCCTAAGATAAGCTTTTGTTTTTAATTTTGTATTATATTTCCGTTGTTTTATTTTTGTCCTGTCAGTATACAAAATGTGAACCAAGTCATCAAAGAGTTTATAGGTAACAATGATTGAGAAGTGTCAAACTAGATATCAACAGAAGTGAATCTCAACAAAAACAATCTAGTAATGTAACATGACACTGATTATAAACAAAGTAACAATAAAATATAACCAAAATCTAAACATTGTCAGAATGTAGAAACATGCCAAAATAAATCAGTTTCAAATATGAACAAAATTATAACTGGATAGCTATTTTAATAATTTATAACCAAAAGAGTGTTTTTTTTTTTGTCTCTTACAAATACCTACCCCTGTTTCTGACTATTAATAGTAATAGTTTGTTTTTTTAAATAGTGTCTCAGTAAGAACAAAACAATCGACTTGCAAGTTTAATTGAATAAACAAAGCGATTCTCTTTCAGCAAATAAAAAGTAATCTTGACACATACAATTGAAAGTCGGAAAATATTATTAGATTGAATTTTAATTACCTATTGTCGCTTTTGAGATATAGATCCATCCAGTATGGACAAAACTAATAGCGGCTTTAACTGTTTTGGGGTTTCGAAAAATAAAATCCAAACACAATCACATCACAAATGAATCAAATATGAACCTATCCACCAGTCCACTTACCTAGGCCCTAATTACAAATAGAATGTATCAGTATATCACAGAAAGAAAACAATCCTTAGTATAATTTCCCTCAATTTGACATTTATACGCAAGTTTTTATATGAAATGATAAGAAATTATAACATCGTAATAAGAACTGCTTACCAATTTAATAAGGACAGAAGAGGAGATTATTTTAATAATAATAAATCTTGTCTTCGAGATCATTGCGTGCTATTAGAGATGATGGGCTCTCCTTACAGAAACATGAATCAGCTATCACGTGTCTTTGACTCAAGACAGTAATTGAAGAAATACGTATAGGCTTTGTTGAGTCATCATTGATATCTTTATCTTATTGACACTAAGATAAACACTGTCTGTAACATCAGGTTTCATCATATTTATTCTTGAAATACAATCGCTAGAAATGTTGTATTTTTCTTCACCTTCTGTATATTTTATGTAAAGATATTTGACGTGTAGCTCAGTATTGAGTCAGAGAGGAACTCATGGACAAAAGATGTCATAAATAAACAAAGATGTCTAGCTTGCACTTATATGTATTTAGTGAATATACGTATATACGTATAGAGAGAGCTCATTCAAGTGTATTTGTTTATTTTTGTCTTTGTTTATTCATATTATTTATTTATTTATTTATAGAAGTCTACAGGCAGTGGCGTAGCTAGGGTGAGAGGGGGGTCCAAGTTTTAAACCCCCCCCCCGGGCCCTCACTTGAGGGGGGCCCCAAATGAGTGTTAGAAATCTGTTTTTACATTCAATATTAGCCATTCTCTCATGTCATGATGTCGAATGTCAAAATGCAGGGGCCCCTAAATAGGTTAAGCCCGCCTAGTCCCCAAATCCCTACGCCACTGTCTACAAGGCTACTAAAAACGATATGTAATTTTGTATTTTATCTAGATTCATAACTTCTTTGAATACAAATATATATAGATATGAATTAAACTGGTCGTACCCTCCACTGTCGACAAAATGGCATCAGTGAAAATAATAAAATTTAAAAAAATGAGTGATCTTTTAGATATAATATTTTATGCATAGATTGCAATGCTAGCGTGTAGCCTACAATAGACTTTGATCTAATGGGAAAAATATTTC
The DNA here is from genome assembly GCF_947242115.1 of Biomphalaria glabrata. Classification (NCBI taxonomy): domain Eukaryota; kingdom Metazoa; phylum Mollusca; class Gastropoda; family Planorbidae; genus Biomphalaria; species Biomphalaria glabrata. The sequence continues at coordinate 17,451,872 of NC_074716.1, forward strand.
TAGAAAGATCAAATATAATTGAAATCAGGCGCAGAAGACGAAAACTTTTATAGACCATCCGGTGGACAACGGCTTTGTCTGTACAACTGTGGGAAAATATGTAGGTCGTAGCTGGCTTTGCGTAGTCATAGGAATAAATGCACTCATCCTTAATCTTCTGAATAAAAGACATTGCCAAGTGTAATAGATCAGTGTGTAAGTTACATTGTATCAGTGTGTAAGTTACATTGTATCAGTGTGTAAGTTACATTGTATCAGTGTGTAAGTTACATTGTATCAGTGTGTAAGTTACATTGTATCAGTGTGTAAGTTACATTGTATCAGTGTGTAAGTTACATTGTATCAGTGTGTAAGTTACATTGTATCAGTGTGTAAGTTACATTGTATCAGTGTGTAAGTTACATTGTATCAGTGTGTAAGTTACATTGTATCAGTGTGTAAGTTACATTGTATCAGTGTGTAAGTTACATTGTATCAGTGTGTAAGTTACATTGTATCAGTGTGTAAGTTACATTGTATCAGTGTGTAAGTTACATTGTATCAGTGTGTAAGTTACATTGTATCAGTGTGTAAGTTACATTGTATCAGTGTGTAAGTTACATTGTATCAGTGTGTAAGTTACATTGTATCAGTGTGTAAGTTACATTGTATCAGTGTGTAAGTTACATTGTATCAGTGTGTAAGTTACATTGTATCAGTGTGTAAGTTACATTGTATCAGTGTGTAAGTTACATTGTATCAGTGTGTAAGTTACATTGTATCAGTGTGTAAGTTACATTGTATCAATGTACAACTGAGGGATCTAATGCTAGATCAAATGTCTACCCACTAAAAGGGACGCACTGTCATGCACAAGCAATACACCAGAACTAACACTTCAGATTAGGTTTAGGATCGTTGGTTAGTCAATAAGTAAGTCAATAAGTAAGTCAATAAGTAAGTCAATAGCTTCTATTCAAAAGACAAATGATGTAAAATGTTAACCTATTTCTATCACCGACGGTTAACGAGGGTGTCATGTGGCCAGCATAATTACCGTCCCCCTTTACGCTTCCAAAGCTTATGTCAGGTATCTATTAGTGTTGGGTGGACTCAGGGGCGTCCGGAAAGGCACGAGTTTCAAAATCTCAATCTTCACGGAGATTCAAACCCGAGACCACTTACACATCTCCTATACGGGAGAATGCCCGCAGATAAGTGCTATCAATAAAAGATATAATAAATGATACATTTCCATAAAGTATTGTATGTAGGCCTTGTATACAGACATTGTATTACGATTTATCCATATGTTTATTTACATTCATATTTCTTCAATTCCTGTAAAGGTGAATTTTTGTTGATGTTATTTTATTATTTTTTAAGTTTCTAAAATTAGATAATGTGAATAATAGAAATAAAAAACTAAATGTACTTACCAGTTTTAAATATCCTAATTCTAATTAGAAAAATAAAATGTAAGATCGTTGTACACAGGACACTGGACAAAGTTACACTTGTGAACTACTGCGCTCTTCGACACTGATCTATAGATCTTTCAATTAGATCTAACTACTGGACATTAAATCAGTGGACCACGAAGTGTAAGTGTAAGGTCATCTTAGTAGCCACTGCGACCTTACTGATAATGCTATCACAGTTGGATGACACCTGCGTTGATAAAAGACTACATTTCCAATCCTAATCTCAAACAGGGGGAACAACTGGGGTGTGAACGAGATGGGTGTAGATAAAGTGGATAATCGAAATTCTCTTCTCCTATTGATTCTGTTCAAAAGTATCTTTTTAATCCGCGTGTACGAGTATCACGCTACCTGGGTCCATCGGGAGCTCAAGGGACTAGTTAAGCTAAGACAATTATTTAATTTTTAAGTATTAACCCTTTTGGTCCGAGCACGGCATGTCATAGAAAGTTGATATTTAGTCACATACTATTTACTCACAATGGCGACCATATTATAAATCTTAGCCCACTAACTCACCGAAAAAAAAAGGAAAAAAGGGGGGGGGGTGAGTTAGTGAGTTACTTTTTTTTTTTTTACATATTGATTTTTCAGTAAAACATCAATTATACGGATATTTGGGGAACGGGAAGGGGAGGGGGAGGCCGGATAATCGATCGTCCGGATAAGATAATGCGAAGTATTTTAAACGTTCCATTTCACCAAAAATATTAAGAAATTTCATAAAAAGGGGGGGGGGGCAACGCGATATACGTAAACATACGATATAAGTCAAATGTACTGGAGGGACAAAGTGTTATACCTAGTAGACCACCATTACTGAGACAGAACATCGCCAACCTTTTGCTCTACATTACCAAGACCACCAGGATACCCTACTTTAAAAAAAAAAAGATAAAAGGCAGTCCGGATATTTGACTTTCCGGATAACTAACGTCCGGATAAAAGACGTTCTTCTGTATTCATATTGAAATTCTAAAAAAAAAAAATAAGTATTAATTATTAAATATTTACATGTTTATTTACTAATGACTATGTACTTTACATGTGGTATCTTTCAGAAATAAATAACGTAGCGTCCTAGTTCAAACCTCGTTCAGGACTACAAGGCATGAGTGTTTAAACTCGGGAACATCGCGACGACAGTCCGAGTCGCAGTACTATCAGTCCAGAAGGTCCAGCCAGCTTCTGTAATTGGACAGGGAGACACAATGGTACCTAAGTCTTTAGAACAACCTTTTAATAAAGTCATTTTAGACCTTCTTAATTAAATACAAACTATTTGATTTCTCTCTGTCTCTGTCTCTCTCCATCTCTCACCCCTGTTCTCTGTCTCTCTCCATCTCTCACCCCTGTTCTCTGTCTCTCTCCATCTCTCACCCCTGTTCTCTGTCTCTCTCCATCTCTCACCCCTGTTCTCTGTCTCTCTCCATCTCTCACCCCTGTTCTCTGTCTCTCTCCATCTCTCACCCCTGTTCTCTGTCTCTCTCCATCTCTCACCCCTGTTCTCTGTCTCTCTCCATCTCTCACCCCTGTTCTCTGTCTCTCTCCATCTCTCACCCCTGTTCTCTGTCTCTCTCCATCTCTCACCCCTGTTCTCTGTCTCTCTCCATCTCTCACCCCTGTTCTCTGTCTCTCTCCATCTCTCACCCCTGTTCTCTGTCTCTCTCCATCTCTCACCCCTGTTCTCTGTCTCTCTCCATCTCTCACCCCTGTTCTCTGTCTCTCTCCATCTCTCACCCCTGTTCTCTGTCTCTCTCCATCTCTCACCCCTGTTCTCTGTCTCTCTCCATCTCTCACCCCTGTTCTCTGTCTCTCTCCATCTCTCACCCCTGTTCTCTGTCTCTCTCCATCTCTCACCCCTGTTCTCTGTCTCTCTCCATCTCTCACCCCTGTTCTCTGTCTCTCTCCATCTCTCACCCCTGTTCTCTGTCTCTCTCCATCTCTCACCCCTGTTCTCTGTCTCTCTCCATCTCTCACCCCTGTTCTCTGTCTCTCTCCATCTCTCACCCCTGTTCTCTGTCTCTCTCCATCTCTCACCCCTGTTCTCTGTCTCTCTCCATCTCTCACCCCTGTTCTCTGTCTCTCTCCATCTCTCACCCCTGTTCTCTGTCTCTCTCCATCTCTCACCCCTGTTCTCTGTCTCTCTCCATCTCTCACCCCTGTTCTCTGTCTCTCTCCATCTCTCACCCCTGTTCTCTTTCTCTCTCCATCTCTCACCCCTGTTCTCTGTCTCTCTCCATCTCTCACCCCTGTTCTCTTTCTCTCTCCATCTCTCACCCCTGTTCTCTGTCTCTCTCCATCTCTCACCCCTGTTCTCTGTCTCTCTCCATCTCTCACCCCTGTTCTCTAGCACGTTCTTTCTCTCTTAAACCAGTTCTCTCTTACGCGCGCACGCACACACACACGCACACACACACGCACACACACACGCACACACACTCCTTTAAAATAAATTTTCTTTCATAAACTTTTTTTTACGTCGCCTTTTTTGTTTCAGTAGTTCATCGAGGGCTGGACACTGGTCACTTGTAGCCACAGATCACATCAGCACATCAAAAGTAAAATGCCGACTTTGATGTCCCCTCCTTCCATTGTTAACGTCTATTAGGTAAACTCCTCTGCGACCACGTAACCACACCCTAACCACACCTACCATTGACCAAATATTATATACAATGTGGTACATTCAAGTTATAAGATATTTATTTCAACCATGGAGTATGTTGATCTGTTGAGGGGAACATTGCTTGGCTGTTAATCCCAAGCCATGTGTTTCAATCCTTAAGTCCTTGCTCAGTAGATATCTTTACTCAGTGAAGGCTATTTAGCGCATAAATCCCTATTTCGATTATATTTTTTTTTTCAAAATTGTCCATTTGATTCCTTTTGTTTTACACAGCTTATATCACTGACCTAGTGGAGTTTGGACACGTTATTTCGGCAACTTCCGAGTGTCGGATCAAGTTGAAACTTTGCACAATTATTCATGAATCAATAAAAATAAATAAACCAATTAGATAATCAATTAGTCGTAATTAATTAATTAATTTTAATATAGAGTATTTCCTGAGAAGTGTATTCTCTCGCAAGATAGTCTCCCGTATTTATTTTTTTCTTATTATAGTGAATAGTTCTAGAAATGGTGTATTTTAAACAAAAAACTGGCTGCATTGTTAATTTTACAAATTACTTTTCACTTTCAGAAAAAAAGTAACTGTTGCCATCATTCTTCTTCTTCGTTCTCATTGTTATGTTGGAGTGTTCAGATGACTAGACCAATATATGAGATGAACTGTTGGAGGGTTCAGATGACTAAACCAATATATGAGATGAACTGTTGGAGTGTTCAGATGACTAGACCAATACATGAGATGAACTGCGCAGTGGTTTCCAAATCAGGGAGCTCTCCATATTGTTTTCTTTCTATTGGGGTGTTTTGGGGCCAGTGTCTTATTCGGGCCTCTTGGTAAAGAGAGCAGTTTTGGAGGACGTGGTCGGCATTCTCTGGTGATACTCCACATGGGCAGATTTTGTTGCCATCAGAATTTTGAAAGATCTAAAATCTCACTATATCGGATTTTCAATATATTTTCTTGTTTTGAGATCTATACGGGGTAAACGGGACGGGCAGACAGACAGACCGCACAAAACTAATACCGTCTATTCCCATTTAGGGGGCCGCTAAAAGGTAATCCTAATAGAAGTATCTCAGATTCGATCAAACCAACTCTTTTTAAGGCTTGGGTTTCAATTCATGGAGTTTTTGTCCTTCACAAACTCATCTAGGGTTGCTTGGTCAGGAAGAGCAACGTCTCCTATGGAATCTATTGTTGCTGGTGATTGTTTCTGGTGACTGTTGCTGGTGACTGTTGCCGGTGACTGTTGCTGTTGATTTTTGTTGGTGACTGTTGGATGCCACTCGCAGTCGTCTGATTTTTAGGTAAGAATAAAATATCCTGGTGGAGCCACTGTCCCGGTAGTTGTCATGACAACCATAATAACATGTATAGTGAGATGCTGAAAGGTTATGTACAGAAAAGGATTTTATGACAGCTCCACACATGTATTACGGCTTTAAAATAAACAGTCCCGTCATGCAACGTTTTTGATACAGTAAAAAATGATCAGTGCAAAAATGTCAACAACAACTGAGGGTGTATGTTACATGTAATTAAATCAATGTAACTGTAGGACTGGACCACTGCAGTCTGAGGACACGGAGTCTTAGAAGTCATGTGATGATGTTATCAGATCAAGAGTTCTCAAAAGACTGTCGTCTAGAATGATATGTTTAATAGTGGCACACTAAAAGTTATTTTGTAGTTTTTCTTTCTATTGTGTTACTTATTTTTAAATGTCGCAAGGAGAAGAATTATTTCAAATTTAAAAAAAAATAATAAAATAGTGTATATTTGCGTTTATTTACAAAAAAAAAAAGACTTCATTAGTATTAATGTCATTGTATATAGTTGAAACAGTTATTAATAGAATATATAGTGCCATAATTTTGTTTCTGATTTTCTGTCTTTTTTTGTTTGTTTGTTTGTTTTAACTCTTTTCCCCCACATTGTTAAAGCAAAAGTGATCCTGGAAATCTACATCAAAGTTAAGACAAAATGTATCTTTCATCTTTTGTGCGGTAAATATCATTTCAGTGTCACATGATTTAATCTCTTTCTCAGTAGCTTATCAGCATAGTATTCTTTATCTCTTTCACAGTAGCTTATCATATCAACAGCGGGCGGGTACTTCACATCAAAGTAAATATTGCCTAGCCACCTTTTGTTAGGTCCTGACCGAAGTCACAGTTTGGGTGGGTAAACTTGGACACTAACAAAAGCCGTGGGAGGAGCTGGACCTGAACCTGTCAAGTGTTCTTTTGATTGGTCCACTCTTGTGGTCAGTGATATAGTTGATTCTGCATCACTAGTTTTAAAATAATATAAATCTATGACAATTTTTATTAATTTCAAATGCAAATTTTATGAAGCTTATACAAAACATAATTAGTTTCATATTCTAGTCTATGACAGCGAGTTTTAGAATATATAGAAAATTGTCATATAGAAAAAAGGAGACAAAAAAAGGGGAGTTTATGAGAGGAAGACGAGCTATTGAGTGGAGCTGAACATGAACATACTCCAGAAGATACGTGTTCCGATGTTTCTGAACAAGTTAGCGACTCTAGTAGCATTCACGTTCAGAAGTGTCTAGTAAAGTTGATGACTTATCCGAGTCTGCATTAACAATTCATGTAACGAATATAACTGAGAAATAGGACAAGATGAATATACAATATATCAATGGGAACAGAACGACAACCAATAGAGCAATGGTGATGGAGATGAAAGCAAGAAGTCCATCGCTAGTTATAGTTGTCCAAAGTGCTCTTAGTTTTTTTTTATAGGTACAATTTATTTACAGGGTATATTTTTTTTAATCCGCTTGGCTTATAAATGAGTGATTACGCTGTGAAGTGGCGTGTCAAGGAAGTTTCTGCACGTTGAAGCTAACAATGACTGGGTCGTGAAGCATCGTATAACACAAGAACACTTCAAAAAGATTATAGTATTGGTTATTGACTAAGACGCTCTACGAGTAATGGATTTACACACAATCTTAAACAATGTGGCAACACAGGATTTAGTTCGACAACGAAAGATATTCTGACATCACAAATATCTTAAGGCTTACGGTAGGAAGAACCCTTTTGTGAGGAGTTTCATTTTCTTGTGTTATGCTTTAACCCTTTATGTAATATCAAATAATTCTACATCAAGTTATAAACTTTTGAATTCAAACTAATTCAGTTGGCGCTTGTACAGTAATTGTCTGTAGACACAGAGATTCCCTATTCTGAAGCTCACAAGCCAAGCTGCACGTAGAAATAGAATACTTTACGTAAATATAATCACGCATATGTTTTCGATGCATTATCAATCTGTACATATTATGAGGCATGGAAGTCAGTCAATTGGCACGCAATTTGCGGGTCTGGTAGTCTGCTAATGCCTGGTCCGAACTCGACACCCACTGGAGTTGAGGGATAGCTTGAGAAGGGTAAAAGTGATCTAGAAATGGAGAGAGAGAGAGAGAGAGAGAGAGAGAGAGGAAAAAAGAGAAATGGACCATTCATTTTGACATGTATGTATTGAAGGAATAAGTTTAAAGTTCAAAGGCTCAGCTAAAACAAAGAATCTCCACCTTTAAATTCGTAGTCTATTTGTTTGGGGATATCAGACATTGGATATTCATCTACCATGTCATGCATACACACACAGTATTTCAAATAATAACAAGATGATAAATGAAATTTGTTAGTCACTTAAACTTGTAGTAGGCCCCTGAGATACATTAAATGACACACCAACACTAGTCATTAGGGTAGCATGTTTCCCGTGGGCGCTGGTTCACTACTGTGATGGTGGGCACCCTACAGCAGTTTAAGTTTTTAAAAAATAACCATCCAACATGTATCAATACGTTTACAAAAAAGAAAAGGCCTTTAAAATTTGAACTTTCACACGTTAATATCACACAAGACAATATTAGGCCAGACAAGGCCTACTCTATAAATCTTAGAGAGTTTTGTGGATATAAGCATCAAGCTTGCGTCTCCCCCCACTGAGAGAGGCTCACCATGCTGAGAAGTTGATTGACTGACAGATCTTTCCAGTCGTTGAAGTCAAGGTCGTCTTTTATCTATCTTCAGGACACCCTTTCCTTAATAATATATATATGTCACGGATGAATGTGTGTATGTATGTATAATCTATTTTTACAATCTGCGCGAATGACCGGAAGTGTGTTTTGTTGTCAGACAGAGACCAGCTTGTGTGAGATGCAGTAAAGATGATTAAAGTTTATGTGTTGATCTAGTGGTTTCATAGTTTGATTTCGTTAACTAGAACTGAACCAGGGACACCTAGACGTATCGAGACCTGAGGTAGATTCTATAGAGTTATTATTATAAATAGAATAAGAAAGCTGTGACAATATATATATATATATATATATATTTCGCCATTATCTACCTTCAGATATCTAGTTAACAATGAGCTCTATTATCCCAAAGCTTCTATCAATTCACCCTGTGTCTGTCTGTCTGTTTGTCTGTCTGTCTGGTACACACTCAGTACACGTTATTTCTTCCACTTCCCATTTTCGTATCAAGTTAAAATTGTAGTCTTTAAAAAATAATGAATCAATAAAAAAAAAGTAACCAATTAATTAGTTAAGTTGTGGTAATTAATTAATTTAATTGGATATTGAAAAAGGGTAAATTTTTACAGTATTAAGATATATTGCTACAATTTTGCAGTTCTTTCCATTAGATTTTTTTTTAAGTTTTTTTTTTTATTTTCTTGAAATATCTTCAGATTTATTAATAAACTAGACACTGTTGTTGTTTTTTTGGTGACATTATCTAAATAGTGCCGATGTGACATAAACTATCTGTCTATCTCTCCAGGGGGTGGGAGACAGCCTACTATTTCAATGTACTTTTGCCCTAAACGTTCTACAAGTCCAGGTTTTAGAAACTGAAATTTGAGTTTTCTCTTGACCTCCCCCCCCCCTCCATTCCCCAATATTCCTTTTCTTCTGTCCATCATTACAGCAGGGGCGGGAGAGAGGGAGGGGGTTGTCTGCAAAACCCAGCGCTGACAAGGTAGTCTAATTCAAAGAAACCAGTTTGGGTTAGGCGGGGGGGGGGGGGGGGGGGGAAGGGGGGAAAAGACAGGAGAGGGTAGGGGAGTTAAATGGGAAGCAAGAGCACAGAACCCGCTATCAATAGAAATATCGGATTACCTCCCTTCTCAGATTTCATTCAATGGTGGTAAACTCCACTTTTGCCATGACCCGCCCCAGCGCCGACATTTTTTCTTCTTTCCTATTTTTTCTTTCTTTCTACCATGTAATTCTCTCTCTCTCTCTCTCTCTCTCTCTCTCTCTCTCTCTCTCTCTCTCTATTTCGAAACGCTGCATTCTAACATTACATTTCTCCCCGAGAGTAACAGAGTTGGTGGACTAGTCAGCTCAGACGGAGTGTCGACTGAGTACTGAAACCACGTCTGCTAGACGCTCAGTATGCAGACTATAAATAGACTACCGCGTTACGGTGTGCCGCTGTTGTTATTTAGGATATAGACTTATAGATCTAGAACTATTTTTTTGTTTCGCCAGGGTATTTGTTTCAAGGAGTGATACTATATGTGTGTGTGTGCATCTCAATAGAAACATGCATTTGACTTTTCTAGTTCATCTTGGTTGTTCTATGTACAGCCAATAAAGCGGTGTTTTGTGTAATATACATATTAGTGGTTCCGTGACAATGTTCTATTTATAGTGACCAATTTCTAGGATTATTTCAGTTGTGACATTTTGATATATAGTCAAGTGAATGCTTCTTTAACATTTTTTATGTAGTCAAGTGCAGACATCTATAAACATTTGTAAGTTTGTTTCGGAATATTGTAACTATACCTACGTCATGTTTTTCTTTTTTTAAAAAGTGTTAACTGAATCCTGCATCGGAAACACGGTAGGGGCTCATTCATTATTCTCGTAGATTGAAGAACCTGGTTCAAATCCAGGTTTGGGGCACACGTATAGATTAAAAGTATTGATGGAGAAAAATTAGGTCCTAACCCTTGAGGTAGGAGAGGGGGCATCTGATCTCTCATGTTTTAGCCGCCTCTTTTGTTCTGTATGTCAACTTATATCCTAAGAAGGACAATGTAAAATATCAGCAAGTCTACAAGTTTTCAAAATGGCCTTAGGAGATTCTTCTCGAGATGTATGTACATTGTAGTAGTAGGCAAAGGGAAGGAGTGTCAGTGACCTTCACCTTGAAAAGTTCAAACTGAATTATAAATTTATATTCCGCACCATTCTTTTTCCTCTCTTTTTTTTTTTTTCTGCTGTTGTGTTTCTCTTTCGCCATCTTGGTGCTGAGCAGAGGCTAGATGTATATCTCTGTAACGGTAACAAATGATCAGTTATTATGTGAATAAGTAATTAGACATGTAGGCCCTATTAACAAGTTGTGAATGCTAGTCTAGTGTATTAGTGGTACAAAACTATCTAGATTCTATGACCTGATTTTATTTTTTAACTCTTTCTCTCCTGATTGACTATGCCATGGTTGATTTGGCCCCAATTAAACTAAATTGATTTTTGAGTTTATAAACTTTAATTTGTGTTGTGTAAAAAGAGCATGCTTTCTCCTACTCTTTAATACCAACTATAACATTTCCTGATAACAAACAAAAAAGTTATTGAAGTTTTATCCTAACAGGATAGTGAAATACACATGAGCAAAACGAATAATACTATCGTAACGAGGAAAATAATTACGGAGAGAAAGAGTTAAAGCAAACTTTGGCGTATCTTCGTTCGGGACATATATTCTGTTAATATAACTGAGCTATTTATAACGCTAGTGTTGAATAGTTATATCTATGCAACAAAAGCTTGAACTTTCCTTCTGTGGACATTTTTCATCTTCTCTTAGTGTTACGTCACCATTTCCTTGCCCTGTGAAATTTCCTCAAAGTCTAAGCAAAATAAAAAAAAATTAAAAAGTAAAGTTCCCCTTTCAGAGCCTTTGGTCTATAGAGCAGATGATGCAAAGGCCATCTATTTCTGTGGCCTACGGTTAACTAGGGTGTCATGTGGCCAACACAAAGCAACAACCGTTTTTACTTTTTCCCCAACTAATGTCAGGTCCCCATTAGAGCTGGGTGGACTCAGGGGCTTCTCTGAGTCTTAAGCGAATTAACAAGAAACAAACGTGTCTTGTTTATACTTGGTTTGTGTTTGTTATATTGTTTGTATTCAGCACTAAATTGTTCTCGATGTTTGTGATGCAGTTTGTGTGTGTGTGGGATCTCATTTCAGTGAACTTATGACCCAAAACATGCATGTGAATAACATGGATATCTTATAAGAAAATTATTTCTACTTAGTAACAAGGATTATCCACATGCTCTAGACTAATTTCTTGAAAGATGAATCAAGAGGACTCTAGTTCGCTGCCAACTTCTGCCGCATTCAAACAGGAGCCTGGCTTAATTGAAAGTTCGAGCCAGGAAATGGCAGATAAGTCGAGTCAATCTGTCTGTGCCGCTGATCGAACGGTGGAGGAAAGCAACTTTGTTAAGTCCCCTGAAGACTTGTCCTACCCTTCTGGGCCATCATTAGCCAAGAAAGCGCGGGTAGCCAAGGAAGCCGCAAGATTGATCGCGGCCAGCGAAGGGAGTTCCGGTGAGAAAAATAATAGTACCTCTCCAGGGCCAGCGGTGTCGCCACCAAATTTTTTAACGGTGCCAGCTGTGGCGGCGACGTCACCTGCTGCATCAGCTAGCGGACACGTGCACACGGTGATCAAGTCTGAACCTCGTGACGACATTAAGGTAAGTTTTCAATAGTGCTTGATGTCTTGGCGTAGACAAAGAAAAACAAGTCTCGTCTTTGTTAATCCTTATGAATACAAATAACAAACAAAATGAAAGAAAATACTTTAAAAAAAAACAACAACAAAGCATATATTGAGTTCAAATGCTGCAATAACTTTCAATATTACAAGGTTTATTTCTCATTTTTCTATACTAAGCAAAATTAATAATGTACCACTAATTGATTAACTAATTGGTTAATTCTTTTATTGATCCGTGTGTTAAAATCGACAATGAGTAATTGTGCGAAGTTTCAACTTGATCCGGGAATGGGAAGTAGGATACAAACGTGTCAAAGAGTTCACCCAGACAGACAGACAGACAGAGTGAGTTATTATAGGCTTTGTACAAAAGAACATCTTAGCTTATAAAATACAGACATTACGTCAAAAGAAAAAGAGATTACGCCCTACGCGTCATGCATTTATTTTGTATGTGTATGTTGCCATCAGGGGCGGACTGGCTATATGGGCATTCGGGCCCGGTGGGCCGGCTAGGGCCACAGAAAGTGCCGCATGGGTGCCATTATGCATTAAATTGTTAAAGGTTTTATAATATTTTTTTTTTACAAACGGGGCCCTCTGAAATCTCTCTGCAGTGTAATAGTAATTTAATTTTTACAAATTTTCCGAAATAATGAAATAGCCTACATCCGTGGACAGTGCTACTAGTAGTAGGCTTCATCCTTTTAGGGGCTACACACTAATCGATTAAAAAGCAAAATAAGACCTATGTTTTTTTTTTTTATAGAAATCTAGAGATCAATGTATGCATGTGAACAGTTATCGATGCTCAAACTAATACAATGATTTTGAGGACAGGTATACCTATAATTGGATGTCCATCAAATGATATGTAATTTATGGGCCTTATTATATAGAAATGCCTGGGCCGATTTCGACACCCAGTCCGCCTCTGGTTGCCATAACCGGAAAATATATAACATAATGAAATGGGAAACTATTTTTAATAAAGATTCACTTTTGTAACACTACATTAATTGATAAGCAACCATCGTTACTTTTTATTGCTTATTGATAAGCTGACAACCTACATACAATCCCTCTTGTCTAGAAGTATATGTGTTTATTTGGTTAAAATTTTGGCACTATGAAATTTCTAGAAATCCGCTCTAAGACCCCCCCCCCCCCCCCCAAAAAAAAAAGCATTCTTAGTTGCTAAGTATAACATACTTCCCTTTTAACTAAAAATAAGCTAGGTTAGCAGCTTCTAGATCATTTAATGCGCCTTTAGCAGCACTATGCATTGAGGCTTAATTGTTGTCTTTTATGTTATCGTAGATCTTGTCTTCTCGAAGCCTTCTCCTCTTAAATTGTCAATCTCAAGACTGCTGCCAACTTAAATTGTCAATCTCAAGACTGCTGCCAACTTAAATTGTCATTCTCAAGACTGCTGCCAACTTAAATTGTCAATCTCAAGACTGCTGCCAACTTAAATTGTCAATCTCAAGACTGCTGCCAACTTAAATTGTCATTCTCAAGACTATTGCCAACTCAGATTGTCATTCTCAAGTCTATTGCCAACTCAGATTGTCATTCTCAAGACTATTGCCAACTCAGATTGTCATTCTCAAGACTATTGCCAACTCAGATTGTCATTCTCAAGACTATTGCCAACTCCTACTTACTAGATGATGAGCCAAAACGACATGTTTCTTTAATAATCTAACATGTGCGGCACGACAAAGCCAATTCATTAAAATGAAGACAAAATCTGTATAAAACAGGATACCATGGAAACAAGAAACTTTACTCTGAGAAAAAGTTGGTAACGAAAGACACGTTCCCATAATACCCCTCCCCCCCCCCCCCACACACACACCCACCAATCCCTAGTTCTCTTTCATCTTGAATCTTATGAATCACAGATTGAATTACGTCACCAGATACGCCAGAACATACACATTACTGTAAAAATGAGAAAACTCATACACCTAGAGTTAACATTAAACACATATTTATATATATTTGTAGGCTATATAAAGGGAGCCAGCGTGACCCAGGCTTTCTCCCAAAACTCCAGGACCCACCCACCCCCTTTCTCTTATTACAGACTGCGTTCAGCCTAGAGAATACATCTCATTAAGGTCTGACTGTTTACACTTCTAGGGCATGTCATTTGAGACGGGAGCAAACTTTTTACAGGACCTGGCATTAGTGAGAACAGGAGATGAGACGGGAAGGAGGGGGGTAAGATAGAGAGAAGGAGTGAGAGAGAGAGAGAGAGAGAGAGAGAGAGAGAGAGAGAGAGAGAGAGAAAGTGTGTGTGAAAGAGAGAAAGAGATGTGTAGAGTTATCTAACTTTATTGTCCCGGTTGCAAATGTTTGCCCCTAGATATGGTACCGACACAGAGAAAACGACAGTTCTGGATTAAACAACAGGAGAGGGGGAAGTTCTTTTGGACAAGGTTGGAATCTATCACTTTGTACAGCAGACACAGCATGGAGGTCACTTGAACAAAGTCAAATCAGAAGAACTCAGTCTCTCCAGGTCACGACTTTGTCATTTGCAGTAAATGAGCTCACATGCGTTATGTCTGGTGCCCAGTGTCTTATGATATGTCTCTCGTGCACACATTTTTAAAACTAAAAACTAAAACGTGGTGACTATCTCAGGACTCAACGCAATGATTTGTTTTAATTATTGGGTCACGTGACTTAGAGCGTCATACAGATTGTATATGGTGCATGACATTTATCGTCATTTTGACATCTTGGCACATGACGTTTAGCGTCACAGAGACAATCTAGGGAGCAGTTGGCATTTTAGTTTTATACATTTGGGTTAAACATTAGGTCCTAGCTCAAACCTCCCGCAGAACGACAAGGAGTGGGGGGAGGGGCAGGACGACAATCCAAAGCACATCCTCCATGACCAGGCAGACATCAATATAGAATCAAAACGTTAAATCGTTATACGATGCAGCATCATAACGCCTCCTATGTAGTATAACATTTTGTGGCTAAGACAATCGTTTAAAAGTGCTTTGAACTCGTATAAAGACTGGGTTCTTCTGATATAAATATCTATGTGAAGTCCATGTCTGCCTCACTGCAAGTTTTATCTCATTGTTTGGTAAACTTTAGGTCTGTCAGAGTGCACCATTGTCACACATATAGTGTACCTATGTCACTCATGACCTCATTATTTCTGATGTTAGGGTGTATCCATGTCACATGACCTCATTATTTCTGATGTCATTGTGTACCTGTGTGACATATAACCTCGTTATTTCCGATGTCATGATGTACCCATGTCACACATAAAGTCGTTATTTCTGATTTGGCAACTTCCACTTTTAGACATACTGACAGACATACACACATGCAGACACTAGAACAGACAGACACGTAATTATCTCCTGTCCCATAATTCCACGAAGTAAATTTCAGTTTAAAATTCAGTTGAAATCAGAAAAGGAAAACAAATAGATGACATTTAATCCTGTTTCAACATCTTCCTATTCAAGCACACGGATAATGAACCACACAAATAATGTTACCTTTTAGGAAAGTGATAGTGTTCTGAATCAAAGGATGTCATAGATCAAAGAAAATGTCAGACTTCTTGATCTCGTCTCAAATAACTGAAAGTGATAGAACACTAAATAACCCATCATAAAGCGATTGTCGAGACATGGCATACGATCCACGGATAGAGTCATCTCCCCACATCCCCCGCCTCTCCCCGCCACGAAAGTGTCCATTTCTTTTCTCGCGAATCCATTAGCGCTGGAGAAGAACAACAGAGTCTACCTTGACAATTTCAAAAAGACCAAGTACCCTATGTGCTGGTGTCCGGTGTCTGGGCATCGCGCTGGAAGGCATGAAGAGAAAAGGAACTAGTTAAATTCTAGACTTAGTGATTCCTTGGGGGTTCGGACGAGAGGATAAAGTGAACGCCAGACAAAGACACGGTGAAATAGAATGTTGGGTTTTCTTTTTTAATCATACCAATCTGTTTTTTTTTAAAATTTAATTTCATAGATTTAATATAATTGACATGCATATTTTCTACGCCTTTACAAACTGTTATCTCAATTAAACATTTTTAGCTGTTAGAAAAATTTCACAACTCTAGCAAGTTTAGAAATAATAGCTACAATTTTATAAGATAATTTATTCATCCATGCCAATGGATATTGGAGTGATATATATATACACACACACACACACGATTCGATTAAAACCCAAGAACACATAAAATCAACCAAGACAAAGCTAAAAGCTCCACGGTATGTTCTTAGTGCTCTGTCACTCACACCTTTTGAGCCTGGTGTATCCGATTTGTGAGTGACGTATTTCTGTATCCGCTTACCCCAAGCTCGGCTGATCACCTGTTGACCTCTTTCCACAGGAGCTTCCAAGGTCTCATCAACTGCCCCCACTCCTAGTCTCTTTGATAATGTAATTTAGCTAGAAAGTTGTTTGTTAGTCCTCAATAAAGTTTGTACAGTATTTAATACTTGCCACTTTAAAGAAAGAAATATTGTTCTTACAGAAATATTCCTTTGAAAACAAAATTATCTTTGTATTTTCGGGGCGGACACCAAAAAGAAAAGCTTCTGTCCCGTCTGTTAATAGATCTGAAATCTATAAAGAATCGCTTTGAGGAATCAGATTTCACCATCGCCTGTATCGTCTTGAAAATATGTGTAACTGTTTTCTTTTGGTGAAATATGCTAACAGTTGTAATATGCTAACAGTTGTAATATGCTAACAGTTGTGTCCTACACAAACATCATTTACTTGTAATCTTGTTTGTTCTTATTCATTTCGAAGTGTGACATACACCGACTTTATAGTCTCTGACTTTGTTCACATTTTAACATCGAGCTAGCCAACATTACATCCAGAGAGTGAAGATCTGTTAGTCTTTTGGCTGACCCACCACTATCCTCTACCCGCCACTATCCTCTACCCGCCACTATCCTCTACCCGCCACTATCCTCTACCCGCCAATATCCTCTAACTACTTTCCTTTTGCTTTGTAACGTGGCGGATTTTGTTTTGTGTGTGAATAAAATTTGGGAGAGAGAAACAAGGGAGAGAAAGAGAGAGAGAGCAAGTGAGAGAGACATCGAGGGAGAGAGAGAGCATGGGAAAGAGAGGGCAAAGGAGAGAGAGATACAGAGAGATTGAGAGAAAAGGAGGGACACACGGAAAACTGAAAAAGAAATAAAGACAGAGAGAGAGTGAGAAAGATAATTGGAGGATGAGAGAGAGAGAGAGAGAGAGGGTGAGATAATTGGAGGATGAGAGAGAGAGAAATGAAAAGGAGGAGTGAGAAAGATAGTTGGAGGATGAGATATATATATATAGAGAGAGAGGGTGAGATAGTTGGAGGATGAGAGAGAGAGAAATGAAAGAGAGGATTGAGAAAAAAAAAGTTAGAGGATGAAAATAATTTGTATTATCTTTTCTTTTTCAATTTTCTGTTTCGAGTTTTTACCCCGCTCCATCCAGAACGAACTTCCAAAACTTATGTGTAGCCTTGACCAGCATGGGTTCTGAAACCTTCCTACTTCCTTGCCCAGCCCAGCCCTCTCAGGAAATGCCAGTCTGAGAGCCACTGGGACAACAAATACAATTATAATTTCCCCGTAACTCGACACTCTGACGGCCCAAAATGTCAGGATGGAAACTTTAGACTTTATCTCCAGCCTCCCATCTAGTACGCCTTTGCTGGTACTGACCGGTTCCTGTTTCAGATTTTCTACCCATCAAAAATAGAAGAGAGGAAAGGGGGAAGGCAGGGCGTGTTTAGGGGTAAGGGCATGAGGCTTTTCATAGGTGTTACCGGGAGTACAGGAGTAAACTTTGTGACCAGGTTGTCTAATGGCTCAAATTTAGTGTATGGATTGTCTAATGAAAGTAAAAGTCACGCTTTATAAGAATGTTATTTTTTAATGGCTAAGACTTCTATAGCAAAACTCACATCATTAAGTCAGTGGGGTAGGGTAGGGACCTCTATTTATTTTTTTTTTTTTACTCTAACCATGTGAAAAAAAATTAGTTTTGATTATAAATCCAAAAATATTAACATTTGACAAAGCGTACATTAACTCTTTCTGCCTGGCACACATTTTGCATTCTCGGATCAAGTTGAAACCTTGGAAATTATTAATTGTTTCTAGCAAAACATGAATCAATTTAAAAAAAATAACGAATTAATTAGCGGTAATTTTGTTTGTTATTGAAGAAGGGAAATAAATCCTACATTACTGAGATACATGAATGTAAATGTTGAGTTATTCTTCTTAGGTAATTTTTTAAAAAGTATTTTTTATATTTAGCTTGTTATGTATTTTAGGCCTATTAAGAAAGGGCCGTATATTACTATAGATGTCGGCCGCGTCTCTAGTCTGCGAGTCCGAGTGTCCGTGTCCATTGGAATTGAACGCAAAACAATATCTAAGTTTAACCCTGAATCTCACCCCCCCCCCCTTTCCCCGTCGGACAGGATAGCGGGCAGGAGGAACTCGCTGTCCTATTGAGGCTAGTGAAAAGGAGCTTTTGTTCGCTTTTGCTGGCCTTAGTGTTCCAGGTGCTACGCACGTATGCTGCAGCATTTCAAATGAACTTGAGATTCTTAGAAAAAGGTCTGAGCTTCAGGTTTTAAAAGAGGTCTGGGATTAACGTCATAATTTAAATAACTTAAATATTTATTCATGTATTTATTGATTTATTTCCAAAAGACGCCTGGGCTTAAGAATCTAAAAGACCTTTTGGTGTGAAGTGTTCAATTACATCTAGCCTTGTGTTTCAAAGAAAAACTTGCATTTCATTTTAAAGACGTCTTGGCCTGAGATTCTACAAGATATCTGGTCTTGAGATCTTAAGCAACGCCAGTGCTAGATACGTCCAAATACGTCTGGGATTCAACACTGAAACAAAACTTAATTTACGATGAAGATCTCTATACCAAAGGTCCATATCAAGAATTGAACAAGGGAAGACGCTGACGATGTCTTGGAACAACACAGCCCAACCAAAGTACTTACTTGTGTCCTTTCAAAAGACTGGATGAACTAAACACATTCCTCCGACCTTAGTAAATATCTCTTCAAAACCTTCCGTTCATCTGTCTTGTACTAAAATCACCTAACCACTTAGTGTACTGTTAATAACCTTGACATCCGGAAGTGCTACAATGATGTGTGATCTAACCCTTTCCTTAATTGGCTCTTGTCTTATCTTGTCTTATTTTGTCTTAAATACACTGTTCATTTTCTTCTTGCACCAAAGATCTAAGTCACAGTCGCACCAGAATTACACGAAGAGTTAGGTCAAACACAGCCTGACTATCTAGAACTATCAAAATTCTGTTCAATTTGAGTTTTAAGTGGATGCTTTTACGCGGTACAAACATCAGACGTGACCCAGTTCGTCACCTGGTCTTTTAATCTTAGGTTTAACCTAACTCGCTAAATTATGTCTTTAAGAATTCTGCCTGAGAATTAGTTCTTAGTGTGTATTCATGGCACTTATTCTGCAAGTTAATAATTTAATTTTAAGCCCATCTGAAATGCGTTAATGACTCACTTTTTGTGCTGGTCTACCTTGTAGTGTAAATGTTAAGGTTTTAGGTCGGGAGCCACTGGTCTAGAGATGTACACTATCCTCCCCTCCTTTACGTTCACCTAGTCCTTCGTCTGCTGGGACTCCACACATGTCAACCATTTTTTCCATTCCTCCCTGCCATTTGCCTTGGAGAATCTCTTTTCAATGTCCGAAGTTCATTCTTGTATGGTGTCTTCACATCTCTTGCTGTCTGTATCTTCTAAGGGAAGACCTTTTCGAGCCCTGAAGACCTTTTTGAGCCCTGAAGACCTTTGCGAGCCCTGAAGACCTTTTCGAGCCCTGAAGACCTTTTCGAGCCCTGAAGACCTTTGCGAGCCCTGAAGACCTTTTCGAGCCGCCCTGAAGACCTTTTCGAGCCCTTAAGACCTTGTAATATGTCCTTAGAGTTTTAGTTAGCGTTTTTACACTAGTTACCAGAATGTAATTGTAAGTACGCAGTGGATGCAGGAAATTGAAATCAACTGAAGTATTACAGATTTAGGTATATTGTTACTAGGTGTGAAGGTAGTTACAAAATTAAATGAAATATTCTTAAATCTGATAAGTGTCTAGTGCAGTGTTCTAGGCTAGATTAAGTGAACATTTTCTTAGATATGAAGTTTAAAAGTTATACATGAGGTCTACGCCCAATTTTGTTGTATTTTTTTAGCGGCCCCCGAAAAGGGGAAAAGACGCTATTAGTTTTGTGCGAAATGTCTGTCCGTCTGTCCGACTGTCCCGTTTAGATCTCGTAAACTAGAAGAGATATTGAAAATCCGACTTCACAATATTTTAGACCATTCAAAGTTCTGATGCAACGGCTACTTTTTTTTTTCCTGAAAGCGAAAATTCTAATTTTTAAAAATTAATTATGCAAGCAGTTTTTTATAAGAAAAAGCTAATTAGTATGCATTATATGTTAAACCTAATTTAAGACGAATAGTAATCTTATAAACAACATTTTCGTGCACATTTTTCTCTTTTTAGCGGACATTTTTTTTTTGTTTTTGAGGATTCGAATATGAGATTGAGCCTTTTCAAAACAATTAACTTATTTAGTTCGAACCGAGGGTCCCGGGTTCGAATCCTAGGTGAAGACTGGCGGTTGGTCGTTGTGCTGGCTACATGACACCCTCGTTAACCGTAGGCCACAAAAACAGATGAACTTTACATCATCTGCCCTATAGACCACAAACTAGTTAGGCCAGGTTCACATCTAACTTTACATTCACTTTCACGTATCCTTTGATCTGCGGGACGGTTGGGGCACTACACAAGATCTGTTAACCTTCTTTCTCCATTCTTATCTCTCATTTGTCTTTGATATAATTTCATTCGGATGTTCTTTCTGAAAATATTGAAGCCTACCTGGGTGGACCACTGGTCGTGCGGTTTGCGCGCTGGACTGTCGTTTGGATTTATCGACGATCGAAGGTTCAAACCCTGCCTGCTCCCATCCCCCGTCGTCCTGCGGGAGGTTTGGACTAGGAAGTAAACTATCTTCAACTCTGAAGGATTATCCGAATTATGTAAAACATTTTACTTCGGGGGCCGATTTTGAGTTTGTGTTTCCACACAAACTGTCTTTTGTAACCTTGTTTATTTATACTGTCATTTCAAAACCCTTTTCTCGGATCTACAACAGATACATACACTCTTGGTTGGAACTGATTATTTGAGATGTAAAGAAAGCGTCTAGCGCTGTTTAGAGACATGATAGCGCCTGGATGTAAATACGAAGACTTCTGGTTCCAATTCCAATGAAATGAACTTGACTTAATAAACACCTTGTTAAATACCGCGGTAATTTAATATTATCATGAGTATTCTATGCAGCTGCTTCAACCACATTCAAATCACATTTTCAATTGCATTTCTAGTAAATAAGATCTTAGCCTGACGGACGGATGGACAGACATACCACACAAAACTAATAGCGGCTTTTCCACATTTGGGTGGGGAGTGCGCTAAAAAAGAACACCATGATTCTGAAACCAAATAGATCTATCCTGATGTTTTTCTTTTTTCTCTATGTAGTCCATAAGTCCTCACTTCTATCTCCCCCTCCCCACAACCCCCGGGCTCTTTTGTTTGTTTTCTTCAACCATTTATCTTCCCTATAACCTCTCTTTCTCTATCTCTCTCTCTCTCTCTTTCTTTCTCTCTCTTTCTCTCTAGTTTTCTCTATCTCTCTCTTTCTCTCTTTCTTTCTCTTTCTCTCTCTCTCTGTCTCTCTGTCTCAATGTCTCTCTTTTTCTTTCTCTCTTTCTCTTTCTTTTTCTCTTTCACTTTCTTTCTCTCTTTTTTTCCTTTCTCTTTCTCTCTGTCTCTCTCTTTCTTTCTTTTTCTCTCTCTCCCTTTCTCTCTCTCTCTTTCTCTTTTTTTCTCTCTGAGTCATTTTGTCTTTCTTTTTTTCCTCGTGGTTCATCAGTTTCTTATTCGGGATTCGAATCTCTCCAGGAACCACATGGGACAAACTTTGGAACGATACCCTGCTCATGTATCCAGCCAGTATCATATTCTACTGCGTCATCGGCCTATAGTGTGTACAAGCTCTCCCTCAGATATATCCCCGTGTAACCCGATGTCCTGACCAATGGTAACCGGAGATCAAGCCATTTGGCTCGAGTTACATTTCAAATATCACATCTCTTCTGTTGCAATAAGGTTCTAGCAGTAACAACAAGTATCTCACAACCGTTACACTTTATGGCTAAAAAAGTAAGACCCTGTCATTAAAGAAATATTATGAAGTGAGGAAGTCTACACAATAATTGAGTACAGTTTTAAAGGTACCATTTTAGACCTCGCGATCTATGGGGCCGGATGGCGTAATGCTCATTTCTCACTTCATATGCTAGGACAAATTTGTACAAGTTCACTCTTCCCTGGTGCCATAAGAGAATGGAATGGATTGCCTGAATTATCCAGGAAAATCAACGACTTAGCAGAGTAAAAGTCACTAATTGACATGCATGACTGGATTGACACATGAAATGCGTAGGACGTAATTATTTTTCTTAATCTAATGTTTGTAATCTACAAGATAAGATAAAGTCGTCTGCTCAACTATGACTGACGGTTAACAAAGGTGTCATGTGGCCAGCACAACGACCAGCGTCTTTACATCTCCTGATACCAATTAGAGTTGGGGGAGGGGGGCGTCCTAAAAAATACCAAAGTTCAAAATCCAAGTGATCAGGACTCAAACCTGAGAACGTTCTGCTCAGAGGCTAAACGCTTTACCGCATGTCCACCATGCCCTGTGGTTTAAATGGTAGCTTGACCACTTCTGAGAACGTTCTGTTCAGAGGCTAAGCGCTTTACCGTATGTCCACCATGCCTTGTGGTTTCAATGGTTGCTTGAGTACTTCTGAGAACGTTCTGTTCAGAGGCTAAGCGCTTTACCGTATGTCCACCATGCCTTGTGGTTTCAATGGTTGCTTGAGTACTTCTGAGAACGTTCTGTTCAGAGGCTAAGCGCTTTACCGTATGTCCACCATGCCTTGTGGTTTCAATGGTTGCTTGAGTACTTCTGAGAACGTTCTGTTCAGAGGCTAAGCGCTTTACCGTATGTCCACCATGCCTTGTGGTTTCAATGGTTGCTTGAGTACTTCTGAGAACGTTCTGTTCAGAGGCTAAGCGCTTTACCGTATGTCCACCATGCCTTGTGGTTTCAATGGTTGCTTGAGTACTTCTGAGAACGTTCTGTTCAGAGGCTAAGCGCTTTACCGTATGTCCACCATGCCTTGTGGTTTCAATGGTTGCTTGACCACTTCTGAGAACGTTCTGTTCAGAGGCTAAGCGCTTTACCGTATGTCCACCATGCCCTGTGGTTTCAATGGTTGCTTGACCACTTATGAGAACGTTCTGTTCAGAGGCTAAGCGCTTTACCGTATGTCCACCATGCCTTGTGGTTTCAATGGTTGCTTGAGTACTTCCATTTGATAACAGAACGAATCATAATCATATTTTTTGAAAAGCTGAAAACAGAGCAAAGTTGTAAGACATTTCTAAACTCAACACACTTATCTGTTCAGATATTTGACCCCAACTAATAGTGACAATGTCTTCTTTCCTAAGATAAAGAATGAGTGCAGTGTTTTCACATGACTACGCAAACCCAGTTGTGGCCTACATATTTCCCCGCATCTCGTGCAGTTTTAGCCATTGTCCGCCGGCGGTATATTTAGTCTTCCTTTCGTCTTCTGCGCCTTACCCCCGGGACTAAAGACGTTCAATGGACTCGTACAGAAGTCTAGATCCCAACACATGGAGCTGTTTCATATTATGTAGTGTTCTATAAATACATGTGTATCTAAACATATATAAATAGCCAGATTTGATGGCATGTCCGGTAGACAGAATAAAGGTTATATTTATAAATCATGCTTTTTTTAATGATAATATTTATCTATTTATTATGAAATTTTTAAACTCTTGTTTATTAAGCTGATTTTTTTTTATTCAAAGTTACTTTGGCTTCCGTGAGATTGTTTAGTTTTTAGTGAAAATCGCCAATACATATTTATAAATGTTATGCACGCATACATGCGTTTATATACCCGTTGTTCTGTACCAAATAATTCTTCAGTAGTGTTTAAACATTTCACGGCGCTACAAGCATTACTATCCTTCATGATTTCAACGTTCAGGCTACTTATAGAAGTGTCACTCGGGCCCTAGTACATGTTTCAGTATCAGAGTTGTTCACACTTACGTTAAGTACATTCCTTTGGTTAACATTCCAAAGATATCGTCCATTCATTTGTCTTAGACCTAGTTAGTATTGTTTTTATTCATAGTTACCATAATCATTTAACTCTTTTTTTTTTATTACACAAAGCTTATTTGTTCTGGGGGTAGGGTGGCTGAGCGGTTAGCGCTTGGCTTTCGAACCTCGATGAAGACTGGGATTTTGAATTTCGGAATTTTTAGGCGCCCTTGGGTCCACCCAACTTTAATGGGTGCCTGACTTTATTTGGGGAAAGTAAATGCGGTTGCTTTGAGCTGGCCACATGACACCCTGCTCGTTAAGCGTTGGCCAAAGAAAAAGATGACCTTAATATTATCTGCCCTATAGATCGCTAGGTCTGAAAGGGAAACATTGTTTTATCTATATTTGTTTTGCTCTTTTGACTTTTTAGAGAAATTTTATAAAATTTTAAATATCTTTTAAAAAAGTTTACTTATGGATCAAGTGACACACTGCAATAAGTAACAACAATAGCCTAGACCTGCCCCACATTATCGTAGTATGAGAATTTTAAAGTGGATTTTGATATTGGAGAAGAACTCCTTTATACAAGTCACGATTTGACATAGTCAGAGCCAGAGGAATAACATAGAATAAATACCAATAAGAACTCACTATTTCAAACATGTTTCAGAACTCTCGAGTGAAAAGCGTTTCTTCTTATGGTACATTGCTACTTATACCGAACACGAATTGTTAGTATACGAATTGTTAGTATGAAGTGGAGATGAGGGTAAATAGAGGTCAGTCAGAGGAGGTCTAAGTGTTGAACTTTGTCTCCTATCACGTGATACACGTTTTCTCAGCTCACGTGCGGAAAGGGCTATTTGCCCCACTTTGTACGTCACACAAACCCCCCAAAAGAGCACACCGCGAAAATAAGTCTGTCCCAGCATGAAGAGAAGTAACCCGACCCCCCTCAGCATAGTATCTGGAAGAAATATTTGAGTTATTATGTGAGTACTACTTCGGGTCCTTGCCTTGCTAGAGTTTCCCTACTAACAGACCACCAGCGCCCACTACCCCGGGATATATGACATCCAGGCGTGAGGGTACCGCGTCTGAGGGCGGTAACTTTATACGCTCAGCAGATGGGAAGTGGTGTCCCCTTACCGGAAACAATTTTAAAATTTACATGCGTAGCAAATATGGTGGTTCCCCTTTTATGAAACAGATACAGCAAGTCGAATGGTCTAAGATGAAATCTGAACTCTGCTGATAATTTGGGTGATTTCATACCTATTTGTGTAAGTGAGTATCTTGGGGAGTAGTCGGTGGCTTGAAGAGAAATGGAAGGATACATTAATGAAAAACATGACTGGTCAGATCTCCTGGGACAAGAAACATTATGAAATTGGTATCGTAGATATAATATGAACCTTGCTATAAATACTATCAAACGATTGACCACATCTTATCCTACCTGCTACTATCTTGAGACCTATGCCAAGAGGAGCGAATACTTTGTTGTATCTAATATTTAAACTACAGAAAATATTTTTTCCATCAATTAATAATAGTAAAGTTTCCCTTTCAGTCCTTACGATCTATAGGGCAGATGATGTAAAGGTCATCTGTTTCTGTGGCCCACGGTTAATGAAGGTGTCATGTGGCCAGCACAACGACCAACCACCTTTACCTCTCCCCAACCTATCTCAGGTATTCATTAGAGCTGGGTGGACTCAGAGGCGTCCAAAGATTAAATAATTTATATAGTGCTATTATAGTTGAATTCTGAACAAACTACCGCGGAAATAATTTCGTAAATCTTTTGTTTTTGTAGTGTATATTATACTATTTTTTTTAATTTTTTGCTTCGCTTTTTTTTAGTCTAAATTTTAATAAATCTAAAAAACATAATTTGATCTAACAATATCTATGAGGTCATTAAAAATCTTAAAACCTTCAATGCATATATGCATAAACAATGCGATATCCAATACGATTCATAAACTTCCAATAACAGACTTTAAAAAGGCATGTGCCCTACTCTTGCATGACACGACACCCATTATCGACAGGCCCAGACATAGTTTTACATCAACCATACAATACATGCTTCTAATATGAGTCTAATAGCCAGGAATATATCGCTTTATACCACGGCTTGTCCAAGATGGGAGTCTCAGAGTTTGAACGAATGGTGGCCGTGGCTTTCAGATTGCAGATTCACTGATGGGCCATTTGATATTACAATTGTAGACTGCGAGACATTAATAATGTGATCCTTGATTTTTAAATATTAACATTGCGTAAACACTCTCCAAAGGTGATAGAAATTAATATTACATTCATTTTATTTTGTCTGTGTTACAATGACATAGGAATCAGGCTTCATCACGAGAAGTAAAAAAGAATATATATTTAATTCATCGATTTTTTTAAATACTAGACTTGAATTCGATATTTTGTAAAAGAAGAATTTTTTTTTTTTGAAATCCAAATTTTTATAATATTCACTCATTTAATAGATTTGAATCACTATTTTTTTTTTTTAAAATTTGCGGTTGGATTGTTGAAATCTTGTTTGTGTTTTCACCAAGATCCTAGGCTCGAACCAAATGGAAACTGGCACTTCAGTGACATCTGATGTTTTAGTTAACTGTAGCTGAGAAAACACATAGGACAGATGATTGGCTGAATTTAATGTACACGCTCTACAATTCTCCCGCACTGGGATGTTAGGATTAGACAGCTTGGCTACAGCTTGGCTACCTTTCAAGGGGCTCCAAGTGAAATCATGAATCGAGCAGAGCTGTGTTTGCTGAGCGCCTCAATGCAGCACAGATACCTTCACCCAGATATCACTGATTCCCCACAAGTCCACGAAAGAGACCATCACGTCTCTGAGCATTCTAAAGCATGAACTATTGCGCTATGCAAAAGAATCCTGGTTGTTAAGTGAAGGTAGTGATCTAGTACACTTTATAATATTCCAATGATGAGCATTTAGATCTAGACTTGAAAGACGATGCGCAAAATTTTCCTGAACATTATTTTATTAAACACTTGAATCAATAAAACCTTTCATTCGGAAATTCTTAAAGCGATAGTCCTTTCAAGAGCACGACAGTCCTTTCAAAACTGATGTATGATCTAGATCTCTAGCCAAATTAAAATTTATTTCACTTCAAAAATTATAGCAACGAACTAGTAATTCTTTTCTCAGTGATATACACCAACTGTTTTCTAGGTAAATCATTAGAACCGTTTTTTATATCAGCGTCCAGGATACGCCTTCCACGAAGTTCTGACTTGAATAGAGGTGTTTGTAAAAAATAGGGGATGGTAAAAGGCATACATAAGTATGGGGGTGGTGGTGGGGAAGACACGTACATAAGGGCGGCAATGTACTTGTAAGTAAAGGGCAGTAAAAGACACAAAGTAATTGGCGGACAAGCGACCTTCCATGGGAAGCTTTACAGAGTCCGTTGTCTTGTGAATAGGTGCACAGCTTTGCTTTCATCAGAGTTATCTCATTAGCGTTCATCAATGTATAAAACTCTAATTCAATACCTAGTGAAATGTTTTGAAATAATGTGTGCTTAACTTATAACGAAAGGCACTAGCAGCCTCACCAGACTGTCTACAAAGCAGCCAGGGGAACAGAGGATGCAATTCTATAAAGTTCTAGATACACTCTAAACGTATGCACCAGTGCTCTTCGTGGATTTCTCATCGGCTTTCAACACCATAAACCTAATCTAATAATCAACAAACTAAATAATTTAAATGTTAGCCCATACGCACAAGCAAGGGTTCTAAATTTCCTAATCCAACGTCCCAGTTTGTTAAAGTTAACATCAGCAATCATCAACTCGAGTACAATGTATGGAGGAGTCCGGAGAACCCACAAGGTTGTGTACTTTCTCCGACATGGTACACTCTGTACACCAATGACATAAGTAGCTTCCATGAATCAGCTATATTCATTAAATTCGCTGATGATACTGCCGTAGTTGGTCTTATTTCAGGAGACGAAACTCAGTATTGAAGTTAGATAGAAGACTTTACAAACTGGTGCACTGACAACTTTTTTTTTAGAACTGAATGTCACAAAAGCTAAAGAACTCTGAAAAGATTTCAGAAGGAACAAACAAATGATACATGAACTGGAGAGGAACCATGCAATACCGATACAATATGTGAACTCATACAGATATTTAGGTGTCAACGTTGAGAACAAACTTCATGAGAATCTGGCAAAGAAAATCACACAGCCTCTATCTTCGTTTACAAACTTGGCAGCTTCAATAAAAAAAATAACTTCTTGTTTCATTTTTACTAATCAATTTTTTTCTAACATCTGCGATCACTTGTTGGCAGGACAACTTAGAACCCAAACTGTTGGGCCGATAGGACAGCTTTATGAAACAGAGCGCCAAAAAGTACACAAACAACCCGATCCTATTTCAATAAACTTTCTGAACAAAAATGCTTCAGCGAGATCAGAATACAAATGTCAAGACAGACTTCACCCACTCCATGATAACTACGTCAAGTCGTCGCGTAGAGGTTGAATTTTGTCCATCAAGGCTAGAACCGAACTGAACAATAACTCGTTAGTCCCTCATTCTGTCAGACAGTAAGAGCACTACTCATTGACTAGGGATCATGAAAAGGGTCAAGATGTCAAAGTGTGGTCACTCAATGATCTTTGATGTGTCTGTTCTCCTTTGTTGACTTTATTTTAATTAAAAGAGTTCTTGTAATCACAACACGTTTCCAGTAAAGCAGACTTAGTATGTCAGCTAACCTAATGGCAGCTAGAAACGGTTCAATGTCACTCTCAGTAATCTCCTGCCAATTCTCCTTTCTCTGCACTCAGGACGAAGATATGTACCGCAGATCCCTAGTACCGGAAGTCACGTGTCATGTTTCGTTCGTGATAAACAACGTATTTGAAAAAAAAAAATTGTATTATTTGATTAAACCGGCCCAGTTTGTTCCCTTTCTTATTTAAAAAACAAGTTCAAAGTGTTGTTCTGTGTGGCCCTTACCTGATTGGATCAGATTTGAGAGACCAGATGCAATATTGCGGATTCTTCTTCTTCTTAAACTGTCAGGTAGAGTTGAGCCTTCGGCTCTTGGAACTCTAGGCCAGCAAAAGTGAACAAGAGATCCCTCTCTGAATGAGAACAGTGTACACTGTTCTGTCTGACGGGTGGGTCAGACTCGCCGCAAGAGACCGCTTACGCTAAGACCCCCGCCATTTTCCTTTTCTATACCAGGGTAACTGTGCGGGGCACGCCATTTATGTAACGCCCCCTTGAGGAATAGCGCCTGGTTTGTGACAAGGTTGTGGGAGCTTTTTTACAACTCCGCGCAGTGCAATGAGGATGCCTAAGGCACCCCCCCTCCCGGGAGTCTTGTTTTGCTACCCTTTTGTCTAATCGTTTCCTCTCACGATCATTTCCACCCGGGCGACACTATGAGGCAGGGTAGCATGCCCGGGCAACATTGGGGATAAAGGAAACAGCTTGAAATGAACTGAAATAATGTACCTTTGATATGCCAGCATGATTTGTTTTTAAGTCATATAACTAGGTGACTGAGAGGGTGATCATGTAATGATGGTTAGGAAAATTATTGGTAATTGAATTTAACTTCATTATATTTTTTAAAAATATTGTTCGGTATTGAATTATTAATGTCTGTTATGTCTTAGATGATCAGAAGAAAATTTCTTTTAATTAGAGATTTCCATTAAAAATAAATCTAGTCTTCCATCTTTGTATGCTAATAATATCACCGGAAGTAGTAGAGCCTAGGCCTACTAATCGTGAAAATAAGTCTATTTTTCAAGATGGACACTTATCCGTTTTATTTTCTACCAACGACTTATGTTGACGTTGCGTTATAATCTTTACTCACTTTACGACTTATGTTGGTGTTGCGTTATAATCTTTACTCACTTTACGACTTATGTTGGTGTTGCGTTATAATCTTTACTCACTTTACGACTTATGTTGGTGTTGCGTTATAATCTTTACTCACTTTACGACTTATGTTGGTGTTGCGTTATAATCTTTACTCACTTTACGACTTATGTTGGTGTTGCGTTATAATCTTTACTCACTTAACGACTTATGTTGGTGTTGCGTTATAATCTTTACTCACTTTAATAATTGTAGTTAAGTATTTATGAGTCTTAAAGAGCCAGTGAACACTGAATGACGTATGGTTATCCACCGGGATGCAAACTCTGGATTCTCTGATAAACGGTCAATCTATTTACAACCCGGCCACCAAACAAAGCATATGTCAACCAATGACAACAGTCTACAAGTAAATGATAAAACTAAGTCCCTATGATTCATCCAATGACTACAGTTCCAACGTCAATGTTAATACTTGACTAAATTTCTGTGTTTAGCAAAACATAGTAAAACAAAATGTGTGTTAAGTGAATGGTAGATGGGTAGGGGAGAGCACCCTAAACGAAATACCCTGGCTAATTCGTCTGTTGTCTCGTGGGGGGGGGGGATACCCTAACCGAAGGCTTTCGTGCAGTGTCCACAGTGGGAATGCTTCTCAGGTTACAGTGACATTCTAAACCGGCCATTATCATCATGGCTAGTGTATCACACTTGTCAATCAGGACTGGCACAATTCTAAGAGTGGCGTTGGATTTCCAGAATGATCCAGCCAGCGCCTGTCCCTCCCTCTAGTCCTCTAAACGTGTACACTCTCCTCCCAGCCCTCCATTGGATAATGTCACTTAACTGTTCTGTTTCTCTCTCGGTTCCTCTTTATCAAACTCTAGATGTCTGTCTGTCTGTTTCTCTCTTGTCCGTCTCGGTATTGCACACCTCCAGATGAAGACGCGTGTAGATCAAATCTCTAGAGCTTTAGAATATATGCAAATATATTTAGTATTAGCCTCAGGCCAAACCGAGGATTTTTTTAAAAACTTTGAGAGAATGATGAATAGAGAAATCACAATTTTATATTTCAAATTGATTGCATTTTCTGGTTCTGTTCTCATTTCTTCATTTCATAATCATATTTATATAAACCAAAATCTCGTCAATTGACTGACGCGCTACAGCCGCCTAACTTACACGTCGAGTTCTCTTGTCAATGACATTAAATAGCACATCGATACAAGGGAAAATGTCTTCGTCTGACTTTGAAGAACGCCATTACTTCAATATCTACCTCGCTGAATCAATCTCACTCTGGTCCTGTCAAATTATTTCGAGTCAACTTGCATAGGAATATGTCTGCCTTGTGTTTCTGCCATCATCTAAAAGAACTCTTGTCGCCGCTGCTTCTTTGTTGCCTCTCATTGCCAGTAATCTCCCTTGTCACTTGAATTGTGCACAGTAGAACATTTCAAGTTTCCACTTCCTCGATTTCAACGAAGACGTCAATGACTGAATAGAAACATTGGCTTTATTTATGCAGCCATATTGGAATGGAGCTAGCAAGAGTATTATGTTGAGGAACAAAGAATTGGTCAATGCTAGCAAGTTCCACGTCTGCTCCAATGCTTCTCTGAGATGTGTCCTCGTTCATCTTTGCGCTTCGTGGTCCCCTGACTTTCTGTGAAATAGCTGCATCCTAGAATAGAGCTGTTGTTTTTTTTTCAGATGTTCAATCACAAAAAAATAGGGTTTAGCTTATATATATATATATTTATAATGCTTGAAAACAACAAAGAAAAACAAAACCAATCCTGTTGATCAACTAGAAACATGATTCCTGACACGTCTGTAGATAGTGACTTGTTCTAGCCGAGTCTTAAGAAAGGTGTAAACAGAGAGATGATCATGTGACTAGGAACGAGAAGAGAAAAACAATCCGTTCAATTATCTATTGGGAATGACTAGACGTTCAAGACGAAACCCAACACCACGGGGATCACGTGACGTAGTTGCAATGTTCCCAGTTCTCTGAGCCCGTCAAGAATTTATCGCTCAAAGAAAACATTGCTAGATGATTTTTAAGAGTAGGAAGAAAAAAAAGTGTAGAGTTTGTTATATTTCGCAACACGATTATGTCTGTGAGGATGATGTCCATTGATGTTGATGCTGTTGTTGATGGTGGAAATGTGATAAAGTTCGATGAGAGTTGTTGCAATGTTGTTATTTCCCAAAGATGACTTGTGTACCGGCTCAACGTTGAGACACAGAACTAGTGTACGTAAACACACACACACAGAAACAAAGTCCGCATCACATCATTGTTAGATTTGTACCTAAACATTTGGTAAGCATCCCCATTACTTCTAAGACTTCTTTTGACTAGGAAGGTCAAGTCTACCTGCATTGTCCTGGACACCGACAAAAACTTACGCCAGGTCAAGTCTCCTGGTCGCAATAAATTTCGTGATGTCCAAGATATACCATGTATACCACATGCAGCTGGTCACCTTTACCATTTGATTGTTTTTTTTTAATACCACATGCAATTGGTCACCTTGACCATTGGATAGTTGGTTTTTTTTTAAATTCACATGCAACTGGTCACCTCGACAATTTGATTGTTTCAATATTTAACTTACAAAAAACATTACGCAACACTCTACAAGATTTCAACAACTTGTATCTTACGATTACATATTTGTCCAAGAATGTACTTCTAATAACATTCCTTGATTACCTGCCCGGGCAGTAGGTAACGACCTCCAAGTTTCTTTGGCTCCTCACCTTTCCACTTGTGTTTCAGAGCATTGAGTTTAGCAGTTCTCAATAACTAGTTAGTGACGGCTCCTGAAACATCAGGCCTAGACATTGTGAAACTATCGGGCAAGTCATGAACTAATCCATAAGAAGAAGGCCCCCTTGTAGATGAGTTGTGAGCTCCAGTGGTACAAGGCTGGTTCAAAGCTTAGTTTCGTTTTATAGACACTCTCTCTTAGCTCACTGTCATCTTGCTGGACACTCATAGGAAACCAGCCAAATTTGGTTAGGTATATAACGCAGTATCCATATCCCGAAATGGTTTCTCTCTCTCTCTCTCTCTCTCTCTTTATTTCTCTCTGTCTCCAATGTAGCTACGCAATACGATCTGCATCATCTAGTAAATTCTAACCCTGCTTATGTTCAAATTCAATCACATGATCATCGCAACCACAACGAATTTTTTCTTTTTCTAAAAAAAAATTATAGAGCAGCTAAACCTTAATCCTTCAAGGAGATTCGAGCTCAGATCAAAGGTTTGGCTTCTGGGCTAACATAGCCACACAAAAAAGAAACGTCTCACTGGCCTCTTTCAGTGGTTAGATCTCGTGACATAAAGTTTGGCCTCTGGACTATCATAGCCACAAAGAGGGACATCTCACTGGCCTCTTTCAGTCGTTAGAAAACATGAGCAGTGCCGGCCTTAGGTAATTGGAGGCCCTAGTTAAAAATTAACATGGAATAAATGAAATCCCGCAATTGATTACAAACATATCTGTATCTAAATCGAAAATTAATCAATATGTTTACGACACGTTCTTTATTGTTAATTGACCATAGCATAGATCTTCCCAATCGACGCCGATATTCTGACTCACTTCTTCATCGCTTGAGCATCTTCTATGACTTGTCCATGCGAATTAGCCCATCTTTTCAATTTCCTATCGGTGTACCAAATTTGAAACAACGTGTCGACATTTTCACCAAACGGTCTTCTAAAATTCCTAGTCTAACAGGTAAATCTAAACCTTTGTTAATTAATCTTGAGTAATGGCAAAAACTTAGAGCTAATCTAGTAGACACAGAGCAATAGAGCTTTGATATCTTTCAGATTTCCTCTAAGTTTCGCTTTTTTTTTCTGTAAACATTTGTTTACTATGCGAGGCCCCCACCAATCAGACTCCCTAGGTGGCTGCATTATCTGCCTATGCCTAAGGCCGGCCCTGACAGAGCTCATCTTCTGAAGGGATGAGATCAGAACCTGGTATTGGCTATGGCTGGAAAGTCTACTTTCCGTTATATCAAAAGCCCCCCATAACACCCAATTAACCCAGAAACTAAGTTTTTTTTTGTTTTTGTTTTTTTTTTGGAGGGGGGGGGGAGAACGTTTTTCTCCACTCAGTACTTCTATGTGTACCCAATGCACGATATCATTTGTACCATGGGGGTTCGATGACCTAAGGGGAAACCAAGAGAAGGCACAAATGTCCAGCGAGTCCACAATTAGACTCTCTTCTAACATTAGCGTCACGTTTGTGTGAGAGTGTTCAGGGGTGGGTTGGGCAGTATGTGAACACGGATGACGTCATAACCTTTAATAATTGGTAATATCAAGTCGATGTGATGGCATGTAAAACTATCGAATGATGCCTTTAAATTTCACCATCATTTTACTATTTGTTAATATCATGTCGACGTGACAGAAGCCCCGGCGTCTCAAGGTTTAGGTTTCCGCGGTTGCTATGGCGACGAGGAGTCATGGGGGAAGATAAGGTTACTTCCTAGACGAGAGGGGCTAGAGGTGGATGAGGTTGGGCCTGGGGGTTGTCACGTGGTTGTCTGGTAAATGTACTCACAAGAAACTTGGCAGTTACAAAATCAAGAGATGATAGTGTCATGAGAAGAAGCATGTCTTCAGTTTCCATTTCCGTCTTGTCTCATGTCGTCTTTAGTTTCTTCTTAGACGTGTGGCAGAGTAGCTTGGCTACATTAGTCAGTTCTAGTTCAAATCCCAATAGAAGCAAACAGGGCCGGATTTAAGCATTGTGGAAACACCGGGGAAGCACAACACTTTTATGAAATCTTTAATAAAAATCTACTTATTAATAAAAATGCCAATGTCAAAATCTAAAAGCAAGCCATATTGCAACAGTAAGAGAGTACTTGTCAATTAAATATAAGTTTCCTTCTTTTTAAAAAAATAAGATTATTTCAGATGCAAATTTTAGTAACAAAAAAATGTTAAATTTTAGGGTTTACGCAATACAGTAAATCCGCTGTATATTACAAGCACGCTATAAGCAGACACTTGTTAACCACAACAGCCCTCTCTTAAATCCGGCCCACTAAACAAGGCATTTGAATAATGAAAATTGCGTTTGCAGAGTGCCCATAAAGGCAACACTGAAGCTTTCTGCTCCACAAGCTCAAAAAAAAAAGAGATTGAGCATAAGGACACTGAACATGGGAGCATGGAAGATGTGCTATACAAACTCAAGACTCTAATCGGTGCGGGCTATGGGCAACAGTTTCAGTTTAAACTGTGTTTTAAAGAAATGACAAATACATTCAATGCACTAGCATTCGGTGTGAATGGTGTATTTAATGAACAAAAAAGAACAAACAAAGACAAACAGAATGTGTTGCTATAAAGTATAAAATGTGTTTAGAAAAATGTATTTCCATTTTAGAGCCACAGTATAGCAGTTACAAATACGTGGATATTTTTGGGGGGGTTTACTTATTCAATATTTACTTGGTCAACTGATTTAGTACTCATGACATGACGGGGGGGGGGATATAATTAACAGCAGCCTATATGATACTTTATGTACCTTATACAGTTAGACAATATTGTTAGTATATGTTACTGTATGTACCTTATACAGTTAGACAATATTGTTAGTATATGTTACTTTATGTACCTTATACAGTTAGACAATATTGTTAGTATATGTTACTGTATGTTGTCCATACATTAGAATTGTTTCTCTTGTCAAGGGGGTTAACATGGTGATTGTATTTTACTTCAAAAAGTTACTATGTAAACAGAATTCTTTATGATTACGGCTAATAGAGCTGGTGCTGGGCTGCTGGCTATTATGTTATCTCATTTATTTCTAATCACAACAGAACTCGTTCCTCAAACAAATCTGAAATATTTACAAAAAAAAAAATAGGATCAATTTTAGTGGAATAGCCGCTATTAGTTTTAAGTGGTCTGTACGTCCTTCCGTTGGTCACGTTTAGATTTTAGAAAATAGAAAAGTTATTGAAAATCCGACATGATGGTATTTTAGACCTGTCAAAGTTCTGATGCAAGGGCTACCTTTTCTTTTCTAAAAGTGAAAACTTCTATTTTTAAAATCAACTATTGAAGCTGTTTTTTTTTTCATAAAAATACACCATTTTTACAACTATTCACTATTAATAATAAAAAACAACAACACCAGAGACTACTTAGTACACGTACATATCATATACAATATTCTCAACACATCTACACTAGCAGTTTTAGATTTTTATTGTCGATTTTTTATTGGTTATAATCGTATTGCTAAGTTAATTAACTTCTGTCATACTAACTACTACATTTTCAAAAAAAAAAAAAATTTTACTTTTTTTAAAGAGAAAAATCTATTTAATATGTATTTAAGTGAAACATACATTAAAACAACAATTAATAAGTAGTTTTACGTGTTATTTTGAAATTTTCTTATGATATAACTTATATAGCATACGTATCTTATTGAAAAAGTTTATTTTTTTTAAGGAAACATCTTTTTTTTTTGTTGAGGCTTTGAATGAGAGACTGACCCTTTAGAAAACAATTATATAATCATAATATAACATCAGTTAGGCCAGGTCCACATTTAACTTCACTTTCACCTTACCTATCCCTTGGTCTGTTGGGGCACCACACAAGATCTGTTAACCTTCTTTCTCCATTACTCTCTGTCATTTGCCTTTCATAGAATTTCATTCTGACATTGTTTCTGAAAAGATTGAAACCTGCCTGGGCTGACACTTCGGGGGCCAATTATGAACGTGTGTTTCCACAAAAACTGTCCTTGTAACATTCTTTTGTTTTTTTTTATTATACACAAGTTTAAAATGTTCAAAAAAAACTTTTTAAATAATAGTTTCCAGCGCAGGCTTAATTTATAAATCATCCGATTCCTTTCAATATCTACTATATAGCAAGTGAATCTTGGCCCCTGTCTACAATATAGCAAGTAAATCTTGGCCCCTGTCTACAATATAGCAAGTAAATCTTGGCCCCTGTTTACAATATAGCAAGTGAATCTTGGCCCCTGGCTCTGACTACAATATAGCAAGTAAATCTTGGCCCCTGTCTACAATATAGCAAGTAAATCTTGGCCCCTGTCTACAATATAGCTAGTGCATTTACTACCCGCCCTATAGCTAACACATACGTAGACTACTTCCGTAACTTCTAGTGTTAATCAAGATACACCCCCCCCCCCCTCCAACTGTAGCGACAGGGGGGAGGGTTCCATACACCACCTTTGTAAGGTTCTCAATAGAAGTAGGTCTAATTGCTGGGTAGGGTATCAGCAATATCACCTAACCTGTCATCAGAGGAGAGTCTAGACATGGCTGAGTTTACTCAAGGTCTAGAGCTACCCATATAGAGATGTGACCTAGGACACTCAGCGGTAAGTCATAGAAGGTTCTCAAATTGCATGTTTGCCTGCCTCGGTGTATAAATATGTTTGAACCTTTGGTAAAGTATGTATCATTGAATGACGTTCTCTGGTGACTCTCGACAAGCAGGACCGGCCTTAGGCATAATCAAAGTAGACAGCCGTCAAGGGCTTCCGATTGGTGGGGTCCTCGCCAGGACTACTAAACTTTGTTTTAGATGAAATAGCGAAACTTCTCCTCAAAGTTATTGGTGAAGTCATTTTTAGCGGCCTCCCGAAAGGGGAAAAGACGCTATTAGTTTTGTGCGAAATGTCTGTCCGTCTGTCCTTCTGTCCGTCTGTCCTTCTGTCCGTCCGTCCCGTTTAGATCTCGTAAACTAGAAGAGATATTGAAAATCCGACTTCACAATATTTTAGACCATTCAAAGTTCTGATGCTACGGCTACTTTTTTTTTTCCTGAAAGCGAAAATTCTAATTTTTAAAATTAATTATGCAAGCAGTTTTTTATAAGAAAAAGCTAATTAGTATGCATTATATGTTAGACCTAATTTAAGACGAATAGTAATCTTATAAACAACATTTTCGTGCACATTTTTCTCTTTTTAGCGGACATTTTTTTTTTGTTTTTGAGGATTCGAATATGAGATTGAGCCTTTTCAAAACAATTAACTTATTTAGTTCGAACCGAGGGTCCCGGGTTCGAATCCTGGTGAAGACTGGGATTTTCAACTTCTGAGTCTACCCAGCTCTAATGGGTACCTGACATTAGTTGGGGAAAAGCAAAGGCGGTTGGTCGTTGTGCTGGCTACATGACACCCTCGTTAACCGTAGGCCACAACGACAGATGAACTTTACATCATCTGCCCTATAGACCACAAACTAGTTAGGCCAGGTTCACATCTAACTTTACATTCACTTTCACGTATCCTTTGATCTGCGGGACGGTTGGGGCACTACACAAGATCTGTTAACCTTCTTTCTCCATTCTTATCTCTCATTTGTCTTTGATATAATTTCATTCGGATGTTCTTTCTGAAAATATTGAAGCCTACCTGGGTGGACCACTGGTCGTGCGGTTTGCGCGCTGGACTGTCGTTTGGATTTATCGACGATCGAAGGTTCAAACCCTGCCTGCTCCCATCCCCCGTCGTCCTGCGGGAGGTTTGGACTAGGAAGTAAACTATCTTCAACTCTGAAGGATTATCCGAATTATGTAAAACATTTTACTTCGGGGGCCGATTTTGAGTTTGTGTTTCCACACAAACTGTCTTTTGTAACCTTGTTTTTTTTTGTTTTTTTTTATCTTTTTTTTTTTTTAATT
The DNA here is from genome assembly GCF_947242115.1 of Biomphalaria glabrata. Taxonomy (NCBI): domain Eukaryota; kingdom Metazoa; phylum Mollusca; class Gastropoda; family Planorbidae; genus Biomphalaria; species Biomphalaria glabrata. The sequence goes on from NC_074716.1 coordinate 17,490,750, forward strand.
TATTTTTCTATTTTATTTGGGGCCACTATTTCACTTTGCTTAGGGCTACAATTTTCAAAGGCCGGTTCTGCAGCAATGATATGTTCAGCTAGTTTCGATTTCTGGATCATGTGTTGTCTCATTCTGTTGTGTCCTGTTCGAAATAGAAGTTCTTATATATTTTATATATTTTCTTTTCACAATGCAGACCTTGAAATAAGAGAGTTTTAGCATAGTGAGACACCAAGGAACTCTAGCGGAGAAAGTCACTCTGACATTTAGAAGTTTAAAATTCACCACCAGACATTTGAACTCTGTGAGACTTGATCTTTTCTGTGAGACTTGATGTTTTCTGTTCTGATCTAGATCTATGAGATTTGATCTTTTCTGTTCTGATCTAGATCTATGAGATTTGATCTTTTCTGTTCTGTATAAAATAGACATGCATTTTTGTCACATGTAAATACTTATTTAAAAACGAATAGTTATGGAGTGTAGGTGTGTGTGTTTCCAAGGTAACCATGAGGAAAGTAAGGTTAGGGTTACCAGAGACCTACATACCCAAGCGAGGACAAAAAGGAGGACAAAGCCTTACAAAGGAGGAAAAAAAATACAATGTAAACTTTAAAAGCTGGTGTTTTTCGCTGGCTACATTATCTGAGCGCCCGTCATTTGACCTGAGAATGTACATCTCCCTTTATATTGCTATGAGCACTGACGTTATGCAACACCCTGAATACCAAATTTTAAACACAAACAAATTAATTATTTTACTACTAAAGTTGACATTAATTACCACACACCACATGTAACACATAATACAAATCATCACACTAATCTCTTGATCTTTCTATGTTACGGGAAAGTTTGAATTTAAACCAGTAGATATGAAGTATTACATTCGATTCAAAGTATCTATGCATGCAATTAGCATACAGTGATAAAGCCGGACTTTTTCACACTTTGGGGCCGATGCCGTCTTGTCGTGCTCTGAGGATCTGGTAAACCCTAATGCTGTGTATGCTACAGAACTTCTGATGAAACCATGAGATAGTCTGTCATAATTCAGGTGGGCGAGAGTTGAAGGGAGACAGGGCGAGAGGCGTGAGACAGAAAGGACGTATATTTTGTTTAAATATCATTACATTTTGTTATTACTAGATCAGATCTATATCTCATTTCAAGTTGAATCTATGTATATATATATAAATATGTTATATTCAAGTTTCTTTAAACGAATCCTGCATAAGTTTAATGTTCTATACTAAGAATTGAATACGCCTACATGGTTGTAGTTGTACTAGCTGTCTGGTGCCACAAACCAACGACTGACCGACAAGACTAGTAAACTTACGTAAAATAAACTCTCAAGCTGCAATCCTGGATTGAAGTCATAGTATTTATGAACGGGTGTTACTTCGCCTCTGACTGATTATTGATCGATATGTTATTGAACTTATTAACATCAGTTTATGGACTCTATTTGTTAGTGTGGTCTATGGGGCAGATGAAGGCTCAAAAGTAAAGTAGCAATAATACATAAAACACTGAATCATAATCTTCAAATACAAAAACAAAATTTAATAAAATACTCTGAAAGACACAAAGATAAAGGCACATTCCTCGTCCCATATGCTAGGACAAATTTGTACAAATACTCCTTCTTCCCTAGTGCTATTAGAGCATGGAATGGGTTGCCTGAGCTAGCCAGGAAAACCAGTGACTTGGCAGAATTTAAGTCATTGGTTAATATGCATGACTAAATGCATGACGCGTAGGACGTAATCATCTTCTTTTTTGAAGTAACGTCTGTATTATATAAGATAAGATAAGATGATGTAAAGATCATCTGTTTATGTGACCTATGATTAACGAAGGTGTTATGTGGCCAGCACAACGACCAACCGCCTTTACTTTTTCCCAACTCATGTCAGGTACCCATTATTGCTAGGTGGACTCAGAATCACCTAAGATCCCGATATTAAAAATCCCAGTCTCCACCAGGATTTGAATCCCGGACCCCGGTTCGGAAGCCAAGCGCTTTACCGCTCAGCCACCGCACCACCATTTGTTTGTGTAGCTAAGTATAAAGGATACTCTGACTTATGAAGAAGAGAAAACTTCAACAGTTCGTGCATGAGAAGGAATCTTGTTAGGGCAGGAATCTTGTTAGGGCAGGAATCTTGTTAGGGCAGACTTTTTCTTCCCTCTAAGGTCGCCTCAGTCCTATTGCTTTCTGTGAGGACCATACCAGCACAACTGTTTATTTGGAAGAAAAGATCCTTTGTATGAAACATCCCATACTAAAAATGAACCTCTTTTTACAGAGAACCTGCATACGATGACATTATGTTGATACTAGACATCCAGAACTATTTTTCCTCAACATTGCTGCAGTGGTAGGAGGAGGCGTCTAGGCGACATATAGTGCATCTGAAAAAAAAAAGAATGCTAATTTCTAAGTATAATATATAGATATATATATTATAGGACAATAGTGGCTTTCTTTTCTTCTTCGTTCTCATTGTTAGGTTGGAGTGTTCAGATGACTAGACTCCACTAGACCAATATATGAGATGAACTGCGCAGTGGTTTATTTCTATTGGGGTGTTTTAGGGCCAGTGTCTTGTGCGGGCCACTTGGTAATGAGAGCAGTTTTGGAGGACATGGTCAGCATTGTCTGGTGACACTCCACATGGGCAGATTTCACTGGTTCCAATTTTTAGCTTCCGGCACATGTGTTGTCTCATTCTGTTGTGTCCGGTCCTGAGTCGAAAGATTAGACGTTGATCTTGTCGGGATAGCTTATAATATGCAACATCTCTCTTGTGATTTGGATGAGAGCTTGTCCATTTCTCATTTATTTTTTTACTATTAGTGAGTCATGATCCATTTTTGATCATCTATTTAGGTGTAATCATTTGTTAGCATCGATTTGACAAAGGAGGTAACTGTTTTTTAAAAACACGATTTTTTTTTAAATTCTGGGCCTCAAATAGTTTTTCACGAATAAGTGGGAAACCTTTAGCGCCGTCTCCAAAACAGCGGGATGCAACTCTTGAATTTCAAACCATATAATTTGTGTTCTAGTGTTTGTGTTTAGATGCTCTGTGTATGTGTGTGTGTGTGTATGTGTCAGTATGTGTGTGTGTGTGTTTGTCAAACACCTGAAGTAAACTATGGAAAACTGAAATTTGAGATTTTGTTTTTGTTCCCTCTTCAAGTTTATTGAAAGGAGTCGGCGGTAAGACGATATGAGTGCGACGACAACTCCCAGGCGGACTGAAACCTGACCACTCAGTGGGTCTTCGGGGTGTACTCTCTAACCCAAGCTTGTCAGACCTTGGGAGTTACATTTCATAAAGGAACGTTCGGTGGTTTTCGGTAGACTGCGGTTATATTCGGAGATTTCTAGATCTACGTTGACTTTGGTAAACTGATGTCGTTTTACGGATTACCTTCAGTTCTTTGAATACTCTGCTTTAATTTGCTGTCTTGTCAGTAATCCTCTGCTAAGTAGCAGTGACAACAAGGGCAGTGAAAACTTCACGTCTTAGGAGTTGTTTCCCTTTCAAATTATCATAATTTAAATTTAAAAAAAAACATTTGTGTAATAGTATATATGATATTGCACTTGCAAGTAAAGTAAGGTACACTTTTCAGACCTTGGGGGTCTACAGGGCAGAGGAAGTTAAGGTCTATAGGGCAGAAGAAGTTAAGGTCATCTGTTTCCGTTAATAAGGGCGTCGTGTGCCTTGCACAACGACAATCAGCGTTACTATTCATAAAGTATGTACCCATTAAAGTCTGGTCAACTCTTGGACGTCCGAAAAATCTCCCCCACCCCCAAAAATGCGATGCCTTCACCGAGATTCGAACCCGAGGGCCCAAGTGCTTGACCACTCAGCCACCATGCCCTCCGTGCACTGACACAGTGATGTAACTATAAAGACCAAATAAATCACTGCATACATCTGTCTTAATAGTCGTTGAAAATAACAACGTCAGCTATTTATGGAAATTGTTTTTTTTTTTTTACTTCTGTAGTTCATTCATCAGTTGTGTCATTCAGAGTGACATTGAGCTCTTGGCAGGCAGTTTTTCTGTTTCCTCCTATGATTACTAACTTAATATAGAACTCTGAACGGCAAGACATTATATTCATTTATAGTTCATGTCAGTGATGCACAAGCTATGGCCCGCGGGTCACATCTGGTCCGTAACGAGGTTCAATCCGACTCCTCAAAACTTCGGTCCACAGAGCGAAGCCGCAAAGAATAAGTTCCATTATAATCGACGATTTTTTAAAAATATTTATTGCTATTTAATTTTATATTATTTTTGTTATCATTATTGTTTATTTGATGTTGTTTGTTTTTTTGTTTTTGACAAACATGTCGGACATTGAAATATCTTCAATAAATATGAATAAATGTATATATATGTAAATAAACGACCTTGCATTAACGGTTTGTGTCTGTATGTCTCGTGAAACTTTGAATCACGTTATTTTTCCCCACACCCATTGTCGGATCAAGTTGAAACATTAAACAGCTATTTCTTGACGTAACAAAATACGAATCGATTAAAAAAATTAATTAAAACATTTTTTTAAAATTAATTATTGAAAAATAACTATTTTGTTTGACATAGAAAAATAAATTTTAACGGACATCGAAAAATAAATTTTAACGGACATCGAAAAATAAATTTTAACGTCTACATTAACTTCTACATTATTGAAAGATATAGTGGTAAATATAGAACTATTCCCCTTTGATTTTTTTTTAAATTATTTTGCTTGTTTTAACCTACTCATTGTTATTTCATAAAAGAGATTGATTGTTGTTTGTTTGTAAACGGAGACAGAGAGAGAGAGAGAGAGAGAGAGAGAGAGATAGAGAGAGAGAGAGAGAGAGAGAGAGATAGATAGAGAGAGAGAGAGAGAGAGAGAGAGTGAGAGACGTTATAGAAATATATTGATTACAGAACAAGGTAAGATACCTCCTAAGTTCATTCACTTTCGACTAAGCCATATTTTTATTATGACATATGTCAAATGTCATCCAGCGGTCTAATTAATGAGGAACTATTATGACAGGCTTCTAGTAAAAAAAATGTTTGACTGTCCATTCTGTAAATGTTACATGTAAAAACAAATGGAAGCATTAGTACACTGGTCACTAATTCGTCTGCATCTTGGATTTAACTAGCAGAATTGTCTCTTATCTTCATCTTCTGAGCCGCATTGACTCTGTCCGGATGTATGTTTATCTTTGTTTTCCTTAGCCGATAGGAATCTTCCTAGACTCCGCTGCATCTTGATTTCCTTAGTCGATAGGAATCTTCCTAGACTCCGCTGTATCTTGATTTCCTTAGCCGATAGGAATCTTCCTAGACTCCGCTGCATCTTGATTTCCTTAGCCGATAGGAATCTTCCTAGACTCCGCTGTATCTTGATTTCCTTAGCCGATAGGAATCTTCCTAGACTCCGCTGTATCTTGATTTCCTTAGCCGATAGGAATCTTCCTAGACTCCGCTGCATCTTGATTTCCTTAGCCGATAGGAATCTTCCTAGAATCCGCTGTATCTTGATTTCTTTAGCCGATAGGAACCTTCCTAGACTCCGCTGCATCTTGATTTCCTTAGCCGATAGGAACCTTCCTAGACTCCGCTGCATCTTGATTTCCTTAGCCACCATGAATCTTCCTGAATTCGAATTCATCTCTGTTTTCCGTATCCCCCACAAAACTTCCTGAATTCGGTAAGATCCTTGTTTTCCTTATGCGCCTTAACTCATTCCGATTTCGTCTGATTCTGATTTCGTCTGATTCCGATTTCGTCTGATTCCGATTTCGGCTGCTTTTGTGATTTACTTTGTCGCCTTGACAATGATGAAAGTTTTTTTGGATTCGGCAAATAGAAATGGTCAACCCTAGAACAGAGGTCGGCAACCTTTTGAGTCGGAAGAGCCAAAAATTACAATTTACAAAATTTCAACGCCTTTAAAGAGCCACAAGATTTTTTTCTTCCAAACAAACAATAAAAAGTACTCGCATCAATAAAGTTTTTCTTATAAAAAAAAAAACAAAAAACGAATCGGCATATTCGTGCGAGCAAGCAATTAAAAGTAAAGTAAGATATACATATATGGTATTATTGGATAATTACTTATTTAAGTATAAAATTTAAACAATTAAACATTTACATACAATACTAACTTGTATTTTAATAGCAAACATTTGAGCAAAACAAATTCAGTGATAACTATGGCTATGCATGGTTTTAGAAAGAATAAATTCGGCTCATAGCGTGTTTTTAGTTTCAAACAAGATTCTAAATTTTCATTTGTTAGTTGGCATCTTACTTTACTTTTAATTGCTTGCTTGCACGAATATGCCGATTCGACGATAGTCAGCCTTCCAAATCCCATCTTTTTCACCTGACTGTAGCAATCTGGAAGACTATTCCATGCGTCGAATATAAGTGCCTCATCTCGCTGACCACTTTAGTTGCGTTACATACATTTCTGGAGCTGCAACTCTTCCAACTTGATTTTCAACTCTGTATATTTTCCACTACACAAAGTTTTACTTTATAAAGCGATCAATTGCATGTCTAAAGATACAGTATCAAGTTCAGCTGGTTTGATGTGGATTTCGGTACTATTAGTGTCGAGAAGATTTTTTTATAAATGCTACTGTCGTTTTGTTAGTTTTAAATTTTATTTTTTTTTTTAAGTTTTTTTTTTTTTTTTTTTTTTTTTGAGAATTCGAAAATGAGATTGAGCCTTTTCAAAGAAATTAACTTATTTAGTTCGAACCGAGGGTCCCGGGTTCGAATCCTGGTGAAGACTGGGATTTTCAACTTCTGAGTCTACCCAGCTCTAATGGGTACCTGACATTAGTTGGGGAAAAGCAAAGGCGGTTGGTCGTTGTGCTGGCTACATGACACCCTCGTTAACCGTAGGCCACAACGACAGATGAACTTTACATCATCTGCCCTATAGACCACAAACTAGTTAGGCCAGGTTCACATCTAACTTTACATTCACTTTCACGTATCCTTTGATCTGCGGGACGGTTGGGGCACTACACAAGATCTGTTAACCTTCTTTCTCCATTCTTATCTCTCATTTGTCTTTGATATAATTTCATTCGGATGTTCTTTCTGAAAATATTGAAGCCTACCTGGGTGGACCACTGGTCGTGCGGTTTGCGCGCTGGACTGTCGTTTGGATTTATCGACGATCGAAGGTTCAAACCCTGCCTGCTCCCATCCCCCGTCGTCCTGCGGGAGGTTTGGACTAGGAAGTAAACTATCTTCAACTCTGAAGGATTATCCGAATTATGTAAAACATTTTACTTCGGGGGCCGATTTTGAGTTTGTGTTTCCACACAGTCTTTTGTAGCCTTGTTCTTTTTGTGTTGAAGTACCTCGTGTCAACAGTTGCACTGGTTTTATCGCAATATTGCTTTACAAATTGAAAATGAAGTAATTGACTGTTCTGAATAATTTCTGCAAAAAGATTTTTTTTTCTTTAAAACAAACGAATTCTTCTGCCAAAACATAGACTTGGTATCCCTTTCCTTGTAGTTTTAGATTAAGTTCATTTGATTTCACTGTTATATACACCATAAATTTAAATGCTTGCAATCATTTGTCGTTCTCTAATTCAGGGTGAATAATGCCTTTATCCTTTAGGAATGTATTTAATTCATTCAAGCACAAAGCAAAACGTTTCAACACCTTACCTTTGGAAAGCCATCGCTCTTTATTGTTAAGAAGGAGGTCAAAATACTGAGTCTCAATTTCGTTCAGAATTCTTTAAACTGACGATAATAGAGTGCTTTTGACAAGAGACTGTTAAAAATCTTGATTACCAAATTCATGACCTCAACTATTTCGGCCGGAGATGTTTGGACACAAAGCTATATTATGTTGTGAAACGTAAGAACTTCTAGGTTTATTTTGCGCCAAAGAATTGTAGTTGCTCCTTTATTTTTTCCTGTCCTACTTCTGGCTCCATCAGTTGCTATTGAAACGATTTTATCATATAGATTACAGTGTCTTCAAAGTATTTTTTGCCTGCCATTAGCTTATCTTCTCCTATAGTTTGTCACGAGAGCTGTAGAAATCCTAGAAGTTTTTCTTTTGGATCTTGGGAAGGCATATATGTGACAAAAAAGTTTAACTTGTGCCGTGTCTTTTATGTCGCAAGACTCATCTATAGCAAGTGATAAAGCAGAAAAAAGTTAAATATCTTCCACCTGCAAATACTTACATTTCAAGACATGGGGGCGGGGGGCGCTGAAAAGCGAGTACAACTGGCTGAGAGATAGAATCGAATCAGAACGATTTTTAAATGTTTTTTTTTTTATTTTCGATAAAATAAATAATATTTGCTCATGGAACTAAAGAGCCGCAGCTGAGCATCCAAAGAGCCGCATGCCCTAGAATCAGAGTAAAACATGAACTGAAAATCCCTACGTGTCAGACAAAACAAAAGCTGTAAACGAAATAACACACCAGTATATACTGGCTCAAGTCACCAAATAACACGCCAGTATATACTGGCTCAAGTCACCAAATAACACGCCAGTATATACTGGCTCAAGTCACCAAATAACACGCCAGTATATACAGGCTCAAGTCACCAAATAACACGCCAGTATATACTGGCTCAAGTCACCAAATAACACGCCAGTATATACAGGCTCAAGTCACCAAATAACACGCCAGTATATACTGGCTCAAGTCACCAAATAACACGCCAGTATATACTGGCTCAAGTCACCAAATAACACGCCAGTATATACAGGCTCAAGTCACCAAATAACACGCCAGTATATACTTGCTCAAGTCACCAAATAACACGCCAGTATATACGCTCAAGTCACCAAATAACACGCCAGTATATACTGGCTCAAGTCACTAACTGGCACTCCCTCCAGGACGTGGAACGTTTTGGGGGATTGGTGGGGGGCGAGGCTACTCACAACCTCTCCCAGAGCATGAGAAGCAGCTTGACGTCAGTTTCAAAAAATGTGTCACTCTAAACATGCAGACAAACTCGTTCCAGCTGGGTTTTTCCCAGTGTCCAGTCTCAGATAAACACAGCCCCCCACTCACCTTTGTCCACTTACCTCCTCGTGTTACCATTTAACTTGGTATTTCTGGGTTTTTCCAGAGTTGCGTTCTAACTATAATAAAGACAACATGTAGAAATAAAAAAAGAACTTTGCGGGAGGGTTGGGGTAGGGTGCTATTACCAAGGGGACGTTATTCTCTCGAATCTAGCATATCAAAGGCAGAAATCAGAGGATCGCTAACCTGAAATCCGACACCGTAATTGGACGCTTAAACTTGCGCGACAATCCTAATGCTTAGAGCACCCACTGGGAATGAAGGCCTAACACCCCAGTTTAATCAGCGCAGGGTCGCGTGGGATATGTCACTCAAATACAACAGGAGTTGGGGGAATGGGGTGGAAAGAGATTTGGGGGGAGGAACTAACCCAACAGAGGAGTATGTTATTTAATGGTAGAATTAATGCTTTAATTTGGCCTATCTTGTTACTTGGCCATATAATCTCTTTGGGAAATAATCATCTTTGGGAATTTAAAAGAAAAACGAGGTGAAAAACAACAATTTAAAAAAAAATACAAGATTACAAAGAGAGTTTGTGTTTTAGCACAAACTCAGATGCGGCCTTTGAAGGGGTCGACCAATGGTGCTTTTGTTAGATAAACAATGCAGGTTAAGAGAGCTTTTTCAATATTTTTAGCAAGAAGCTATGACGTAGAAACTATCAACAGCCAGAATCTGAGCCCCCTCCATACAAACTAGATGTGAATTCCTGACGTTGCTGTATTTCTGTGCGGGCTGGCGTCCAAACCTTTCTTAGTATTTTGTTACTATGCAATGGCTCTTCAATGCACTTATTGTTATGGAGTTCAGTGTGAGCCTGGCCTATCGATGTGTTGAAATTATCATCTATTCGATGACCTACGGAATGGCAGACTACATAAAACTAATAGCGTCCATCCCCCTTTTGGAATTGCTGATTGAAGAACGATTTAACTCTTTCTCTCTTAACTGACGATACCAACGTTGATTCTCCTAGAATGTGGTAAATAATTACGGAGAGAAAGAGTTAAAAATGACAACAAAAATGGAAAGCAAGAAAAAGAAAGAGACTTTAAGTAGAGCAAGGTGAACAAAGAGAGACTAAGACAGAGAGAAAGAGACTTTAAGTAGAGCAAGGTGAACAAAGAGAGACTAAGACAGAGAGAAAGAGACTTTAAGTAGAGCAAGGTGAACAAAGAGAGACTAAGACAGAGAGAAAGAGACTTTAAGTAGAGCAAGGTGAACAAAGAGAGACTAAGACAGAGAGAAAGAGACTTTAAGTAGAGCAAGGTGAACAAAGAGAGACTAAGACAGAGAGAAAGAGACTTTAAGTAGAGCAAGGTGAACAAAGAGAGACTAAGACAGAGAGAAAGAGACTTTAAGTAGAGCAAGGTGAACAAAGAGAGACTAAGACAGAGAGAAAGAGACTTTAAGTAGAGCAAGGTGAACAAAGAGAGACTAAGACAGAGAGAAAGAGACTTTAAGTAGAGCAAGGTGAACAAAGAGAGACTAAGACAGAGAGAAAGAGACTTTAAGTAGAGCAAGGTGAACAAAGAGAGACTAAGACAGAGAGAAAGAGACTTTAAGTAGAGCAAGGTGAACAAAGAGAGACTAAGACAGAGAGAAAGAGACTTTAAGTAGAGCAAGGTGAACAAAGAGAGACTAAGACAGAGAGAAAGAGACTTTAAGTAGAGCAAGGTGAACAAAGAGAGACTAAGACAGAGAGAAAGAGACTTTAAGTAGAGCAAGGTGAACAAAGAGAGACTAAGACAGAGAGAAAGAGACTTTAAGTAGAGCAAGGTGAACAAAGAGAGACTAAGACAGAGAGAAAGATACTTTAAGTAGAGCAAGGTGAACAAAGAGGGACTAAGACAGAGAGAAAGAGACTTTAAATAGAGAAAGGTGAACAAAGAGGGACTAAGACAAAGAGAGTCAGTAAGAAAGAGTAAGAAAGACAATAACAGTTTTCTCTCTTTCTCGTGCTACTACTGATTCTATTCTTTGAGCACAAAGTTCATCTCTAATCAGCATTGGTAAAAGTAAAGTTAAGTTTCCCTTTCAGACCTTGCGGTCTATAGGGCAGATGATATAAAGGTCATCTTTTTCTGTGGCCCACGGTTAACGAGGGTGTCATGTGGCCAGCACAACGACCTATACTTTTACCCAACTTATTTGAGGTAATTATCAGAGCTGGGCTCAGAGGCGCCCAAAGATCCCGAAAATTAAAAGCCTACCCAAGTGCTTTAACACTATGCCACCAACCCGAGTCAGCAGTGGTGCCCCAATAAAACGAAGAAAGAGTAAAAGAAATAATATATTGATAAACTATTTTTCCAATAATGTAAATCTATACAGGCTAGAGACATGGTGTGCATTTTATCTATTGATAAACGTTTTCCCAATAATGTAAATCTATATAGGTTAGAGACATGGTGAGCAATATATCTGTGATACATGACTGTTCAAATGTCATAGAGTTAACGCACTTTATATATTTCGAAACAATAATGTCATCTTTCTGTTGTGTCATGTTGACCCGCCGTCTTAATTAAGACATATTGCATTTTTCAATATCACGTGACATGTGTTTCACTTCCGCTTTCGGTCTAACGAGATGCAAAGCGAACGAGCTAAAGATGGATCCTCTCAAATCTGTCACTGACGATGTCTCGGTCATTGTGGGTCACGATAGATAACGAAAGGTATAGACTGGTACTAACTCGGCTGACTTATGACAGACTCATTGCAATGACCGCTATATGGACATAAATGACCCTGAGTACTGACATTTTTATAACTAATGTTGATTAGTGCGTGAATACTGACCCCCTTTTTTTTTTCTACTATTAGCACAACTTTCGTTATGTTTAGAAATTTGAATCATTTATTTTGACGTTTTATTGTTCTACCGAGCTGTGACATTTCGCATACAAACATGTGACAACTTAGTTCATTAAAATTTCAGAAAGATCCATTAAAAGTATTGTATTAATTAAAAATTAAAATAGTAAATTCAAAGGCACTATTATGGGCGTAACTATCTTTAAATATTTAGTCTAAGCCCTCTGTCACGTAAATAATAAGTGTGAATGTTGTTTTAATTGTATAAGCAATATGTTTACATTTCGAGACACAACAGTAAATTTTTAATAACACTGAAAATAGCAAACTGAGTTAAAAATAGTGTCCTGCTACTGAATGCTAGAAAAAGCTAAACTTTAGAGAGTGTGTGTAAATACAAGGGAAGACAATAAGAGGAATGAGTCAATAAGTTTCAAGCTTCATGTTTGTGTCATTTTGCGATTCTATCCTGGAAATTAAGTTGTAGTGTGTGTGAATCGTGTAGTCAGCCTACACGAGGTTCTCAACTTGAGAAATGACATTGTTTTATTTCATAAAGTTTGTTACCTTTTACATCTAAAGAAAGATTCCCCTTCTTACTTGGGATTAAAAGTAGTTAATTTTATTATCAAAGAATATCCATATACTAGCCACTACGTTGAGCTGTAACAGAAAAAAACAGTCTGCTTCCTTACATTTAACTGATGTCAATCCTAATGGAATGAGCCAGGTTTCAATAGAAATAAACAAAATAGTCAATTCTAAACATAACCTGCTGTACATAGACGCAGGAAAAGAAAATTAAAAATGCAAGGAAAATAATCGCTTTCTATTCTGCAACTTATGTGATATAATATTCATCATATGTTGTTAAGTTATTATGTATTATTATTCATATTTATATTAATTACAATACTTACACAAATGCACGAATTGTAAGACAAATTTCCATACGGACAATAAAGATTATTATTATTATTATTTATGAAAAAGAATATATAAATGTCTAGTTGACTGTATTGTTTGAACATTAAGTAGGTATCGATTTTAAAAAAATTACATTTTTCTTACTTTACTTTCAGTAAATCAATGAGTATAGTTCCATGGTATATATTTGTGTTCACATCTGCCCCTTCGACCCCCGAGCTACCATTTCAGCCATAATAACCAGAAGTACATTTATAATGGTGTTTCTCTCAGGACTCAAAGTGTTTCACAAGTATCTCATGCACTGAGCAGTGGAGCATTGAAGTATTCAATCGTCGGCGGCTTGTTGACCACCGTAAGTCATAAAACGACCACGGCTCCATCTCGTAGAACCATTCATCTCGAGGCTACAGAGCACTATGTTGGAGAGGCAGTCTAGCCGTGACTTCCGTGACCTATATCCAAGGTGTCGGTCTAGCAAAGACCAAAGGCCTGAACACTGATCTGCAACGTCACAACCTGTGGGCAGTTTAGACCAATAGCTCGCTGTCACGTCACATGTCTATTAGTTATAAATATGTGTGAAGGCCTTCTTGAACGCATGGTCTCGGTCTAGCCCGCTTGAATAAATGGGAATAATCGCTTGGCTCCTTTGTGCCCTCGTTAATACGAGTAGTACACTCGGAGATACTAACCTTTGACCTTAAAAAGCGATTACCAATGTAGATCTACTACTCTGTTGAATTGTTTAAAAAGAAAACTTTTAGAAGCGATGTATCTCCCCCCCCCCTCCTCTATTTAATCTTATAGTTCTCTCTCTTTATTTAATATTATTTTAATGGCACTATCGAGGCTCTGCGAGACAATGATTTTCAACATGTGATATCCCACAATGAGAAACGTACAACAGTGACTCGTGTCAGCTGAGTTTGTTTGATGACTCACACAAGACCCAAAGTTTGTTTGATGACTCACACAAGACCCAAAAGTTTGTTTGATGACTCACACAAGACCCAAAGTTTGTTTGATGACTCACACAAGACCCAAAGTTTGTTTGTTGACTCACACAAGACCCAAAGTTTGTTTGATGACTCACACAAGACCCAAAAGTTTGTTTGATGACTCACACAAGACCCAAAGTTTGTTTGATGACTCACACAAGACCCAAAGTTTGTTTGATGACTCACACAAGACCCAAAGTTTGTTTGATGACTCACACAAGACCCAAAGTTTGTTTGATGACTCACACAAGACCCAAAGTTTGTTTGATGACTCACACAAGACCCAAAGTTTGTTTGATGACTCACACAAGACCCAAAGGACATAGCGGTTTCGCCGAACTTATATGACACGTCACACACGATAACAAAGAATGGGGTCGTCAAGATTTGATTTGTTGTTTCTGTTATGCTTCGGAATAGTCGCACCCTCTTGGATCAGCTGTTTGAGAACTACTTTGTCGACTTTGTGTGAAGAGGTTGCAAGTCTTCCTCCCCACTCTATAAGAGAGCATTGCCGGATGTATTTTGAAACTCTTCCTTTGCAGTATACTAGCCAAGCCACTTTGACCTTTTCTGGGAGTCAACATTTTCCAAAAGGATTTAGTCTTTTATTAAGACTGTGAACTTTTCAGCTTTTCAGGCGTAAGCTGTAAAATATTTCGACTCGACTGTAGCATTCAAGTTTATAGAAAACACCATTTTAATACTTGGAACTACAGTTTGATATCTAGAGAGCGGAGGGGACAAGCTACAGCTAACACTTCTTATATACATTTAAACATTTAGACAATAGAATTAAAGACTTTATAGAGAATAATCAATAAAATAAATACACCCACCAAAACAAGAAAAGAAAATGTGTATATATACCCACTCTTTCTCTCTCTCTTTATTTCTCTCTCTCTCTCTCTCTCTCTCTCATTCTTTCTCTCTTTCTCTCTCTCTCTCTCTTTCTCTCTCTCTCTCTCTCTCTCTCTTTCTCTCTCTCTCTCTCTCTTTTTCTGTCCCCCCCCATCTTCTACTCAATCCTTTCGTATCACAATAGATTTTTTTTGGTAATGACATCGTCTACAACCCCCCCCTTTCCCCCCCCCCCCCCGGCCCATCCCCGGGCCACTCCCCCCCCCCCATTCACAACCATTTACACGTGTATTGTATTTCCTGTCCTAACATCCAAACATTCAGAGAGGTTGGAACGATAGAATAAGCACGCACATACACAACCAGTCAAAATCGTCACAAGCACGAGAGGGGGGAGGGAGCTTGCTAAATTTTATTATTTTTAATGAGACTGGGGGGAGGGTTATGTCTAAAGATTTAGAGGACTTCACAGATATACCTTCGCACTCTAATTTAAAAACATAGCCTACGTGATAAATGTCATAATAACCCAGATATGGGTATTAGATATTTCATCTTCTGTTCCTTAGAACGAAATGAGACATTTCTGGAAGAAAAACGAAAATTCTTTGCAGGTAAATTCTTAACTGTTTTGATAAATATTCTGTTACAAACTGGAGATTGTCACTTCTTTTTACAAACCAAAGTAAACAATATGCATAGATTATTCATCCTAACTGGCATAGTTTATTCAAACTTTGAAAAGTAAAGAAAAAAAAAGAAGAAGAATTCATTACATCATCATTTTCTAGCCAGGTAAGTTTCACGTCTCTGTTTATTAGGAATATGCATGTGACTATGTTTGTAACTCTATCCTGCCTCTGTGGCATTTTGACATCGTAACTCTAAACATAATTTACTGTTATTAGAACTATGAACAGAATAGTTTCAGCTCTCCGATTTATGATGGCCCTCACAACAAACCCCCATCAACTTGAGTATGTATTTCATTAGTCGATATGTTTATTACACAATGAGCTTGGTACTGTATTCAAAATGAGATATTTAAGTCTTAAAATATATCTTGTACACATAAATTCGCATATACTAATTGATGTGCTTAGAAGGGGAATGTGGGATGAATATGTTAGCCTTTAATTTACTAGTGACTCGGGTGTTGACAGAGTTACTTATTGTGTAAAACAATCGATACTTGATACATTTTATCTCACGATCAGGGCCGGATTGACCTAAAGCTATAGATTAGGGCCCCAAAAATATTTAATACTAACATATAGAACCTGTACTATAAAGGGCATTTTTTTCCAATATCTTATAGCATTTTTAAAAATATAAATGCGGCTCTGTGTAGTTCTGTCCCATGCACAGCCCCTGACTATAGTTCTATCCCATGTTTAGCCCCTGACTATAGTTCTATCCCATGCAGAGCCCCTGTCTATAGTTCTATCCCATGCTGAGCCCCTGCCTATAGTTCTATCCCATGCAGAGCCCCTGACTACATGTTTAGATACATACATTTATATATATGTAGACTAGCGGTGTGATAGTTGTATATCAAGTTAACATAAAATGCTTGTGTTTGTAAGTAATTTAATCCATATTGTTCTCTCTCCATCTCTCTCTCTCTCTCTCTCTTTCTCTCTCTCTCTTTCTCCCTCTCTTCCTCTGGCTCACTCTCTCCTATAACCTATACACAAGTTATATAAAAACAGAGAACACTGCAACCCAAAACCCCAAACGCCTTCAGACTCCGTCACCTCCTTCCAAAAAATTCTTTGAAATCTGATCGAGCTGCAGATGGCCTGATTTAGAGGGAGGGAGAGAACATCCCAGGTCTCAGGAGCTTCTTTGGCTCCAGTCCAGTTGTAAGGATTCATCCCTCCCCCCCCCCCCCCAAGTCACTTCATTTTCACTTTCTCTCTCTTCATTCTTGTGTATCTCTTTTCTTTCTACTCAACACTGAGTCCATTTTGACTATTTCGACGTGGACATCTTCAGATGTACTCCTGCTCAAGTGACGTTACCTCTCCCTTCCTCCCTCTCTTTCTCTCTGGTTCTCTCACACACATGCGCGTGTGCGCTAACACTTCAGGGCTAACAATTTCTTCCGTAATGTATACTAGATCTCCTCTGTTCTTGTTCTTTTATCTCTTTCTGTTGATAACTCTGTTTTCTTCTTTTGGGAGAAGTTTCTCTCTCTCTAGTTCTTTATGAGTTCTTCCCTCTCATCTCTCTTTCTCTCTAGTTCTTTATGAGTTCCTCCCTCTGATCTCTCTCTCTCTCTCTCTCTCTCTCTCTCTCTCTCTCTCTCTCTCTCTTTATGAGTTCCTCCCTCTGAAATTAGATTTCAGTTAATACACGTAAGATAAACATTCTGGTGACGTATGTACAGGGCCGGACTCAGGCCACTGCAACCTATGCGGTCGCAGTGGGCCCCGCACTTTCATAGGCCCCGCGCTAATTCTAAGTGTAAATTATTACATTTAAACATTATAACTTATAAATAATAACAAGTTTTGCACGTCTTCCTGATTTTCCAGAGACTAGTGGAGATCTCTTGTAATTGCAATATAGACCAAAAAGTTCTGGAAATCTCCTGAAATTAAAAATCTCCTGAAAAATAGACAAAATTGTCTTTTTGGGTGCCAATTGATCAATGCTTTATTATGGATAACGATAAATGAAATACAAAGAATTTAAGAATTTTCAGCCCTTGAAAAAAAAATGAATTGCCAGCACGATAGCCAAGTGTAAGTGCTACCCGTTTCGAATTTGCATTCGCAATTCCGCAATAGCTAGGACCGGCCCTGAGTATGTCTCGTATTATACTTGTAATATAAGAACATTTCAGTAAGTGTACATCGTACTGAGAGTACAAGATACAAGATGTGTTCTTTTTTAGCTATCGTTACACTGGTGGAATAATATATTCTCCCCACAAACATTGTACTATACAGCGTTCATCAAGGAGCCACTCTTATAGCCTACACTTGCACGGATGATGTGGTACAGAGTTTCCTCAGTGTTCTCGGCCTTTGGCCTCGCTTCTAAGCCAAGCATATTGGGATACGAGCCATTGGTAATAGGAATGAGAAAAGTTTGCATCTGCTTGGCTTTTTCCCAGACAGAACAGTTTGTTCAGACAGGAAGATGGAGACAAACTTTCATAGGCCTAAAGTTCAAAGTGTCTTAGACTCAACTCTTAAGACAAGCTTCCATAGGCCTAGAGTTCCAAGTGTCTTAGACTCAACTCTCATCACAATTACAAAGAAGAGGAAGAAAAAACTAAGTTTTTGTTACCTTCTACATTTTACACTGGCTATGTTAGCGATAGAAGACATCGCTGGTAAAAGAATAGTTCTATGTTCATACAAGTGTCCTATTAAAATAATATTAAAATCTAGGCTACTCCTCATATGGGTTTCTTAGAACGACGTGAAATGTCGAGTCTGTTGTCAAATGTCGAGTCTGTTGTCAAATGTCGAGTCTGTTGTCAAATGTCGAGTCTGTTGTCAAATGTCGAGTCTGGTGTCAAATGTCGAGTCTGTTGTCAAATGTCGAGTCTGTTGTCAAATGTCGAGTCTGGTGTCAAATGTCGAGTCTGTTGTCAAATGTCGAGTCTGTTGTCAAATGTCGAGTCTGGTGTCAAATGTCGAGTCTGTTGTCAAATGTCGAGTCTGTTGTCAAATGTCGAGTCTGTTGTCAAATGTCGAGTCTGGTGTCAAATGTCGAGTCTGTTGTCAAATGTCGAGTCTGTTGTCAAATGTCGAGTCTGGTGTCAAATGTCGAGTCTGTTGTCAAATGTCGAGTCTGTTGTCAAATGTCGAGTCTGTTGTCAAATGTCGAGTCTGTTGTCAAATGTCGAGTCTGGTGTCAAATGTCGAGTCTGTTGTCAAATGTAGAGTCTGTTGTCAAATGTAGAGTCTGGTGTCAAATGTCGAGTCTGTTGTCAAATGTCGAGTCTGTTGTCAAATGTCGAGTCTGTTGTCAAATGTCGAGTCTGGTGTCAAATGTCGAGTCTGTTGTCAAATGTCGAGTCTGTTGTCAAATGTCGAGTCTGTTGTCAAATGTCGAGTCTGTTGTCAAATGTCGAGTCTGGTGTCAAATGTCGAGTCTGTTGTCAAATGTCGAGTCTGTTGTGTAATGTCGAGTCTGTTGTCAAATGTCGAGTCTGTTGTCAAATGTCGAGTCTGTTGTCAAATGTCGAGTCTGTTGTCAAATGTCGAGTCTGGTGTCAAATGTCGAGTCTGTTGTCAAATGTCGAGACTGGTGTCAAATGTCGAGTCTGTTGTCAAATGTCGAGTCTGTTGTCAAATGTCGAGTCTGGTGTCAAATGTCGAGTCTGTTGTCAAATGTCGATTCTGTTGTCAAATGTCGAGTCTGGTGTCAAATGTCGAGTCTGTTGTCAAATGTCGAGTCTGGTGTCAAATGTCGAGTCTGGTGTCAAATGTCGAGTCTGTTGTCAAATGTCGAGTCTGTTGTCAAATGTCGAGTCTGGTGTCAAATGTCGAGTCTGGTGTCAAATGTCGAGTCTGTTGTCAAATGTCGAGTCTGGTGTCAAATGTCGAGTCTGTTGTGTAATGTCGAGTCTGTTGTCAAATGTCGAGTCTGGTGTCAAATGTCGAGTCTGTTGTGTAATGTCGAGTCTGTTGTCAAATGTCGAGTCTGTTGTCAAATGTCGAGTCTGTTGTGTAATGTCGAGTCTGTTGTGTAATGTCGAGTCTGTTGTCAAATGTCGAGTCTGGTGTCAAATGTCGAGTCTGTTGTGTAATGTCGAGTCTGTTGTCAAATGTCGAGTCTGGTGTCAAATGTCGAGTCTGTTGTGTAATGTCGAGTCTGTTGTCAAATGTCGAGTCTGTTGTCAAATGTCGAGTCTGTTGTGAAATGTCGAGTCTGTTGTGTAATGTCGAGTCTGTTGTCAAATGTCGAGTCTGTTGTGTAATGTCGAGTCTGTTGTCAAATGTCGAGTCTGGTGTCAAATGTCGAGTCTGTTGTGTAATGTCGAGTCTATTGTCAAATGTCGAGTCTGTTGTGTAATGTCGAGTCTATTGTCAAATGTCGAGTCTGTTGTGTAATGTCGAGTCTGTTGTGTAATGTCGAGTCTGTTGTCAAATGTCGAGTCTGGTGTCAAATGTCGAGTCTGTTGTCAAATGTCGAGTCTGTTGTGTAATGTCGAGTCTGTTGTCAAATGTCGAGTCTGTTGTGTAATGTCGAGTCTGTTGTCAAATGTCGAGTCTGTTGTCAAATGTCGAGTCTGTTGTGTAATGTCGAGTCTGTTGTCAAATGTCGAGTCTGGTGTCAAATGTCGAGTCTGTTGTCAAATGTCGAGTCTGTTGTGTAATGTCGAGTCTGTTGTCAAATGTCGAGTCTGTTGTCAAATGTCGAGTCTGTTGTGTAATGTCGAGTCTGTTGTCAAATGTCGAGTCTGGTGTCAAATGTCGAGTCTGTTGTGTAATGTCGAGTCTGTTGTGTAATGTCGAGTCTGGTGTCAAATGTCGAGTCTGTTGTCAAATGTCGAGTCTGGTGTCAAATGTCGAGTCTGTTGTCAAATGTCGAGTCTGTTGTCAAATGTCGAGTCTGTTGTCAAATGTCGAGTCTGTTGTCAAATGTCGAGTCTGTTGTCAAATGTCGAGTCTGGTGTGTAATGTCAATTGTGATGACATCTTAGATATAGTCAGTAGGCAATCGTGCTAGTGGTGCTATAATCCCGTCGATAGTTGGAAAAGCTTTTATCCAATGAAAGGGCCTTGCCCGGGGACGTCAGAACGAGACAAAAGCAAAGTATTTCCTACATCGGTCATAATCAACCTCTTTGAACGGCATTGTGTATCTCTTGAACCCTTAAAAGGTTTTTATTTCATTCTGGGCTTCTAATACGTTTTGAGAACCTCTCTTCTTAGTGTTATGCTTTCTGCTTGAAGATTTGGACAAACCTTTTTAGCTACTTAATTTGCTTCTCTAACGACAATTAAACTCTACTTATAAACAGCAGCTCTTAGTTTGCTCCTCTAACGACAATTAAACTCTACTTATAAACAGCAGCTCTTAGTTTGCTCCTCTAACGACAATTAAACTCTACTTATAAACAGCAGCTCTTAGTTTGCTCCTCTAACGACAATTAAACTCTACTTATAAACAGCAGCTCTTACTTTGCCCTTGTCTTGTGTCTAGGTGGTTCTCACTTTCTGGTAATTCTGTCATATGTAAAGTGGAAATCAAGCCACACACACACACAGTGTGATAAATTTCATTGCACATATGTGACAAGTAGAGTAAGCAGGTACACTGTACTCTTTGAACTTAAAATACAAATAGATTAGGCCTAAATAATTACATTCATACTGATGATACCGAAATAAAATCTAAAACAATTTTAAAATATATATATATATATATATATATATATATATATATATTCAATATAAAAAGAGAGGCCGTCCGAGTGCATCTTTATCTCCCCTTTTCTATATATAAAAGAATTATTCCTAATTGATTAAATTGTTGGTTTATTATTTGATTGATTCGTGTGTTGTCATATTTGTGAAAATTTCAAGGAATGACAGACAGACCGACAGAGTGATTCGATATAAGTTTTGTAAAATGTAGCTCCACTGACTCACCCACGTTCCTATTTTTCCATTCTCCTACCTCTCAACCCAAGTCTAGGTTTTAAAGAGAACAATAATTTACAAGTATGGCAAACTTATATACTTTTAAGACCCATAAGTTATTTTTAGCTTTGTTAGAAAACAATTCTGCATTCTCGGCTTGTAAAGGTTAAAGAATAACACTAGTTGTTATTAACAACAAGCGTCGCGTCTTATAACCTGATATTAGAATTCTCTTAGATTAGTATTCTCTTTGAATATTTATTTGCATTTTTTTAAGGTCAAATCGCTCCTTTTATATATTGCAAAAACATCTGGATATTTTTGTGACAAACACCTAGGTTTTTTTATGAATTTAAAATAGGTGATAGAGTGGCAGTTATGTTTGACAGATTGTGTAGGAAGCAAAAAAAAAAAAAACCCAGATCCTTCTTAGATTTCAGTGGAGGTATAATTAATATATATAGTTATATACATTATCTTTACAACAATCAAAAAAAAATATGAAAAACATATTTGTAAGAAAAAACAATTTATTAAACGGCTATTGGATAAGAACTGGATCTCCCAGTAATTAAGAAAATGTAGATATGTGCTTGAGTTTCATTCAGAACCTGACACCCTAGCATCACGTGACATCTATGAGACTGGGCCCCCCTCCCCTCTTTTTTCATGGATCTGATATGTTGACATGACAGTGAGACAGCGGCAGTCACCGAAGAACTAGCAGCTCGAATGAAGTGATAAATGTATAGAACACAAAGACATACTGCACAGCAGTAAATGTTGGCAGTTTGATTCCCATACAGACGTTTTGATAAATAGAGTGATTTGATGATAAAGTCGATGCAATATTTGATTTTAAAAAAGGAAAGAAAAAATACAGAAAAATAGTTAAAGGGCTCAATTTGTCTCTCTCTCTCTCTCTCTCTCTCTCTCTCTCTCTCTCTCTATCTGTTCTGCTCAACTGAATGCTATGGAATGTGTCTCACCTGTTGATCTACCTGGCAGCCCCCTCGCTCCCAGCCCCACTTCAACATTCTCCTTGATCCACTGATTAGACTCTTGGAGTAGCTGCCCACCTCTCCACGTGCCTCCAGCTGTGCTCTCCCTAGATACACCTCTTTAGTCTTTACCTTTGCTCTCTCAATCTCTCACCTCTCTCTACCAATCTCTCTCTCTTTCTCTCTCACTTTCTCTCACTTTCTGTCTTACTCTCTCTCTCTATACCTCTCCTCTAGCTCAATATCTCTATCTCACTTCCCCTCTCGAACACACTCTCTTTTTCACTCTCTCTCACTCTCGCTACGCTCCCCCCCCCCTCTCTCTCTCTGAGTGTGTCCATTTACTTTTAGTAGAATCAGAATAAAGGCAAATAAAAAAATATTGTTTTGAAAAGTAGGGCGGAGGTAGAGATCTAGCCCGTCAGAATACAATCCTAAATAGTTCATGTTCGAATCGTTGAAGTGTTATACTTGTATCATTGAATCTACAATCGATGAATATACCTTGGCTTGGTTTACCTCTAGGCAATAGAATCTATAGCTTAGGGACACCACTTGTTGGCTGGCTTCTCAAAAAGAGTTCCAGGGATACTTTCACTCATCAGGAAACTGTGCCTTATATTGATGACATCGGGCCCCAGATCTTAAAAAGCTTAGGGCCTTATTAAAGCTAAATCCTGTCAAGGAATGAACGTTGGGATCAGTTACAGTGGCGTAGTGAGCAAAACGTGCACCCGGGGCAAGAAACTTTATTAGCGCCCCACATTCTACCTGAACATTACATAATCTAGAAATATAGGCTTATACATAAAAAGTATTTAATAATAATGTAATACGAATAACCTTAGAATGTATTACCTAACTAAAATACCTACAATAATATTTTGGCGCCTATCTGCGTGTGGCGCCCCCCCCCCCCCTGAAAGTGGCGCCCGAGGCATCGTGCCCCCCCCCTTGTCCCCCTCTCGCTACGCCTCTGGGTGCGTTAAAAGCTGGAAGTCCTTGTTGTGGCCACTACCTGAGGGACGAGCTGATGAAATGGTTGAACAGTTTAGACCAGTGGTCTTCAACCTTTTTTGGCCTACCGCCCCCTTTTCGATTTTTTTCTTTAAAAAAATCCGCCAGCGCCCCCCTCTAAGAAAAACATTTATAAAGAAGCACGAGAAGGCAAATTTGAACAAAATATCATCTATCTATTAATTTTTATGCTGTCAATAAAACTTATCCCGCTTGGGAGACGACCGCATGCCAAAGGCGATTGTTGTGAACTCCTTGGCCTATGACTGACGAGCTGTGAGGAGGACTGAGTTACAGAGGTGCCCCCTCCATCGTGAGCGCTATAAAGATTTATTCAGGCGCCATTTCGCTTTCACTGGCTTAGAGGAAAGTACCTGGCAGCATTCTCTGGCAGCAGTTAACCTCTGAGAGAAACAGTTCGAGAGCTCTTACAAAAACTGCGGGACAAACATTTGATACTCAAAGAAAAGCCATTATTGAAGACAGTTGCAAAAGACGGAAAGAAAACTTAAATAGAACACCAGCATACAACGGCTTTGTCTGCACAAAAATCGGGAAAATATGTAGGTCGCATTTTGGTTAGCGTAGTTATGTGAAACACTGGACCGTAATCTTCGGAATTAAAGGCAAAAACAGCCAATATTATCATTATACATAATTTATGTAAAATAATTTGCAGTGATTACACAAAATTAATTGTAAAGACTTTCTTTGAAATCCTAAGAATAATCTCCGTTTAATTTTTTGAATATTAGGGCCTACTGTTTTTAGGTTTAATTGTAAATTTAGTTTTATTTTTTTAATATAAATATTATTATTGCTGAATTCACTACAAAAAGATATTAAGCTAATGGGAACCTTGTGCCCCATGCAGTCTGATAATATTAGAAATTTCAAGCTTTAAATTAGCCAAGGCAAGGCGAAGGTCTCCTCTATTTGCTACATCCAGTCTATTTCTTTGCTAGGTTAACCATGTAGGTTTACTGAAATGCTAAAACATAAGCCAATTTTGACCACAGTTTTGGAATTTTACTGAAACATTTAAATGCAGCCACATCTCTGTTGTGCCTCCAGGGGCGTAGCTTGGAATTTCCATTGTTTTGGGGGCCAGGGGGCTTGACATCTTTAGGGGCCGCTGCATTTTGCGTAATATTTAATTTAATTAATTAAAAAAGCACTAATTTGGGCTTCCCTTAAATGGGGGCCGGGGGATTTTCAAATTTCCCCCCTCACCCCACTCTAGCTGCGCCACTGTGGGCCTCCTATGTTTACATTCTTTTTACTGAAGACATAATTTTGTAAATATATTTTTTCATGCAATTCAATTTGAACATCGGTAATAGATGTTTAATAATTGTCATTTATATATTTTTTTTAAATTTTAGGAGCGAATCTTAATTTCTTCATAGAGCATTGTTATGTGAATTACATTGATATCGGTAATTCATTTGTCAACAAACAAGTTATGTGAGAGTGTAAAACTCTTTAAAATAGATTTAATATCTCGATAAAAGAGAAAATGATATCAAAGTCAATCTCTTCCCTAGCAGTCGGAGGTTCGTTTCATTCATTTGTGTTAGATGCCTACCATGTAAAACATTTTTTTAGCCTGCTTTAAGTCATCGCCAACCGTTGAATCTTCCCGTTTCTCAAAAAAAAAAAAAAATTATTTAAGAGCTTAAAAAAACGAGCCATAACAATTAACAAACCCCTTTCGAAATCCAGCGAACTTCAGTTTACAACAAGAGTCTAACTCCATTTTTATCATTTGTTTCACAAAACTGTTGAAAGATGCGCTTATTTTCGGCATGGGTTTGTATTTTATTTACAGTTTTATAATTAGATTCCAATAGAAATGAAATTGCGGGCTAAACATTTCTTGTGTATCATAACTCACAATGTGAATAGTGAATAGATTTGTTCTTTATTCTATATTACCTATGAAGTCATTGTAGCGTCCAACCACTGATGGTTTCCTATATGTCCTCATAAGCTACATAACTAGACAATTTTGAAATAATATTTCATCTCTAACAGAAAAAAAAAGTCTTTTTGTGTAACATGTTTTAAAAAAAAAAAAAGTTTTAATCAATTTTTCAACAATATCATAAGAATTTTTAAAAAGCTATGCATTTTTCTAAGAAGCCATTAAAACATATCCTGCTTTGCCGTTTTTTGTTTTTAATAGTTTTAATTGTAGATTTATATAATTGTTCATGAATATTCTTAAATTATTTTTGGATATCGCTATATGTTCGTGAAGCTGACTTGGTTTCATAACCTCATCTGAAAATGCCATCAAAGTAGAACTTACTTTTTTTCTAGTGGCAATTCACTAAATCTCAAGGAAATATTACATGACATACCAGTGAGTTTTCGTAACAACATTTTATAAATGTTTATTGTTTTTAAAAAGTTAAATTATTCTATTAAATGTTACCTTTAATGTTTTTTGCAATTAACATTTACATATCAATATATTAACATATGTAGATAAAATAAACAATAATCTAAAAGGCGTATTACCTACTTTGTTTATCAAATCTTAAACGTTTATAAGCGCGAGATCCAAGGACAATTAATACTCCGTAAACACAGCAAAAGAGTAAGAATTTAAAAATAGAAAATGGGATTCCCGAACTCAATTTCTAACGCTGTTTCTGTTCTTAAATTAGAAGCAAGTTAACTATAATTTGTCTATATTTAGTTTCCCAGCTTTAATGTTGAAGAATTTTTTTATTTGTTTTGTTTCAGAGCACCTTTAGTTTCTTCTTTCCGCCTTTATGCCCAGCGCCCCCTTACCGCCCCATTTTGTGCCCAGCGCCCTCATACCGCCCCTTTGGCTCTCAGCGCCCCCCAAAATCTCGAAAACGCCCCCTAGACCACTGGTTTAGACCAGTGTTTCTCAAACTGTGTGCCGCGGCACACTAGTGTGCCGCCGAAGATTTGCAGGTGTGCCGCGGGAGTTTTCAAAACGCCACAAATGCAGGCGTTACACAGGTCTGCCTACTATTGAATTTGTATTTTACGTTGCGATGACATCCCCACTTGCAATGACCAGTAGTAGTAGTGGATCGCTCCATTATGACGGAAAGGGGTGTTAGCTATTCAGGTTATGGAATTTTTTAACTATACATATATTATTATAATGACTCAAATGTAGGCCGCCTTAGCTGACGCACAGCAGTTGTTGAATTGGTAACGATAATAATAAGCGATGCGTTTGTTGTAAATTTTGTAGGTGTATGCTAATAATAACAAATTATCACTAAGCCTTATTCATTGTTATCCATGGAGAAATACGTTAGAGAGAATGAAACTGCGAAAGCGTTAAATGAAAAGCAAGGAACCAAACGAAGGTACAAAGACTGCATCGGATAGGGTTTCATATCTTCGGGGCCTGAAGATGCTCCATTGCCATTCTGTCTGATCTGCAATGCAACTCTGTCGAATGAGGCGCTTGTTCCAAGTGAATTGAAGAGACACTAGGAAACAAAACACCTAGCTGTAAAAGCGCAACCGAAGGAATACTTCGAAAACATCGGGGCTCAACAAAATAAACAAGCTAAGACACTTACGAAGTACCTAAAGCTGACAGAAAAGGGATTGATTGCAAGTTATAAGGTTGCTCAATTATTAGCAAAACGCAAGAAAGCACACACAGAGGCCGAATCAGTCATTGCACCAGCTTTAGCAATTGTTGTTGAAACTATCCTTGGACCCGATGCCGCCGAAAAAGTTTTAAAAATTACTTTGTCAAATGATAATATCTCGCGCAGAATTGAAGACTTATTGTCAGATTTACAAGATCAAATCTTCAAACACTTCGATGTGACTGACGATGAACTGTCTCTGTTGTGGTCCCTTCAAGTGGATGAATCCACTGACATTAGTGCAAAGCCCAGCTGTTAGCTTTTATTCAGTTCATAAAGGATGAAAAATGTGTCAACAAATTCTTATTTTGCAAAGACTTACCAACTACGACCAAAAGCTAAGATATTTTCAATGTGTTGAACGAAAACATTTTCCTATTCAAACTACAGTGGAAAAACTGCATCAGCGTTTGCACCGATGGCTGTCCTTCCATGCAGGGAAATGAATTCGTCACTCTTGTGCGTCAAGAAAATCCAAATGTATTAGTTGTTCACTGCATGATTCACAGAGAAGCTCTTGCCTTCAAATCTTTATTTTGAAATTCTGGACACTTTGATCCACTTGCAGTCAGCATTGCAGCGTTACTTTCCAACAGTTGGAAGTAATGAGTATGGATGGGTCAGTTATCCATTTGGAAACAATGAAGCTACAAATCTGACAACTGAAGAAGCAGAGCAGCTCATTGATTTAAAAAACGATGCAGTTTTTAAGTCAAGTTTTGCCGAGAAAAGCCTGGATATGTTTTGGATTTCAATCAACAAATTATATCCTGCAATCAGTTTAAAAGCAATCAAAATAATTCTTCCATTCACATCTTCATAGTTTTGTGAGTTTGGATTTTCAGCATTGACTGAAATCAAATATAAGAAAAGAGAGAGACTTCTTACAATTGACGATGAAATGCGAGTTTGTTTGTCGACTCTGGAGCCTCGATTAGATCGCATTTGCTCTAAAAAAAAAACAAAAACGGGCAAAACCCTTCACATTAAATGTAATACTTCAAAACAGGTCAAATACGTTTTTTTTCTCTTTATTATGAAACAACTGTTGCTCTTCGTGGTGTGCCGCGAAATTTTTGTAGTTTTTTTACTGTGCCGCCAGACAAAAAAGTTTGAGAAACACTGGTTTAGACCAACTCGAACGCTCTCCACATTCTGAAGATAGACAAGAACGTTTCCCAAAGTACGCTTACCATTAGATGTCGTTTATTGAACCTTCTCCAACTTGG
The DNA here is from genome assembly GCF_947242115.1 of Biomphalaria glabrata. NCBI lineage: Eukaryota > Metazoa > Mollusca > Gastropoda > Planorbidae > Biomphalaria > Biomphalaria glabrata. The sequence goes on from NC_074716.1 coordinate 17,518,999, forward strand.
CTTCTAGGATATTTTCTCAGCATACAGTTTCATACATAGCCACGAAACACGGCACCCCATATGGTATCGCATGTCATCAGGCCGTATCAAATGCCACCATAACGTGACATCAATCCTGTAAACAAACGCTGTCTGTCCTGTGTAAACAGCAGCTGTTTGTGTAACTCAAAGCTGGGGGATAGAGTTAAGCACGCCCCCCCCCCTCCGCGCCCGTTGCGCAAAGACCACCATTCTATATCGCACGAATCTCTTCAACTTTTATGATACGTAATGTTACTTGGAAACGTGTCCTTAGACCACGGAACTGCAGTGATTGTATCACGTGTCTGGACATTTGAGATTTGTCATGTGCATCTCTTAATCCAGCAACCAAATACAGCAAGAGAGAGGAGGGTGCTGCCAAAAAGATTTCATTTTTTTCAGATCACCTTTAAACAGGGGCGGACTGGCTATATGGGTATTAGGGTAAATGCCCAGTGGGCCAATTGGGCTGGTAGGGCTACTGAAAGAGCCACATGAATGCCAGTAAATTGTTATATGATTTTATATTTTTATTAAAAGCAACATGTACCTGATACTGGCTGATACTCACAAAATCATCTAATTAATTATTCATATATATAACTACTTTCGATACATTATTAAACTTGACACAATGCTCTTGAGGACAGGTATAACTGAATGCCCATCATGTGGCATATAATTTGTGGACCGTATTGTATAGAAATGCCCGGGCTGATTTTTACTCCCAGTCCGTCCCTGCATTTAAATCTTGGCTAGGTGCCGGTACTCAGTGACTAGGTGCCGGTACTTAGTGACTAGGTGCCGGTACTCAGTAATGGATTGCCTAACTTTTAAATACTAATAAACTAATATTAATAATAAATGTTAATATACAAGAAAAGTAAAAATGTTTTCCCCATATTCAAAAAGGTGTCGGTACGCCGTACCGGTGCGTAGCGTACACACAACACACAAAAAGTACTGTGCGAGGGTATGGGTGTGAAGTATATTTAGTATGCACCTAGTTTAACTTCAAACTTCTAGTTCAAACCTCTAGTTCAAACCTCTAGTTTAAACATCCAACAAGACTTACTGCTACATTGACACATGTTTCGTAAGGTATAATTATTACTTGTGTAAAGTTTCAACTTGATCTTGGAATGGGTATGGGAGAAATAACATATATATATATATACTTTTTACCAGACCGACAGTCAAACAGAGTGATAAACCTTTGTAAAAAAATAGTAGTCTATGTTGAGTTTTCTGGTGCGCTCAAAATAAAATATTGAAGTGTATAAATGAAGTGGTTTGATTTAGATTCTAGACATTCTGGTAGGTCACTTCTCTGTCATGAGATTCATTATCTTCCTGGGTTGCAAACGTCTGAGAAAGAAATTAACGCGAAAATACTTCAAAGGGTCACTGTTATATGTTCACATTGACTGTACATTGTTTTATGACTCACCAAGCGTAAACCTTTTCTTGGGAGGTTTTCCCCATTGAGTTTCCTGTGTCTGTCTCGAATCTGTCTTCACAAGCCATGTCTCTGTCTACGTGTCTGTACATCGGGAAGACTTCTATAACAATGTCATTGTTAGTCCGTGACAGAAATCATGAAACGGGGCGTGCAGGAGATTTCGTGAGAGAGAAACATGGTTCGCTAATCGTTTAATGACTTGCTCTAGCCTCGTGCTTCTCTTGTTTCACACGAAACATTGGAATTAGCTGATATTGACAGTCAAATTAGTTGATAGAGAACAAAGATCCAGTCTGCTGTAGACAATCCACTTAATTTCCAATAAAGTCTGACCTCAGACCTGCCTGATATCTGATACATGTGCATAATACAAGTTTTGTTTTATGTCTGTTTCATTTTTAAAGCCAACATTTATGTCTTTTGAACTGTGCTATTGAAGTCAAAGTATTCTCAGTAGTACTGTAATCTCTTCAGCTCCTTGTAAGTGTCTAGTGTATTAGTTAACTTGAAACGGAGTGTGGTTCCTCAACAGTGTCCACTGCGGAATGTTTTAAGGATGTTGCAGGTTTGAACCAGGATCTCGCTCTGAGTGGTAACAATCATCATCTTAGTCCTGAGTTGTTAAGTTCTTTAAGTTGGTGGTATCGTGTGGTGCAGTTTGCAGAAACCCTGAATAGCGAGCAACGTTACAATTCAAGGCTTCGAAGATGTCTTGTGTGAATTATTTAACCTACACCACAGTTGGATATAGATCTTTTTTTATAATATTCAATTTCATGGCTATGTCCTCGAGTCCCTAGAGTCCGACGAGTGCAGTGATTCACATGACAACCCCATTGCGCTTTTCATATTTTGTCACATCTAATGCAGGCAAAGCCGTTGTCCGCATAGGGGTCTAGTTAAGTTTTTTTCTCGCCTTCTGCTCCTGTCTTTGGTCTCAAATGCGTGTCCCACGGCCTTCGTGAAAGATCTTCGTCACTTTCACAGGCCATCTTCTGCTAGATACTTTCCGCTATACCAGAGAGGGCAGGCAAATGTCGCTTGACTTGATCTTTATAGCACTTCCAGGGACAGCTCTGTTAACGACTTCTAGTCCTTCTTTACAGTGGCGTAGCTAGGGTGGGTGGGGGGGAGGGAGAGAATTTGGAAATCCCCCAGGGCCTTCACTTGAAAGGGGCCCCAAATGAGTGTTTTTTACATTAAATATTAAATATTACGCAAAATGTAGGGGCCCCTAAAGAGGTCAAGCCCCCCCCCCCCCCGGCCCCCAAATAATTTAAAATCCCTAGATAGTCCCCTGCTTCTTTAAGGTCTCCAAAAGAAGATCGCCTTTGGCATGTCTTCAACTTACACAGAATCATCATCTCCAGAAGCAGTAGTTCCAATTTTAATATTTGTATTTCTCATCTTAGAAATTATTATGTAGCCAAGGCACAGTTGTGTCCAGTCTGGTACATTTCTAATTGTTTATCTTGTTCTCAAAAATAAACAAACAGATTCTCTTCATTATGTTTGATATTTGGCCCACATCTCTGACAGAGAATAAACTAGCATACTCAATCATCCATATTATTGTCGATGTTTCGAAGATCTCAATTCGTTATTAAACATTGTTTCTTTAATTTATACCCTCTTTAGGACTATGTGGAGACGACCATGAATGAGCTACTAGGCTGGTACGGACTCCCCAAGATAGACAAGGGTGACACCCCTAATGTTTCTCTGAATGGGTATCCCGCTCATCTCTCTATGACAGACCAACAGTCGCCGCCGCCCATGGCAGCTGGTGCATTGTTGTGCCATAAAAGAAAACACCTTGTACCCAAGTCATCGCCGCCCGACTTTGACGCCAGCAACGTGAATCTCAGGAGCGAAGACTGCAGGAGGAGGTCTGCTGTGGTGCCTTCGTCCCTCCCTTCACCAGTCAGCGGCGAAGATAAGAGTGGGAAACACAGCAACGACACCAACAACAATAACAGCAGTGGCAGCGGCGGAAGGACTGACGACGAGGAGGATGATGCTGACCTTGACGACCCCCACCAGCTTCCTGTCAGTGACGACACAGGAGATGAGATGGACAACATGCGGGACTCGCCCAGTGTCCGGAGCGATGTTAGCGGAATGATTTCACCACTAGGAGGTAGAGTATATTTGTTGAATACTTGCAAACATAATCTGTATTCCCTTTCAAAACTTATATTATTGCTGTTTTAAACTAAAGAGAATTTTTATTTCCTTTAGTACTCGGTATTTTTAATGTATTATTAGTATCTAGAAAGGGAGATAACAGAATAAATATTTCAATCCAGCAATAAGGGAATTATCACTGTTACATACAGAGTTCTAAGACTTGTTAGAATGTCAATGTTAAACATTTAAAACGTACACGTTTTTTAGCGGCCCGCGAAAGGGGAAAAGACGCTATTAGTTTTGTGTGGAATGTCTGTCCGTCCGTCCGTCCCGTTTAGATCTCGTAAACTAGCAAAGATAGTGAAAATTCGACATCACAATATTTTAGACCATTCAAAGTTCTGATGCAACAGAAACTTTTTCGTTTCTGAAAGCGAAACATTTAATTTTTTATATCACTTATGCAAGCAGTTTTTTCATAAAAATACAACACTTTTACAACTATTCACTACTAATAGTAATAAACACTGAAGGCTCTATAGTAGATGGGTAACATACTTATGCAAATAGTTTTATATTTTTGTCAAAAAAAATATTTTTTAGACTTGAATTTTAGATTTGTATTGCTAATTTACGTAACTTCTGTCATCATGGGTGTAGCCGGAATTTTTTTTCATATAAGTTGGACAACAATTAATAAGTAGTTTTTCATATTATCGCGTGAACTGCACTATCCACCTATACTTGTAAAACACTGAACTATAGGTAATTTTTTTTTTTAGGTAAATGTTTTTTTTTCTTGAGGATTTGAATAAGAGGTTGACCCTTTATAAAACAATTAGATCAATAAGATATTCATTATAAGACATCAGTTAGACCAGGTTCACATCGAACATCACATTCACTTTCACCTATCCTTTGGTCTGCTGAAAACAATGAAACTACCTTTTTACATGCCTGGGTGGACCACTTTGGGGGCCGATTTTGAGTTTGTGTTTCACACAAAATGTCTTTGTAACCTTGTTCTTTTTTCAAGTATGCAAGTATTCTGCTTAGAGATATTCGAAACAGAACATGTAGTAGGTTCAAAGATCTGAGACTAGAGTGGGGTATAATGTGTGGGTCAATCGTGTGTGTGGGTCTATCCTAGTGTGTGACTCAATCTTATGTGTGTGGGTCTATCTTAGTGTGTGTGGTCTATCGTAGTGTCTGGGTCTGTCCAAATGAGCGGGTCTCAGTGTGTGGGCTTATCTTAGAGTAGCTTAGGATAATCGTCTATCACAATGAGTGGCTCAATCTTAGTGTGTGGGTCTATCACAATGAGTGGCTCAATCTTAGTGTGTGGGTCTATCACAATGAGTAGCTCAATCTTAGTGTGTGGGTCTATCACAATGAGTGGCTCAATCTTAGTGTGTGGGTCTATCATAATGAGTGGCTCAATCTTAGTGTGTGGGTCTATCACAATGAGTGGCTCAATCTTAGTGTGTGGGTCTATCATAATGAGTGGCTCAATCTTAGTGTGTGGGTCTATCACAATGAGTGGCTCAATCTTAGTGTGTGGGTCTATCATAATGAGTGGCTCAATCTTAGTGTGTGGGTCTATCATAATGAGTGGCTCAATCTTAGTGTGTGGGTCTATCACAATGAGTGGCTCAATCTTAGTGTGTGGGTCTATCATAATGAATGGCTCAATCTTAGTGTGTGGGTCTATCATAATGAATGGCTCAATCTTAGTGTGTGGGTCTATCATAATGAATGGCTCAATCTTAGTGTGTGGGTCTATCACAATGAGTGGCTCAATCTTAGTGTGTGGGTCTATCATAATGAATGGCTCAATCTTAGTGTGTGGGTCTATCATAATGAATGGCTCAATCTTAGTGTGTGGGTCTATTATAATGAATGGCTCAATCTTAGTGTGTGGGTCTATCATAATGAATGGCTCAATCTTAGTGTGTGGGTCTATCATAATGAATGGCTCAATCTTAGTGTGTGGGTCTATCATAATGAATGGCTCAATCTTAGTGTGTGGGTCTATCATAATGAATGGCTCAATCTTAGTGTGTGGGTCTATCATAATGAATGGCTCAATCTTAGTGTGTGGGTCTCCTATGTTGGTAACTTATTTTATAATAAATTTATTCCATATCACGTCAAAAAAAAGTATTTTAACATAGAGTAATACATTTGTGTTTTCATATACTATATAAATAGTTTGAGGCCCTATGTTCCATGAGGAAGGCAAAGGAAAGATGATGATGTAAATAGATGAATAATTTGCAATCTGGAACACCATGGATCATAAGTAACTCTCTCATTCCATTTCTCTCTTTTTTCTCGCTCTTTCTCTCACTCTCTCCTAAATTTCTTCCTCTGACGTTGAACCACCTTGGTTTTTTTAATTACACCCTGGCGGATGGTGTAGAGTGGGCGGTAAAGGAATGTCTGTTAGACTAAGACTTAGACTAAGACTAAGAATAAGACTAAGACTAAGACTGCTTTATTGATCTTTATGGAAATTTGTTATGTTTACAAGGACTCCCTTCTCATATACAGACAACACAACAGAAACATACACATAAATAGAATAGACACAACATAGAGAGTTCATTCAGCGAGTACACAGCCTCCACCCAATACATCTTCCACAACCTCAGCGTTATTACCATTCGCTAGAAAACTTGTTTGATGTAGCATTTATATTTTAAGCTCTACACCATTCCCACCTTTACCAAATATCAGCCACAGCAGGTCGATAGCCATCAGTTTTGGTTGAAAGTTAATAATATTCCTCTTCCAATGAAGAAGATAATGTCGTCTGCTACGAGTGTCTGTAAATCAGCTTTTTCTTTACCTTATACTCTTTATTTTTTTTTTGTTTCTCTATTTTTGTTCTAAGCTTTATCGTTTATTATGTTCTTCAAACTGTCATTCCCCCTGTATCGTTTATTATGTTCTCCAAACTCTCATTCTTATGTGAGCGAGACCCCTAGTGGTGGTCTGCATTGTACAATTCTGCCTCCTTCTCTGACAAGGGAAATAGGAAACCCAGCGAGGCTGGAAGCGAGGGAAAAAATTGTACAGCACCTCCTCCCATTGCACGCCAGCTAGACGGTATTCGATTTCCTTAGACACTGTTTGATTCATGAGATGCTTTATACAAGGCACAGTATCGAAGCTGTCAAACTGAATTCGATTCTTATTTTTCTCCTCATTATTTTAGTTTTTCTCTTATTTAAAAAAATAAAGAATCGATACTGAAAATGAATGACAAAAAAAATATCTATATATAAAATTGATATTCTTATAATCATTTTCGTATTGGAAACCTAAAATTGAAAACAAAAATTCTACGATTCTGGACCTGGAAAACCTTCATTAAAAGAGATTGATTCATTTTGTTGTTTTTTCAAGAATCGAGATTTGTAATTAATGAATAATTAAAAACATATCAGACACAACCAATTTATGTGACAGATTTATTCTATTGAATGAAAAATGTCGTACGGTCTGCATTCTGAACAGTCGTCTCGGTAATCCAGGGTTCGAATCCTGCCTGCCACCATCCCCCTCGAAGTAGCGTAGACTGTTTTCCTATAGTGAGAATGGTAACTAGCCTTTTTTGTTATTATTAAATTGTTTTTTTTTAAGTTATTAGAAAGGTAAGTGAGATCTGGAATAGGAATTTCTGTTTCACAACCAAATGTTCCCCTATTCTAACGAGACATCAATCCTAATGAGCAAAGGAGAGCAAGCTATTAACACATACAATACTTGGGATGGGATTTTGTTCGTTCCATCCCGTGGCCCCCTATCCTCCGTCTTCCTCTTAGTTTAAGCTTTCTTTCTATCTGCTGCCCTGGGGCGACTTCCGTTCATGTGTCATATGATGGAGAGCTGTTCCGGAAACTCCCGGTTTTCTGTGCCGGAGAAGTCTCGGGTGACGTCTTGAAAGTTCCGATTTCTGGTCATTTCTTGGCAGGATGGAAGAGGGCAGGGGAACATTAGATACTAAAGACAGTAAAGAGATGTATTTAGTAGGGAAAAAATTAGGGGAAAAAGTGACTTAAAAGTACAGAAACAAGTAATATGAGTTAATAGAGAGCTGGAGTACCAGGACTGACATCATTAATTGTGACTGTAAGTAAAGTCAATAAGATTGGCTTACACTTGACTCGAATCTTCTCCCTCGTCGTTTAGCGCATAGGGTATTAACCAAAACAGGACTAAAATAAATATCAATATTTTCATTCTACAAAGTAAGAACATTTTTTTTAATGTAAACATTTTCCAATTGTCTAATTAAGAGACAATTATTTTTTTAATACAAACCTCAAATGCCCACTTTCAAATGCCCACTTTCAAATGCCCACTTCTCATTAAACCATCGATGTTTTTAGTTTCATTCTATCAAAGATTTCTGTGTTTCAAAGTTTTTCTAATAATGAGTTTGAGAAGAGATTTCATATTATCTCTGTTTCATGTGCATCTTTTGTTATAAAAATACATAAAATTACACCTTGTTAAAATTCCAAGACCCTTTTGTTACAATACCTAGACTTAGCCTTTGTTACAATACCTAGACTTAGCCTTTGTTACAATACCTAGACTTAGCCTTTGTTACAATACCTAAACTTACACTTTGCTACAATAACCAGACTTACATTTTGTTATACAGCGCTATTTTTTTAAATGTATACATTATTGTTTTTTGTTTGTTTTGTTTTTGTTTAAATTCTAAATATTTGATTTTCTTGACTGATTTAGAAACCCCAGTCCATTGTTCCCCATTGGACCAACCCTAGACGATATTGTTCCAACCCTAGACGACATTGCTCCAACCCTAGACGACATTGCTCCAACCCTAGACGACATTGTTGAAACCCTAGACGATATTGTTCCAACCCTAGACGATATTGTTCCAACCCTAGACGACATTGTTCCAACCCTAGACGATATTGTTCCAACCCTAAACGACATTGTTGAAACCCTAGACGATATTGTTCCAACCCTAGACGATATTGTTCCAACCCTAGACGACATTGTTCCAACCCTAGACGATATTGTTCCAACCCTAGACGGCATTGTTCCAACCCTAGACGACATTGTTCCAACCCTAGACGAAATCGTTCCAACCCTAGAAGACATTGTTCCAACCCTAGACGACATTGCTCCAACCCTAGACGATATTGTTCCAACCCTAGACGACATTGTTCCAACCCTAGACGATATTGTTCCAACCCTAGAAGACATTGTTCCAACCCTAGACGACATTGCTCCAACCCTAGACCACATTGTTCCAACCCTAGACGACATTGTTCCAACCTTAGACGAATTTCTTCCAACCCTAGACGACATTGTTCCAACCCTAGACGACATTGCTCCAACCCTAGACGATATTGTTCCAACCCTAGACGACATTGTTCCAACCCTAGACGATATTGTTCCAACCCTAGACGACATTGTTCCAACCCTAGACGACATTGCTCCAACCCTAGACCACATTGTTCCAACCCTAGACGACATTGCTCCAACCCTAGACGACATTGCTCCAACCCTAGACGATATTGTTCCAACCCTAGACGACATTGCTCCAACCCAAGACGACATTGTTCCAACCCTAGACGATATTGTTCCAACCCTAGACGACATTGCTCCAACCCTAGACGACATTGTTCCAACCCTAGACGACATTGTTCCAACCCTAGACGACATTGCTCCAACCCTAGACGACATTGTTCCAACCCTAGACGACATTGCTCCAACCCTAGACGCCATTGCTCCAACCCTAGACGACATTGCTCCAACCCTAGACGACATTGTTCCAACCCTAGACGACATTGCTCCAACCCTAGACGACATTGCTCCAACCCTAGCTAATGCCCAAGCCCTCATCTCACTTCTATGAGGTTAATCTAGTCACTTCGCGACTGAAAACGGCCATAAACTTTTACGGCTATTGAAGCCTTCTAACTTTGTACAAATCTTCTATCAACACACTCTGTCTGTCTGCCTGTTACAAAGTTTTAACACGTTATTTCCCCCACATCTTTTCTCACATCAAGCTGAAACTTTACTTTTGACGTAGACAATACATGAATTAATTTTTTTTTCTAAAAAGTCACCCTGTCAATGAATTACTGGTAATTAATTATTTCGTTTAATATCAAATAAGGGAAAAGCTTCTACATTATTGAGATATATACTTCTACGTGCGGAGTTTTTCCCCAAATTTACCGTTGTCAGAAGAGATTAGAGTTTAAAATACAATTTCAATCAGTTTAAAGAATAAATACAGGAAGAAATTGTTTTGAAATAAGCCATCGATAAAGAATGAACCCAAATGTTCTGTTTAGCCTCTTCCCACTTTTGTGTACTCTACTTCTAGAAGTATCTGGCTTATCGTATCTGCGTAGTCTGAGGGTAGCCCCCCTTGAGCTTTTTGTTGTTTGACAATTTTAGCCCTTCAAAATATTTCAGTTTGTGCTGGACAAATATTCCGACAAAACAATTTTTGCTGTTATTGGCGACCTATTTTATTTGCAGAGTGTTAAGCTTTTGTTCGAAATACTATTTTATGATATTTACTAAAGTCTAGCACATTTATTTCAAATCATCATAAGTTAAATTTGTCTATCTACTTTATGAAGTAGAATGTGAGGCGTATGTATGTATGTATGTATGTATGTATGTATGTATGTATGTATGTATGTATGTATGTATGTATGTATGTATGTATGTATGTATGTATGTATGTAGTATGTATGTATGTATGTATGTATGTGACGAATAGAAATAAAAACCTCTTGATTAATCTTGATAAAACTTGGCAGAAATGTTCCTTGGGTACCAACTTAGACCGTAGTGTATGTATTGTAGCCCTATAACAAACTTAAGACCCTAAAAAAAATAAAGTTGACCGACTCTATTAAAGCTATAGTATTATATGGATCTAGGCTTGTTTACAATGTTGACATGAGAAAAGATCGAAAGGATTTAAATCTAGATCTAATTTTAAGAACTACACTTTGCACATATAGTTTTTTACTTTGACACATGAAAATACAAAATATAGTCTATTGATTTCATTATTTAGTAAAAGTAACCTTCAAATTTGTGTTTCAAAAGCATTTTTACATAAATTCATTCCATAATCTGTGAATTCAGAACGTCCTGACTTACTTATAATCCCATTCATTTAACAAATTGGGTAAACCCGTTTTAATTGAACTTTATATCCTATTCATCTATCGCTCTTTTTGTTTTTAATAGAAATGAATGTATCGGCTTCGGGTAAACCCATTTTCGCAAAACTAATTTTATTTTCGTAGCGAAAGAGAAGAATCTTGAAAGGATCATAAGCTAAGTCCAATCCACTAGATTAGTAAATACAAACTAAGACCCGCAGGCCGCGGGTAATGTCAGGATAGTATTGTAATAAAAGTTATATTTAGTATTGTCTGTCAGGTTCTTTTTCTACTTGACTCAACGAGCACTAAGGAAAACTTTGACTTGGATCACTCTAGCTGTAGCTACCGAAAGGTAAAGTTATTTTGCTTGTAGTACTGCAGTGTCTAACCGGTTGACGTTAGCCTGGGTTAGTTGTCTACAAGCAGTTGACGTTAGCCTGGGTTAGTTGTCTACAAACAGTTGACGTTAGCCTGGGTTAGTTGTCTACAAACAGTTGACGTTAGCCTGGGTTAGTTGTCTACAAGCAGTTGACGTTAGCCTGGGTTAGTTGTCTACAAGCAGTTGACGTTAGCCTGAGTTAGTTGTCTATAACCAGTTGACGTTAGCCTGGGTTAGTTGTCTATAAACAGTTGACGTTAGCCTGGGTTAGTTGTCTACAAGCAGTTGACGTTAGCCTGGGTTAGTTGTCTATAACCAGTTGACGTTAGCCTGGGTTAGTTGTCTACAAGCAGTTGACGTTAGCCTGGGTTAGTTGTCTACAAATAGTTGACGTTAGCCTGGGTTAGTTGTCTATAACCAGTTGACGTTAGCCTGGGTTAGTTGTCTACAAACAGTTGACGTTAGCCTGGGTTAGTTGTCTACAAACAGTTGACGTTAGCCTGGGTTAGTTGTCTATAAACAGTTGACGTTAGCCTGGGTTAGTTGTCTATAAGCAGTTGACGTTAGCCTGAGTTAGTTGTCTACAAACAGTTGACGTTAGCCTGGGTTAGTTGTCTACAAACAGTTGACGTTAGCCTGGGTTAGTTGTCTACAAACAGTTGACGTTAGCCTGAGTTAGTTGTCTATAACCAGTTGACGTTAGCCTGAGTTAGTTGTCTACAAACAGTTGACGTTAGCCTGGGTTAGTTGTCTACAAACAGTTGACGTTAGCCTGAGTTAGTTGTCTACAAACAGTTGACGTTAGCCTGAGTTAGTTGTCTACAAACAGTTGGGTGCTACTAGTCAACGACCTCCACACAATGCACCGATCCGCTACTTTAGTTACTGATATCTAGAACCAGTTGACGTTAGCCTGAGTTAGTTGTCTACAAACAGTTGGGTGCTACTAGTCAACGACCTCCACACAATGCACCGATCCGCTACTTTAGTTACTGATATCTAGAACCAGTTGACGTTAGCCTGAGTTAGTTGTCTACAAACAGTTGGGTGCTACTAGTCAACGACCTCCACACAATGCACCGATCCGCTACTTTAGTTACTGATATCTAGAACCAGTTGACGTTAGCCTGAGTTAGTTGTCTATAAACAGTTGACGTTAGCCTGAGTTAGTTGTCTACAAACAGTTGACGTTAGCCTGGGTTAGTTGTCTACAAACAGTTGACGTTAGCCTGAGTTAGTTGTCTATAAACAGTTGGGTGCTACTAGTCAACGACCTCCACACAATGCACCGATCCGCTACTTTAGTTACTGATATCTAGAACCAGTTGACGTTAGCCTGAGTTAGTTGTCTACAAACAGTTGGGTGCTACTAGTCAACGACCTCCACACAATGCACCGATCCGCTACTTTAGTTACTGATATCTAGAACCAGTTGACGTTAGCCTGGGTTAGTTGTCTACAAACAGTTGACGTTAGCCTGAGTTAGTTGTCTATAAACAGTTGGGTGCTACTAGTCAACGACCTCCACACAATGCACCGATCCGCTACTTTAGTTACTGATATCTAGAACCAGTTGACGTTAGCCTGGGTTAGTTGTCTACAAACAGTTGACGTTAGCCTGGGTTAGTTGTCTACAAACAGTTGACGTTAGCCTGGGTTAGTTGTCTATAACCAGTTGACGTTAGCCTGAGTTAGTTGTCTACAAACAGTTGACGTTAGCCTGGGTTAGTTGTCTACAAACAGTTGACGTTAGCCTGGGTTAGTTGTCTATAACCAGTTGACGTTAGCCTGAGTTAGTTGTCTACAAACAGTTGACGTTAGCCTGGGTTAGTTGTCTATAACCAGTTGACGTTAGCCTGAGTTAGTTGTCTACAAACAGTTGGGTGCTACTAGTCAACGACCTCCACACAATGCACCGATCCGCTACTTTAGTTACTGATATCTAGAACCAGTTGACGTTAGCCTGGGTTAGTTGTCTACAAACAGTTGACGTTAGCCTGGGTTAGTTGTCTACAAACAGTTGACGTTAGCCTGAGTTAGTTGTCTATAACCGGTTGACGTTAGCCTGGGTTAGTTGTCTATAACCAGTTGACGTTAGCCTGGGTTAGTTGTCTACAAACAGTTGACGTTAGCCTGGGTTAGTTGTCTACAAGCAGTTGACGTTAGCCTGGGTTAGTTGTCTATAAACAGTTGACGTTAGCCTGGGTTAGTTGTCTACAAGCAGTTGACGTTAGCCTGGGTTAGTTGTCTACAAGCAGTTGACGTTAGCCTGAGTTAGTTGTCTATAACCAGTTGACGTTAGCCTGGGTTAGTTGTCTATAAACAGTTGACGTTAGCCTGGGTTAGTTGTCTACAAGCAGTTGACGTTAGCCTGGGTTAGTTGTCTATAAGCAGTTGACGTTAGCCTGGGTTAGTTGTCTACAAGCAGTTGACGTTAGCCTGGGTTAGTTGTCTACAAATAGTTGACGTTAGCCTGGGTTAGTTGTCTATAACCAGTTGACGTTAGCCTGGGTTAGTTGTCTACAAACAGTTGACGTTAGCCTGGGTTAGTTGTCTATAACCAGTTGACGTTAGCCTGGGTTAGTTGTCTATAAACAGTTGACGTTAGCCTGGGTTAGTTGTCTACAAACAGTTGACGTTAGCCTGGGTTAGTTGTCTATAACCAGTTGACGTTAGCCTGGGTTAGTTGTCTACAAACAGTTGACGTTAGCCTGGGTTAGTTGTCTACAAACAGTTGACGTTAGCCTGGGTTAGTTGTCTACAAACAGTTGACGTTAGCCTGGGTTAGTTGTCTATAACCAGTTGACGTTAGCCTGGGTTAGTTGTCTACAAACAGTTGACGTTAGCCTGGGTTAGTTGTCTACAAACAGTTGACGTTAGCCTGGGTTAGTTGTCTACAAACAGTTGACGTTAGCCTGGGTTAGTTGTCTATAACCAGTTGACGTTAGCCTGGGTTAGTTGTCTACAAACAGTTGACGTTAGCCTGGGTTAGTTGTCTACAAACAGTTGACGTTAGCCTGGGTTAGTTGTCTACAAACAGTTGACGTTAGCCTGGGTTAGTTGTCTATAACCAGTTGACGTTAGCCTGTGTTAGTTGTCTACAAACAGTTGACGTTAGCCTGGGTTAGTTGTCTACAAATAGTTGACGTTAGCCTGGGTTTGTTGTCTACAAACAGTTGACGTTAGCCTGAGTTAGTTGTCTACAAACAGTTGACGTTAGCCTGAGTTAGTTGTCTACAAGCAGTTGACGTTAGCCTGGGTTAGTTGTCTACAAACAGTTGGGTGCTACTAGTCAACGACCTCCACACAATGCACCGATCCGCTACTTTAGTTACTGATATCTAGAACCAGTTGACGTTAGCCTGGGTTAGTTGTCTACAAACAGTTGACGTTAGCCTGGGTTAGTTGTCTATAAACAGTTGACGTTAGCCTGGGTTAGTTGTCTATAAACAGTTGACGTTAGCCTGGGTTAGTTGTCTATAAACAGTTGACGTTAGCCTGGGTTAGTTGTCTATAAGCAGTTGACGTTAGCCTGGGTTAGTTGTCTATAAACAGTTGACGTTAGCCTGGGTTAGTTGTCTACAAGCAGTTGACGTTAGCCTGGGTTAGTTGTCTACAAGCAGTTGACGTTAGCCTGGGTTAGTTGTCTACAAGCAGTTGACGTTAGCCTGGGTTAGTTGTCTACAAGCAGTTGACGTTAGCCTGGGTTAGTTGTCTACAAACAGTTGACGTTAGCCTGGGTTAGTTGTCTACAAGCAGTTGACGTTAGCCTGGGTTAGTTGTCTACAAGCAGTTGACGTTAGCCTGGGTTAGTTGTCTACAAGCAGTTGACGTTAGCCTGGGTTAGTTGTCTACAAGCAGTTGACGTTAGCCTGGGTTAGTTGTCTACAAACAGTTGACGTTAGCCTGGGTTAGTTGTCTACAAGCAGTTGACGTTAGCCTGGGTTAGTTGTCTACAAGCAGTTGACGTTAGCCTGGGTTAGTTGTCTACAAGCAGTTGACGTTAGCCTGGGTTAGTTGTCTACAAGCAGTTGACGTTAGCCTGAGTTAGTTGTCTACAAGCAGTTGACGTTAGCCTGAGTTAGTTGTCTACAAACAGTTGACGTTAGCCTGGGTTAGTTGTCTATAAACAGTTGACGTTAGCCTGGGTTAGTTGTCTACAAGCAGTTGACGTTAGCCTGGGTTAGTTGTCTACAAGCAGTTGACGTTAGCCTGGGTTAGTTGTCTACAAACAGTTGACGTTAGCCTGGGTTAGTTGTCTACAAGCAGTTGACGTTAGCCTGGGTTAGTTGTCTACAAGCAGTTGACGTTAGCCTGGGTTAGTTGTCTACAAGCAGTTGACGTTAGCCTGGGTTAGTTGTCTACAAGCAGTTGACGTTAGCCTGAGTTAGTTGTCTACAAACAGTTGACGTTAGCCTGGGTTAGTTGTCTATAAACAGTTGACGTTAGCCTGGGTTAGTTGTCTACAAGCAGTTGACGTTAGCCTGAGTTAGTTGTCTACAAACAGTTGACGTTAGCCTGGGTTAGTTGTCTATAAACAGTTGACGTTAGCCTGGGTTAGTTGTCTACAAACAGTTGACGTTAGCCTGGGTTAGTTGTCTACAAACAGTTGACGTTAGCCTGGGTTAGTTGTCTATAAACAGTTGACGTTAGCCTGAGTTAGTTGTCTACAAACAGTTGACGTTAGCCTGGGTTAGTTGTCTACAAACAGTTGACGTTAGCCTGAGTTAGTTGTCTACAAACAGTTGACGTTAGCCTGAGTTAGTTGTCTATAAACAGTTGACGTTAGCCTGAGTTAGTTGTCTACAAACAGTTGACGTTAGCCTGAGTTAGTTGTCTACAAACAGTTGACGTTAGCCTGGGTTAGTTGTCTACAAACAGTTGACGTTAGCCTGGGTTAGTTGTCTACAAACAGTTGACGTTAGCCTGAGTTAGTTGTCTACAAACAGTTGACGTTAGCCTGAGTTAGTTGTCTACAAACAGTTGACGTTAGCCTGGGTTAGTTGTCTACAAACAGTTGACGTTAGCCTGGGTTAGTTGTCTACAAACAGTTGACGTTAGCCTGGGTTAGTTGTCTACAAACAGTTGACGTTAGCCTGAGTTAGTTGTCTACAAACAGTTGACGTTAGCCTGAGTTAGTTGTCTACAAGCAGTTGACGTTAGCCTGGGTTAGTTGTCTACAAACAGTTGACGTTAGCCTGGGTTAGTTGTCTACAAACAGTTGACGTTAGCCTGGGTTAGTTGTCTACAAACAGTTGACGTTAGCCTGGGTTAGTTGTCTATAACCAGTTGACGTTAGCCTGAGTTAGTTGTCTATAACCAGTTGACGTTAGCCTGGGTTAGTTGTCTATAAACAGTTGGGTGCTACTAGTCAACGACCTCCACACAATGCACCGATCCGCTACTTTAGTTACTGATATCTAGAACCAGTTGACGTTAGCCTGAGTTAGTTGTCTACAAACAGTTGACGTTAGCCTGAGTTAGTTGTCTACAAACAGTTGACGTTAGCCTGAGTTAGTTGTCTACAAACAGTTGACGTTAGCCTGGGTTAGTTGTCTACAAACAGTTGACGTTAGCCTGAGTTAGTTGTCTACAAACAGTTGGGTGCTACTAGTCAACGACCTCCACACAATGCACCGATCCGCTACTTTAGTTACTGATATCTAGAACCAGTTGACGTTAGCCTGGGTTAGTTGTCTACAAACAGTTGACGTTAGCCTGGGTTAGTTGTCTACAAACAGTTGGGTGCTACTAGTCAACGACCTCCACACAATGCACCGATCCGCTACTTTAGTTACTGATATCTAGAACCAGTTGACGTTAGCCTGAGTTAGTTGTCTACAAACAGTTGACGTTAGCCTGGGTTAGTTGTCTATAAACAGTTGACGTTAGCCTGAGTTAGTTGTCTACAAACAGTTGACGTTAGCCTGAGTTAGTTGTCTATAAACAGTTGGGTGCTACTAGTCAACGACCTCCACACAATGCACCGATCCGCTACTTTAGTTACTGATATCTAGAACCAGTTGACGTTAGCCTGGGTTAGTTGTCTACAAACAGTTGACGTTAGCCTGAGTTAGTTGTCTACAAACAGTTGACGTTAGCCTGAGTTAGTTGTCTATAACCAGTTGACGTTAGCCTGAGTTAGTTGTCTACAAACAGTTGGGTGCTACTAGTCAACGACCTCCACACAATGCACCGATCCGCTACTTTAGTTACTGATATCTAGAACCAGTTGACGTTAGCCTGAGTTAGTTGTCTACAAACAGTTGACGTTAGCCTGGGTTAGTTGTCTATAAACAGTTGACGTTAGCCTGAGTTAGTTGTCTACAAGCAGTTGACGTTAGCCTGGGTTAGTTGTCTATAACCAGTTGACGTTAGCCTGAGTTAGTTGTCTATAAACAGTTGACGTTAGCCTGGGTTAGTTGTCTATAAACAGTTGACGTTAGCCTGGGTTAGTTGTCTACAAACAGTTGACGTTAGCCTGAGTTAGTTGTCTACAAGCAGTTGACGTTAGCCTGGGTTAGTTGTCTATAACCAGTTGACGTTAGCCTGAGTTAGTTGTCTACAAACAGTTGACGTTAGCCTGAGTTAGTTGTCTACAAACAGTTGACGTTAGCCTGAGTTAGTTGTCTACAAACAGTTGACGTTAGCCTGAGTTAGTTGTCTACAAACAGTTGACGTTAGCCTGGGTTAGTTGTCTATAACCAGTTGACGTTAGCCTGGGTTAGTTGTCTACAAGCAGTTGACGTTAGCCTGGGTTAGTTGTCTATAACCAGTTGACGTTAGCCTGAGTTAGTTGTCTACAAACAGTTGGGTGCTACTAGTCAACGACCTCCACACAATGCACCGATCCGCTACTTTAGTTACTGATATCTAGAACCAGTTGACGTTAGCCTGAGTTAGTTGTCTACAAACAGTTGACGTTAGCCTGAGTTAGTTGTCTATAAACAGTTGACGTTAGCCTGAGTTAGTTGTCTATAAACAGTTGGGTGCTACTAGTCAACGACCTCCACACAATGCACCGATCCGCTACTTTAGTTACTGATATCTAGAACCAGTTGACGTTAGCCTGAGTTAGTTGTCTATAAACAGTTGACGTTAGCCTGAGTTAGTTGTCTATAAACAGTTGACGTTAGCCTGAGTTAGTTGTCTATAAACAGTTGACGTTAGCCTGAGTTAGTTGTCTATAACCAGTTGACGTTAGCCTGAGTTAGTTGTCTATAACCAGTTGACGTTAGCCTGAGTTAGTTGTCTATAACCAGTTGACGTTAGCCTGAGTTAGTTGTCTATAACCAGTTGACGTTAGCCTGGGTTAGTTGTCTACAAGCAGTTGACGTTAGCCTGGGTTAGTTGTCTACAAACAGTTGACGTTAGCCTGGGTTAGTTGTCTATAAACAGTTGACGTTAGCCTGAGTTAGTTGTCTACAAACAGTTGACGTTAGCCTGAGTTAGTTGTCTATAACCAGTTGACGTTAGCCTGAGTTAGTTGTCTATAACCAGTTGACGTTAGCCTGAGTTAGTTGTCTATAACCAGTTGACGTTAGCCTGAGTTAGTTGTCTATAACCAGTTGACGTTAGCCTGAGTTAGTTGTCTATAACCAGTTGACGTTAGCCTGAGTTAGTTGTCTATAACCAGTTGACGTTAGCCTGAGTTAGTTGTCTATAACCAGTTGACGTTAGCCTGAGTTAGTTGTCTATAACCAGTTGACGTTATCCTGAGTTAGTTGTCTATAAACAGTTGACGTTAGCCTGAGTTAGTTGTCTACAAACAGTTGACGTTAGCCTGGGTTAGTTGTCTATAACCAGTTGACGTTAGCCTGAGTTAGTTGTCTATAACCAGTTGACGTTAGCCTGAGTTAGTTGTCTACAAACAGTTGACGTTAGCCTGAGTTAGTTGTCTATAAACAGTTGGGTGCTACTAGTCAACGACCTCCACACAATGCACCGATCCGCTACTTTAGTTACTGATATCTAGAAACAGTTGACGTTAGCCTGAGTTAGTTGTCTACAAACAGTTGACGTTAGCCTGAGTTAGTTGTCTATAACCAGTTGACGTTAGCCTGAGTTAGTTGTCTATAACCAGTTGACGTTAGCCTGAGTTAGTTGTCTAGAACCAGTTGACGTTAGCCTGAGTTAGTTGTCTATAAACAGTTGGGTGCTACTAGTCAACGACCTCCACACAATGCACCGATCCGCTACTTTAGTTACTGATATCTAGAACCAGTTGACGTTAGCCTGAGTTAGTTGTCTATAAACAGTTGACGTTAGCCTGAGTTAGTTGTCTACAAACAGTTGACGTTAGCCTGAGTTAGTTGTCTATAAACAGTTGACGTTAGCCTGGGTTAGTTGTCTACAAACAGTTGGGTGCTACTAGTCAACGACCTCCACACAATGCACCGATCCGCTACTTTAGTTACTGATATCTAGAACCAGTTGACGTTAGCCTGGGTTAGTTGTCTATAAACAGTTGACGTTAGCCTGAGTTAGTTGTCTATAACCAGTTGACGTTAGCCTGAGTTAGTTGTCTACAAACAGTTGACGTTAGCCTGAGTTAGTTGTCTATAAACAGTTGACGTTAGCCTGGGTTAGTTGTCTACAAACAGTTGGGTGCTACTAGTCAACGACCTCCACACAATGCACCGATCCGCTACTTTAGTTACTGATATCTAGAACCGGCACTGACAAGCGAGGTCGAGGTCAGTTTTGAAAAAAAGCTTCAAGATGACAACAGAAGTATAAGGCCCCAGCGCGTGCTCAGACACGGTCACGTGACGTTGTGGCAGAGATAATTGTCGTGGCATTGTAGGACATTGTCGTGAGTTAGTGTGTTTAAAAGTATCCTGTTACAGCAAATAGTTCGATTTTATCGATTACAATCTAGATCTTTTACACGAAGCCACACACACACACACACACACACCCATACTTTCACACACACACACACTTTTCACTCAACACTAATGTGGGAAGAACATTTGCATGAGGGGGAGGGGGAGATTAACTTGCAATCTTTGCTTGAGTTTGTTCTACCAAAGCTGGGTATTTTATACAACAGTTGGGTATTTTTGATTGGGCTTTATTTTTTTTTTTTTTCATTATAGTTGATAAATATTGCCAATCTCAAGTTGATATATAAGGCTTGACTTGGAGTCAGAAGAAGTGCAGTATGCCACGTTGTAAAACAATTCCTCCAGCCTGCGCTCAGTATTTTTAAAGTGATGATTGACTTGCGCAGGCCAATACCCCTCTCTTTACACAAACTGACATTCACAGTGACACAGAAGTCTGAGACGGCTGAGAACAACACATAGCCGTAGCTTTAAAGTTCTACGTATCAAACTTTGATTCTCTGAGTCTCCCAAAATGTTTTGCTGCCTAAAGGTCTTGCATCTCTTGCTCTAAGACTGGGGTGTGGGGGGGGGGGACCTAAATACGTTTCTCTAGCACGAAAGTAAAGCAAACTCCTGATGTCTTCAAAAGTTTTTCTTTGTGTTTAGATCTAGTTCTGAGACAACGGCAGCACACTCTGTTTAGTTTTGTTTTAAGATTTTAGTTCCAATCACCATGGAACAATGTTCAGGCGCCTTGTTGTTGTCATGTTAGGACGTCTGCCCTACTAGCCTAGATCTCGATGTCCATGCAAATAATAAGCAAACAAAAAATAGACTTCAGGTCATCGCAACTAGTTTTTTTTAGTATACACACGTACATTTTTAAGAATATTGGAAATCGGTTATTGATTTTGTTTAAGTCTGAAAATATTTTTTGTTTGTTTGTGTGTTTTTAAGAAATAACAAGTAGCAATCTTTTTTTTCTAACTATGACTGCAGATGACACTAACGCTTGCACTATGAGGAAAGTTGAATGAATGCAATTGTATGATGTCACATCGAAGTTTTGTAACTCTTCCTCTAAAGTGTCATGAATAACAAACACAAAGAATGAAGACGACCTATAATCCTAGAACTTAGCGCCTTAGGCCAATGCAACCTAAAATGACAATTTTGTCTCTTTTCATGACATTTTTATGAGTTTTCAAAATATTTTAATAATTTCAGGAGATTACCATGACTTTTTTTCGTATACTTTGAAATTTCAGGAGATTTCCAGGACCTCCTGGAAAATTAGGAGGCCGGAGAATCCTGTGTAAGCTAATTTACAAGTAGAGTTAGCGCGTGTCCTATGAAAGTGAGGGGCCCACTGCAGCCGCATAGGTTACATTGCCTTAAGCCGGCCCTGACAGAACACCTCGTGATTTCATCAGAATCTCTTAAGCCTACACAACCAAAACATCCGCCCTTCTTTGTTTATGGTTACATCAGAAACACGAACATCACTCCATAAAAGTAAACCCAATATTTAGGCTTTTCAAACTTGTATATAAAATCAAATAGTTCTAAACTCAACGAACAAACAAACAAAAAAAGACTGAAAAGTATTGGGTATTCTGCACACAAAAAGCTGTGTTTTTCTGAACCCAGACAATACCCAGCTTAGCCCCCGCCTTCTCGTGTTACCTCCGACCATTTCAAACAACCTTTTTAAAAAAACAAAAAAAAAAAAACAAAACATATTACTAGGGCACTCACATCTCTTCTCATACATCTCTCCATCTAAAAGAAGCGCCATTACATGATCCCACGCCATTTTGAAACTGGAGAACAGACGAGCAAACAGAAGGCAACTGTAAACACAAGTTTTGGTAATTGGGATGTCGGGAGTGGGGGGAATGTGGTGGGAGATATCAGACGAAAGGGAAGAGAGGGTCATTGATGGCATGAGAACTGGACTGAAGAGTGGGGGGGGGGAGGCCACAGGAGTTCTATGACGTTATTTGATACAGCACAAAAAAAAAAGGAAAAGATGACCGGTTGATAGATCAGGCCAGTTGAGCTCACTCCACACACACACAAAGGAAAAGATGACCGGTTGATAGATCAGGCCAGTTGAGCTCACTCCACACACACACAAGAACGCGGTCTTTTGTTTGGTACCTGGCACTCTCAGTTAAATCTTGTCTCCTGGTTGATTTTAGAACTGGAAGAGGGGCGGGGAGGAGACGAGGGGAAAAAAGAGGGAGGAGGGTGATGGTTTTGATTGTCCGAGATAGGATAAGACACGCACACACATACACATAAAATGTCTCGGTGACCTCACTCTGCACAGAGTATTGTCTTCAGACATCGATTCTGCTCAAATTTCATCCAAGCATCGATTCCTGTTTTCTTACTTTAACAAACCCAATGTTCAAGTCTAACATCAACATACCACAAGTTGATCTAGTCACAGTTTCAGGCTATGTTGTTGTGTTTTAAACAATTCGTTGACTGAATTGAGAAGCTCTAGTAATATCGTCAGACCATTGTAGAACGCCAACTGAATTTAGAGAATCCTATTTCACTTACATTCGATTGAAAAAAAAAAGAAAATTGCAGCTAATCGCTATAGCTTCTAAGATCTAGTAACCTTTCTTTCTCCTGAGAGTGCAATCGAAGGGTCTTTGCATGTTATGATGGTGATTAAAAATGATCTGTAGTGATCCTATCACCAAAGCATTTGTAATTTTTAAAACGAAGATACAAAAATGCGAGCCTATCGTTTCGCTATCTTTATGAGACTCACTAGTAGACGTTTAGCTAGAGAGTTTCACTTTTGTTTTTTTTTCTTTTTAAAAACTCCAAATAAAAACACGAGAGTCTGTCCCCAAGGTAAGAAAGAAGACAGAGCCAAGATTCTCTCCCTGCAATTCGGAATACAAGATGTTGGTGCTGAGGCTAAAAGAACGAATGCATTGAAAATGTAACTTTAATTTAAAGACGTAGATGAGACATTTAGATTTAGTTTGAACAGCAAGTCGTGTTTAGAACTTAGTAGTGGACATGGACCCTGAAGTGACTACACGAACAACTAGGACATCAGGCCCAATAGGTAAAACTACAACAAAAAAAAATGTAAGTAACTCAACATTAACTTTTAGATATACCTTTAGATAACACATTTACTTCTGGATAACACATTTACCTCTAGATAACACATTTACCTCTAGATAACACATTTACCTCTGGATAACACATTTACCTCTAGATAACACATTTACCTCTAGATAACACATTTACCTCTAGAGAACACATTTACCTCTAGATAACACATTTACCTTTAGAGAACACATTTACCTCTAGAGAACCCATTTACCTTTAGATAACACATTTACCTTTAGAGAACACATTTACCTCTAGAGAACACATTTACCTCTAGAGAACACATTTACCTCTAGATAATACATTTACCTCTAGATAACACATTTACCTCTAGATAACACATTTACCTCTAGATAACACATTTACCTCTAGAGAACACATTTACCTCTAGATAACACATTTACCTTTAGAGAACACATTTACCTCTAGAGAACCCATTTACCTTTAGATAACACATTTACCTTTAGAGAACACATTTACCTCTAGAGAACACATTTACCTCTAGAGAACACATTTACCTCTAGATAATACATTTACCTCTAGATAACACATTTACCTCTAGATAACACATTTACCTTTAGAGAACACATTTACCTCTACAGAACACATTTACCTCTAGAGAACACATTTACCTTTAGAGAACACAATTACCTCTGGATAACACATTTACCTTTAGAGAACACATTTACCTCTAGATAACACATTTACCTTTAGAGAACACATTTACCTTTAGAAAACACATTTACCTCTGGATAACACATTTACCTTTAGAGAACACATTTACCTCTAGATAACACATTTACCTCTGGATAACACATTTACCTTTAGAGAACACATTTACCTCTAGATAACACATTTACCTCTAGATAACACATTTACCTTTAGAGAACACATTTACCTCTAGATAACACATTTACCTTTAGAGAACACATTTACCTCTAGATAACACATTTACCTCTAGATAATACATTTACCTCTAGATAACACATTTACCTCTAGATAACACATTTACCTCTAGATAACACATTTACCTCTACATAATAGATTTACCTCTAGATAACACATTTACCTCTAGATAATACATTTACCTCTAGATAACACATTTACCTCTAGATAACACATTTACCTTTAGAAAACACATTTACCTCTAGATAACACATTTACCTCTAGATAATACATTTACCTCTAGATAACACATTTACCTCTAGATAACACATTTACCTCTAGATAATACATTTACCTTTAGATAACACATTTACCTTTAGAGAACACATTTACCTTTAGAGAACACATTTACCTTTAGCTAACACAAAAGAAACTAAAGGATTAGCCTATAGCTAGACTCAAGAACAGGTCAAGACATTGATGACAATCTAGACTGCATGCAGGTACACTCATATACTTTCGCCTCAAATGTCATCTTTCAATGGACGATCCGGTTTCACAGCAGATTTCGTGTGGCCGATGGGCTTTATTGACAATGGCTATTCATTCATCAGACGAAAACCCAAATGCTACAAAATTCGATACGTTGAGTGTATCAGTCCTAAGAAATAGTTTGACATTATATTTTGTGTCCCAAATCTCAGCTCTTAGAAAAAACCTGATAGAGCTTGAATGCCGAAACCTAAGGGTAGGGAATGATCTCCTTGTTGTTATTTTCGTCGACATTTCTAGAATTACAAAATTTTTTCACCCTTTTTTTTGTATGTCATAGAATTTTTATTATTGTTTTACCGATTGTTATATTTTTAATTCTAGACCAAACAACACTTTTAAAAAATCACATCTAAATGTAGTATCGAATACGAACGACATATTCGATTATTCACATATTTATGACGAGGTAGACACCGATTCTCTTGTTCCTTATTGTCTGTCTGAGGGATTGCTAAATGATGCAATTTGATACACCAAGCAGATTCCTTCAATCAAAGAATTTAGTCTACAATATTCTCAAGTTGGCAACTATCATGTGTCCTGTTATAAGGTTGTGATGCCATTCTTCGCTGACGTAGTGTTGCAGTTGTCTGTGCTTGAAAATTCAAACTGGAATGACATTGGATGTGCTGTTAGCCCGAGACTACAAGAAAAGGTCAAAGGGGTGTTGCATGGAGAGCTGAAGGTATTGATAATTAGTGATGAAATGTGAAATTAGGTCTCCACAACAAATCTTTATTCACGTTTTTATTCAATTTTTTTTTCTATGTATTGTTTTGTTGGTATGACTCGTATGAGCCTATGTTTTTGTGAATGAGTGTTATTATAACCACAAAATGTGTAGCCACAAAATGTGAACTATTTCAGCCATCTTGTTGTTTCTTTTCCTCCATTGTCTCTTTTTCTGTCGACTCTCTTCTCATTCTTTACATGTTCTCTCTCTTCTCCCTTCAATTCTCTCTCTCTCACCCTTTCTCTCTCTCTCTTTTCTCTTTCTTTCTCTCTCTCTCTCTTGCTCTAGATCTCTTTTGCAATCGATCTCTCTTCCTCTTTATCATTATGTCCCTCCCTCCCTCTTTTCACTCACTCCTTCTCTCTCACCACTCTCTATATATCCCTTACTCTCTCACTCATTCACTCTCACTTTCAATCTCTCATTCCCCTCTCCCAATTTCACACTCCCTATTTCTCCCATCACCCTCGCTTTCTCCTTCACTCTCTCTCCTCTCTCTCTCTCTCTCTCTCTCTCTCACTCTTCTTTCTTGCATTCTAATTTTTCTTCTTTAGCCATTATTTGTTGGACAGAAACAATTTGTACCGGTGACGTGTCAGGTTTCTAATTATCCAAGACAAGGAGGAGGGGGGGGGGCTTAACGACTGCGCTGCGCTCCCAACGTCAAGAATCTATCTTTCTATTACGCGGGTCGTGGAACTCAAACCTTTCGTGGACTATGGGCTTTGTCCGAAAAATGCATTTCTGAAATACAATACCTATGCATGGGTAGAGGTCGAGAGGGGTGTTAGTGATTTGGAGATGAAACAAATGGCAGGGAAGTCTGGCTTGTAACTTAGACTGCTCCATAGCCACGTTGTGTTATTTATTTGGATGTGTATTAATGGCTGTGTTTAAGTATTCTACGTGTGTGTTTATATGTGTGTTTAGCGTGTGATTGATAATGTTATATGTAGATCAAAATGTGCGAAATGATATGGACGCTTTGGGGAGTGACGGCCGAACGGTAAAGAGCTTCGCTTTCGAACGGAGGAGGCTTAGGTTTGAATCTCGGTGACGGTTGGGATTTTTAATTGCGCGGTTTGTATGAAGCCCTAAGTCCACCCAACTCTGATGAGTACCTGCCATTCCTCGAGTCCACTCAACTCTGATGAGTACCTGCCATTCCTCGAGTCCACTCAACTCAGATGAGTACCTGACATTCCTTGAGTCCACCCAACTCTGATGAGTACCTGACATTCCCTGAGTCCACCCAACTCTGATGAGTACCTGTCATTCCTTGAGTCCACCCAACTCTGATGAGTACCTGACATTCCCTGAGTCCACCCAACTCTGATGAGTACCTGTCATTCCTTGAGTCCACCCAACTCTGATGAGTACCTGACATTCCCTGAGTCCACCCAACTCTGATGAGTACCTGATATTCCCTAAGTCCACCCAACTCTGATGAGTACCTGACATTCCCTAAGTCCACCCAACTCTGATGGGTACCTGACATTCCCTAAGTCCACCCAACTCTGATGAGTACCTGACATTCCCTAAGTCCACCCAACTCTGATGAGTACCTGACATTCCCTGAGTCCACCCAACTCTGATGAGTACCTGACATTCCCTAAGTCCACCCAACTCTGATGAGTACCTGACAATCCCTGAGTCCACCCAACTCTGATGGGTACCTGACATTCCCTAAGTCCACCCAACTCTGATGAGTACCTGACATTCCCTAAGTCCACCCAACTCTGATGAGTACCTGACATTAGCTGGGTTAAGTTAAGACGCTTAGTGCTGGCCATATGACACCCTCGTTAACTGTCAGCTTTAATATAGTCTGCCCTATTAAGCGCAAGGTCTGAAAAGTGTGCTATACCCATTTTTTCTATAGAAGCTGGCGTTTTAGTTTCATTGTTTCAAGAGAGATTGGAGTTTGCTTATCATAGTACAGACGTGTAGCAACAGAATGAAATATCTGACATTAGTCATATACATTGGAATTCCAAGCTAAATTTATGGTTGTTGTTAATATTACTGCAATATGCAAGGATGAAACAGAACATACTGAAGGTCTGTCACTAATAATGTCTCACTTTTGGAGTAATCATATCACTCTTTGACTGATAGTAACTGCAATCAAACAGTATCTCAATGGTTTAACATTCACTGTTCTAAACATTGTAAACAACACACATGTTGCGTGGTGGCTGAGTGCTAAAGCGCTTGGGTTCAGAACCGAGGGAGTCTCGAGTTTGAATCTCAAAACTGGGATTTTGAAATTTGGTATTTTTAGGACGCCCCCAAGTCCACCTTACTAAAATGAGATATGTGCGGAAATTAAAGGTAGTTGGTCGTTGTGCTGGCCACATGACATCATCGTTAGTCGTCTGCCATAGAAACAGATTACATCGTCTGCCCTATAGATCGCAAAGTTCGAATCTGGGAACTTTACTTTTACATGCTGAACAGGGCTCCGACTCTGAAAGAATTACAAGTTGAACAGGGCTCCGACACTGAAAGAATGCTATTGGCGTGGACAAAAAACCGATCTTGGTGTCGAGTAACACTGTTCTAAAAGGATAAAGAGCCACCAAAAAACTCATGGTGTGGATAAACCGATGACTCATTGCGGGTACACAAGACAATGGACCGAGCTGTTGGTTCTGTTCCACACAGACACTAGGCCTGTTGTAAGTCAATCCCCACGGTTCCTCGCTTTCAAAATGTCAGGGTGCAGAAACGAACATTTTGGTAAACGTGGGAAATGGTAACTGGAAGAAAGTGTTCTTACGACACATCCGAAACTCGATAGTCAACATCGCGGGTTCTCAATCCATATGATTCACGAGCCTCTCTCATTGACTAAAAGCAGCCAGTGACCTTATGATTTGCTTAAGAGGTTTCAAAATGGCCACATCATGAGCCCTTAGACTTGCGATGGTGCCTCGTGACATACAAAATAATGTCGCATAATTATTTTATTAGATTAAATTATGCATAATTGAGCAAGTATATACTTTTAATAATTTCTTTTTATTCTTTCAGTATAATACATGCAGTAAATGTATACATATGTTCTCACTGTTGCACCCCTTCACTTGCTCATTCAACGATTCCTTCCCCCCTTTCTATTTTCGAAGACTATTGTGTTACCTCGAACATTGACCACGCCCACAGACCATGGTAACACTACACAACCCAGGTCACGTGAGCAGCACATGTTCAGTTTCTTTTAGCTACACTTCATGGAATGAGATATTCAATGCCTCCTTCCTCCTTCTCTAGTCTCTTTCTCTCTCTCTCTCTCTTTCTCTCTCTCTCTCTCTTCTTTATCTCTTTTCAAACTATAGTTCTACTGCAACTTTTGTCAAAGGGTTACAACTCAGTTAAAGATACAATATCTCATGAAATACCGTTCACTAAACAATTCAATTATGCTACACCCATAGACATAAATAAATATAGACTGGCCGATAATAGAATTTTATGAAACGAAAATTTGTGACTTGTATTTCTGTGTACTTTATTTATGTCTAAAAGTTTTGTTTAATCTCTAAGACTGAAGATCATGCAATTTTTCAATTTTTCATAATTCGGAAATCCGAATACAATAGATATACATGTTTTCAAGTTACATGAAGTTATTTCCTTTTTCCAGTCTATATTTATGTATGTCTATGGCTATACCAAATAAAAATTGTTCAAAAGCAGCTAAGTTGCACAGAACGAATATTGGAGAAAGTCTGTACAATGAACGAATTCCATTATCGTCTGCTGATGTTAACTTGAGAGAACACAGACCTAACAAGAATATTGCATAAATAGTCTAACTCTAACACTAGGTCCTCATTGTGAACTTATAATGTACTATAATCCTCATTGGTTAATTAACGGCTCTGCATAAAGCCAGCACCTTAACAATCCTCAGACAACACCGCCTGCGCTGGCTTGGTCATGTCCGCCTGATGGAAGACAATCGACTCCTGAAAGTAATCCATTATGGTCAACTCGCAACTGGTTCAAGAAAAACATTGATGTTGACTATTGTGAGGACATAGCCCTGGTCCACACTATGTGGAGAGTGAAGGAGACCTCAATGCAGT
Organism: Biomphalaria glabrata; assembly: GCF_947242115.1. Lineage (NCBI taxonomy): Eukaryota > Metazoa > Mollusca > Gastropoda > Planorbidae > Biomphalaria > Biomphalaria glabrata. The sequence goes on from NC_074716.1 coordinate 17,548,423, forward strand.
GAATATTGATGTTGACTATTGTGAAGACATAGCCCTGGTCCGCACTATGTGGAGAGTGAAGGGGACCTCAATGCAGTGAATATATTGATGTTGACTATTGTGAAGACATAGCCCTGGTCCACACTATGTGGAGAGTGAAGGGGACCTCAATGCAGTGAATATTGATGTTGACTATTGTGAAGACATAGCCCTGGTCCACACTATGTGGAGAGTGAAGGGGACCTCAATGCAGTGAATATTGATGTTGACTACTGTGAGGACATAGCCCTGGTCCGCACTATGTGGAGAGTGAAGGGGACCTCAATGCAGTGAATATTGATGTTGACTATTGTGAAGACATAACCCTGGTCCGCACTATGTGGAGAGTGAAGGGGACCTCAATGCAGTGAATATTGATGTTGACTATTGTGAGGACATAGCCCTGGTCCGCACTATGTGGAGAGTGAAGGGGACCTCAATGCATTGAATATTGATGTTGACTATTGTGAGGACATAGCCCTGGTCCGCACTATGTGGAGAGTGAAGGGGACCTCAATGCAGTGAATATTGATGTTGACTATTGTGAGGACATAGCCCTGGTCCGCACTATGTGGAGAGTGAAGGGGACCTCAATGCAGTGAATATTGATGTTGACTATTGTGAAGACATAGCCCTGGTCCGCACTATGTGGAGAGTGAAGGGGACCTCAATGCAGTGAATATTGATGTTGACTATTGTGAGGACATAGCCCTGGTCCGCACTATGAGGAGAGTGAAGGGGACCTAAAAAAAAAAACTGTGGATAACGAAAACGCATTGTCGTCTGCTCCAGAAGAAAACTTCCCTAACAAAAAATGGCTGCCTCCTCTACCACCTTAACCTGCGGTACATGTGGATGGAAATGTCTCTCGAGACTAGGTCTTGAAAGTTACATGAAAAAAGTGTTTTACGAGATGAACCGTAGTCTGTCTACGACTGAAAGAGGCCAACTATATAGCATGTTAATAATTCAAAATAATATAGGTTGTTTTGGGGATATTCCTAGTCACCAAAGTCAGAGATTAATATACGTAACTGTAAAGTAAATGTAATATAGTTTAGGCATACAAATTGTGGACTTCTTAAGTTGCAGTTAATAAGAATAGCTTTCTATTTTAGGATTATATTGCTTAAATATGTGATCCAATGTGAAATAAGACATTAGAAACACCCAATATGTATTGTTTTATATCTTTCGGATGTTCCTTCAGAATGAAGATGTTTACATTCTAGCCCATACGTCCTACAGGACTGCAGGGAATGGCAGCGGGCAGGGCTCGAACCCGTCACCTTCGGGACAAAAGTCTAGGGCGTATATATTACATGATCAGGCAGCCATTTTCACTTATTAGTCTGTTGTACCGTTGGGGCACAACACATGATCTGTTGACCGTCGTTCTCCATGCCTGTCTTTTCACTTAGGTAGAATCTCTTACAATGACAGGCTTGTCCATTCTTATATGTTATCAAGGCAGCCCTTAGATAATTGAAGGTTCTAGGCAAAGTGAATTAGGTGGCCCCCAACTGAAGGAGAAAATGTAAAATGCAAACCGAAAAAAATAAAATTATGCAATTTATTAAAAAACCTAGGGTACTCCAACCATAACATCAAGGGCAAGTTTGGCTATTTCTTCTCTAAAAATATACTTTAGAGTCCTGTGTGAGGCCCCCACCAATCGCAGATCCTAGGTCCGGGGTCGGCAACCTGCGGCTCGCGAGCCACATGCGGCTCTTTGGACGTGAAGTTGCGGCTCTTTAGTTACATACGCAAATATTATTTATTTTATCGAAACATTTTTCAAATAGATCTGAATCTTTAACTAAGAAAAGGCACTGATTCTATCTCTCAGCTTTATACCACCCCCCATTACACGTGTCGTCAGTCGTCGGAAGCTCTCAAATGACGCCATGGTCGGATGTTTCTATGTAGGTTTTAATTCGCTTTCGACGCAAGACGAAACGGTATCTTCACTGCGTGCTTTGGCTGCGACGTATAGTTTGTTGTTTTAAGTAAATGAGTTAGAAGCGAATGATCTTCTCAAAGTTAGAAACATCTACAAGTAATGCTAATCTGGCAAGCTGTGCGGTACCAATAGAAATTGTACAAAAAGACAAACCATTTTCAGATGGTGAGTATGTCAAAGACTGCTTCCTACATGCGTCTGAAGAACAGTTTCATGATTTCAACAAAACAACAAAAACAGAAACCTTGAAAAAAAGTCAAAGCTATGCCATTATCCGCTAAAACAGTACAAGATAGAATAGCTAAAATATCTTCAACATATTTCCAGGTGGAAGATATTCAACTTTCTGCCTTATCACTTGCTAGTCTTGCGGCCTAAAAGGCACGGCACAAGTTGTCCGTTTTGTCTGGTATATGTCTTCCCAAGGTCCAAAAGATCTTCCAAGATTGCTACTCTCATGACGAACTAAAGGGGAAGATAGAGCGAATGCCGTGCAGACATGCCTTGAAGACAATAAGATCGAGTTAAATAAAATCGTTTAGGCAGCAACTGATTGAGCCAGAAGTATGACAGGAAAAGTTAAGGAGCAACAACGATTCTTCGAGCCAAATAAACCACCGAATTCTTACATTTCACATACAGGAAGAAGCGCTTTGTGCCCAAACATTTATGGCCGAAATAGTTGAAGTCATAAATTTGATAATCAAGATAATAAACATCATCTTATCAAAAACACTCTACCATCTTCATTTAAAAGAACTCTTTAACGAGATGGAGACACAGTATTCCGACATTCTTCTTTACAATGAAGTGCGATGGCTTGAAACGTTTTGCTTTGTGCTGGAATGAAATAAATACATTCCTAAATGAAATAAATACATTCCTAAATGAAACAAGCATTAATCACCCTGAATAAGAGAACGACAAATGGTTGCAAAAATTGTACTTTATGGTGGAAGTAAGAGCGAAATGAAATGAGCTAAATCTTAAACTACAAGGAAATTAAAACCCAGGCTACGTTTTGGTAGAAGAATTAGTTTATTTTGAAGAAAAAAAAATATTTTTTTTTGCAGAAGATATGCACTTACTTCATTTTCAATGTCTAAAGCAGTCTCGCGATAAAACCAGTGCAACTATTGACACAAATTACTTCAGCACAGTTATAAAAAAAAATCAAAGATGAATTTCTTGACAGATTTGAGTAGTTCAACAAAACTATTCTAGCATTCCTAATACATCCTCTCAACACAAATCGTAACGAAATCCACATTGAGCCATTTGAAATTGATACTGGATCTCTAGAAATTCAATGGATCGATTTAAAAAGTAAAGCTTTGTGGAGTGAAAATGTACAGAGTCAAAAAACAAGTTGGAAAATTTGGAGGTCCAGAAATGTATGCACATTACGCAACAAATTTGACAACTTTAAAATAAAAAATAAAAGAAATGTCTCGAGTTGAGGCACTTAGCCTATATTCAACGCATGGGATAGTCTTCCAGAATGCTAGAGTGAGGTGAAGTTGGCATTTGAAGTACTGAGTATTTTCGGATCGACATATTCGTGCAAGTGTTATATTCATATATAAATAAAAGTACAGTAAGAAGTCAACTAACAAATGAAAATTTAGAGTCGTGTTTGAAATTAAAACAATTTATGAATCAAATGTATCGTATCCAAACTTTCTAAAACCATGCAAAGCCAACCTCCCATTGAATTTTGTCAATTGTTTGTTATTCAAGTACAAGTTAGTGTTGTAAGTAAATGTATAAATGCTTTAGTTGTTACCGAAAGAAAAATAATTATCTAATAAAACCATATATATATTATCTTATTTGGTGTGGAAAAACGTATATATGAATTAATATATTAGTTTTTTTAAATTAAAAATTAATCGTGTGAATACTATTTATTGTTGGCAAGAAAAAAATTGTGGCGGCTCTTTAAAAACTTTTAAATTTGGTAAATTGTCGTTTTTGGCTCTTTCGCTCAAAGGGTTGCCGACCCCTGTCCTAGGTGGCTATCTGGTTTTCCTTTTCCGGCTCTGATGATGTTCTTCTTTTTCTTTTTTTTTCTTGTACTGTTCCTTATAGAGAGATCTACGGCAATAATGTGTGGCTTCAATATGGCCATAAAGTAGTCTTAGGCATCTATACGAGTTTGTAACTAAGTGATGGTAGGGACGTTTTCGGATATTGTTTTGCTATTTCGTCTTAGTTCTACTAATATTTTTCTTTCAATACAGTTTTCATATATGACGAAAAAACAACAACATTAGAATCAAAATTCAAAATGACTAGCTGTGTATTTAGTCAAAGCAGACTTTCAAAAAAGGGAGAGAAGAAAGGGAGAAACTGGAGCCTAACTTGGTGAAAGTTGACTCCCCTTGTCAATAAGAAACCTGTTTGTTCAGTGCTCGGCTGAAACTGGATATGCTACCAGCTGATGAAAAGGGGGAGGGAAGATGGCGGTCATGGTATGTTTAGAGTGGTGAATATGGTAGCCTATAGACTGAACGGTTCGGTTAAATATATAAATATAGCACATGTTTTCATTCGTGTCGCCACTTTCTTGTTACATGTAAGCAATGTTCGAAGGAATTATGGGAAGTGGTGGCTGTGGAATTTACTTTGTAAAGTTCGAATCCAGAGTTTAGTTAACAAGTGCTCCCCTCTTATATTTATTTCATACGATTTATCCCCCCCCCCCCTTTTTAGTACTCTGTAAGTCTAATACAAGTGTATGTAATGTATTATTTTATTTTACTTTTTAATTTCCTGATTAACTGTAGGGGAGCCAGTCCTTTTTTTTTCTGAATTCGAATACTGTTAAAAAATTCTACACACTATTTTGGAAGCAAAAAAGACTGGACAGACAGAAGGACAGACAAATGAAGTGAAATAAAAAGCAACTAAAATCATTGGATCACATAAACTCTCACATACCACAGTTCACATAGACAGTTGATACCATGGCCCTTGTCTCTAACTTAACTGTAGGAATAAATATATCAGAAGAAAGAAGGAATATGACATAAATGTGCACACGCACACAAATATACATGCATACACACAAGCATACACACATACACACAAACATACACACATAGGCCTACACTCAAACATACACACACATACACGCAAACATACACACATAAGCCTACACTCAAACTACACACATACTAATGTAAAACGTCTGCCTGGCCGTGCACTATGCGCTATGGACTATCATCAGAATCAGTGGCGGCTCAAAACCTTAATTGTATGTGGGCGGAGTATATTTGGCGAGGCCCTCTAGCGGCATAAAAAAATGTTTATATATTATTTATATTATAAATAGTGGGCACAAAACTGTTAAATTTAAATTATGTTTTAAATAAAATGCCATTAAAGGAATCTATAACAAAAACATTTATGTTATCCTTACTGAAATATTTTTTTGTACAGCTGTATTATTTATGTGAGAGGATATTGTAGACTTTCATGCGTAGCGGATTAACTATAAATAGATATAGCTATTTAGTGTATCGGGTATACAATATAAAGGGAGTTCTGGTAAGCTGGTTTTTTTTTTTAGAACTGTTTCCTCTTTTGGAAAAACTTAGGATTAATCTACAATGTACGTGTTGTAACTCAACTATTGACGCCTACCAATTTACACATTTTCTCGTTGCCTAGACCGCAACAGTTTCATATATTTAATTAATCCATTTCTTAAGCTCTCCCAATATTCTGTTGGTTAAATAGTCACTGGAAACGTGGTCTAGAGGCTAAGAACGCTTGATTTTTGCTTTGGCTTGGCAACCTGTGAAGGGGGCTCGAGGTTTGGCACCCGACTCGAGCAGAGTGTTTACTGAGCGCCTAAAGGCAGCACGGAAAACCTTCTCCTAGATACCCCTTTCCCCCCCCCCCCCCCCCAACTGGTCCACAAATGAGATTGGACCATAGCGCTCTAAGCATGTTATAAGCATGAAAGTAGAGCTATATAAAAGCTATAATTTATTTATTTGTTTATTATATGATTAAGTGTTTTTTTTTACTTCCGGTTGGTGTATTCAGAAATCTGAACATACGAGACAGTATTTTCGATTTCCAGCAATTAATTCTATTTATTTGTTGTGTGTTTTATTTTAGGTATAACTGACAGTGACCGCGGGACGTTTATCATCTGCTCCTGGTGCCAGAAACCCGGAACTAAACTCTTCACATTGGGTACCCCGACTGGGGTCAAGGCGTTCTGTAGTGAGATCTGTTTCACCCAGTGTCGGAGAGCATCTTTTAAGAAGAAAAAGGTCAGTGGGTTATGGGCCCTTCTGAATTACTTTAACTTTAGCAGAATATAGAGAATAGACCATGTTTGCGTGTATAAGAATAAACAAAATGAAAAGGTTACCATTTAAATAGATTACGTCAATGATCAGTTTGTATGACCGCTGGCCATTTTCCTTGTTCTACTCATTAAAGTGGCTTTGGTCATATTTTAAATTTAAACTCGGCTGTCTTACTCAAATAGAAAAATGGCATTTCTCTCAGCCATCTTCACAAATTGACAAAAAAATACAGGAGATTCATTCATGTAGCCTGTCTGTGGTCCCGTCTAGGGCATAGGCCACCAAACAGCTTCCTCCATGTGTGTCGGTTCTGGGCGAGTCACTCCAACTGTCCCCACGTCGTGCCCATCTGCTTCCAAATCGCGGGGTCATGTATTTCTGGGCTGTTTCCTCTTCCTCTTTCATTGGGGGTTCCAGAAGGGCTTGTCTTGTTATTTTGGATGCAGGTCTGCGAATGTTATGGTCTATCCATCCCCAGCGTCTATGAAAAATATGTACCTCAATGTTCTTTGCCACAGTTCCTCATTCGAAATCTTACAAGGCATTATTCAGCTAGAAATGTTAGCAAGAACAACCTGATGTGTATTTTGGGAACGTGATGGATCAGAATGTTTAGTATTTATGTTTTGATTGACTGTTGGTTATGTCTAATAGACGCTTCTCTCGTTTACGTAATGAATGAATTAGCTCTATTAAATAAACATCAAATTAACTTTTACAAATTTCCATTTTTTCTTTTTTTACATTGATTTCCAGGTGTGTGATTGGTGTAAACATGTCCGCCACACAGTCAACTTTGTAGACTTCCAGGAAGGTGATGTACAGCTTCAGTTCTGTAGCGAGAAATGTCTCAACCAGTACAAGATGAACATCTTCTGCACCGAGGCCAGGCAACACCTGCAGCACATCCAGAATATTGTCAGTGAGGAGGACAAGCGGGGGGAATCTAAGGGAGAGCTAGGCCAGGGAGAGCTGCTCATTACCCCGGAACTTTGGCTGTCTGCCAACTCGAATGAAAGCAATGTCAGCGTGAAAGAAGAAGTAGACGATGAGAAATGTGACAAAGGAAATGAAAGACACTCTGAAAGGGCAGAGGCGTACACTAAAATGGATGATGAAGAGGAGCCGGGGGAGCTGCGAGACAAAGGCTCAGCTTTGGATGGAAATAGCAGGCTGACGCACAGTGATGACAGCAGCTGCTCTTTTGAAGAAAGAGTTTTACCAGCCCCTGTCCCAATGCGTCTTCATCGTGCTCATACAGATCTGTCGCACTTAGCTTCTACACATTTACAAAGACATGAAGACATTCATAACAAAGGAGGAGACAGCAGGCCAAGAAAAGATTTTGGAAAATGTAGGAAATCGTTTTCTGATAACAAACCTCGATCTGGTTCAGCTGATCCTTCAAGTTCCCATACTTCCAGGAAAGATAAACCTCCTTTCCCTCATAGGCCACCAGCTGAGGTCGCGCCTTCCTTTGGGGGTTTACAAACTAGCGGAGAAGCTCTTGCCACTCACCAACCTCTTCTCCCTGAATGGGCATCTCTGCATCTTCTCTCTATGATGCCTCCACACTTAAACGCCGGATTAAACATTGGCTATGCTTCAAATCCGCTTCTCTACTCCAGCCTCTTTGGAGCTAACCCTTTACCAGGACAGGTGGAAAAAGACAACCAAGCGAAATTAAGGCACGAATCGAGAAGAGAGCTTCTACGTGACAGAGACCGGTACACTAACCACAATGACAGAAGACATAAAAGTAGAGAGAAGCCAACAGGACCACTGTCTCCATCTACTTCCCTTTCGTCAACGGATACGCCTGGTCCTGCTGGCGCAACAGGACCCGCCAGGCTTCCAACACCTTCAGCCATTCCTTCTAACGTATTTACAGACATGACGAGGCAGTTCCCTCATGTCTCTCCGTTTATAGGCGAGGCCAGCCACACAAACCCTTTATCACAGTACTATACGAACTCTGCATTGCCAGGCATGTTACCGTTTTCATTGCCTTTTAACCAGCCGCAGAACCTTCGGACAGGGCTGCCCACTCCAGCAGCAACCACCGCTCCCCATCCGCCATCCACTTCCGCGCATCATCCACAAGCACCTTTACCACCGCAGCCACCACTCCAGTTCTCAGGCGTTCCTCCTATAACTGTGATGGTGCCATACCCTGTGGCAGTTCCCATCCCTCTACCTGTTCCTATACCGATTCCTATCAGCCCAGAGAAATTATTTGCTTACTTCAGAGAAAAGTCGGAATCCGCTAAAACGGCCAAGCATAAGGGTAACGCCAGTCACCAAAGGACAACTTCACCGGAAGATACAAGACAAAGGGCAGCCAGTGCTAATCATATGGTCAGCCCTTTATCTGCGCTTTCTCCTAGGCCGACGTCTAAATGTTCGTCGCTCGGAGGCGTACCTCTCGTTGCGACACCATCAATGATAGAGTCGCCGGAGCCTGGACTTATGCTCACGGGCAGGGAGTCTACAGATTCCATAATGACTCTGAGACGAGAGATATCAAGGTCTCAGCTTAAAGCAGCCTCGACGTCTCCGTGCTCCTCTTCAGCCAGGAACTCCATGATGAGCCCAGGCGTGGCTCCATACATGCTAGATCTTTCCAAAGGGGCCTGTCGAGACTCTCCATGTAACGAGGACGAAGCTATGGACCTTAGCAAAATGTCCTCACGCTCAGACTCACCAAGGCGATCGACTGATAGCTCAGAGAAGGAGAATAACTCATCAAACAAACGAGGCGCCCTGAGCGACGCGGGCGGCTCCAGGAGTGACATTAAGGTTCCCAGAATCCACATCGTCTCTCAGCCCCCAGATCCACCCCTTACACAACCTTCAGCGTGCACCCCTCTGCCTCCTGAACTGTCTACCTACTCCAGCAGAAGGAGCAGAATTTTAGACGCTCCAAGCGTGCCCAAAAAGTCCAGAAGTCCATCTCCTGAAAGACGTTACATCAGGACAGTACCTCGAGACATGGTGGAAGCTGCTAGGCGGCGAGGATTGCGGGCGAGAGTACGCTCCAAATAACTTTTCTTGGCACATCTAATAAGAGTGTCTTTTCTGAAATATCTCACTCTAAAAAAAACTTTTTATAACCATGTGTCGAAAGTTTCATTTTGATTCTTCAAAATGTATAATGTAATTAAAAAAAAAAAAACTATTATGATACTGTGTATCAAAAACTGATAATTTAAAATATTTCTTGTCAATCTGTTTCCAGAATTCCAGTAGGGGCGCATTTTCAAGAGAACATTAACCTCTGACCTACATGAAGTCTCAATAATCTTGATTAATTAACTGCTTAATTAGAAAGCCATTATTTTTTATTTTTTTTTCGTGTCAAAATCGTTTTTTTATTTAATGTGCTGCCAACTCTAAGTTGTGTTTTAATATTTTAGCAGGCCCAGAACTTACAAAGCTAACCACCAAACTGACGTGATTAGTTTGATTAGAAGTTTGCTGTTTTTTTTTTTTTTTGTTTAGCTGTAATTTAAATTTGATTTCATAATTATTTCACTTCAAAGATTCTAGAAGACAATATTGCATCTTACATTTGTGTGTAGATTGTGGCCATGTCTGTGAAATGTATATAGATCTGATTTGTTTTGTGTTTCATTCAAGTGCAATAATAAAAAAAAAAAAATTTAAAAAACTTTCTGGGCAGACATTGCTCTAAAAAGAAACGAAACAACTTAACAAGAAACAGTTATACTATGCGTGCATTTGAGGATCTAAGGAAGGAAAAGTAACTCTTTTCATTTTGTAATTTAAAATGAATACCAAGTTGTTTCCCTTAATATAATGTTACAGTATTTGTCTCTAGTGTATTACATTAACATTAAAAAAAAAAGCAACAGATGGACGTTTTAATGTAACTTACACAAACCTCTTAGCAATATCTTCTGATGTGTTTATATTTATTACATTACTTTATGTGCTCATCAAGGGTTTTCCATCTATCATCACCTCAGTTAAATTAGTTTACTGAAATGTATATACTAATTAATCTTGGCGAACGTCAGTGCGCGTCTAATACAAAATACTAGATTAATAGAAATCTTTGTATAAAATATATTGCTTCTTTTTTTTTTTTTTTTTTTTCAAAAACCCCTGTATAAAATTGTGTATGGTACCAGTGAAAATAAATTTATTGACATTTTATTGAGAGTTGCCTCCAAGCTTTCTAAATTGTTTCTTGTTGATATTTGTTGTTGTTTTTTTATACTTTTATTTCAGTGTAGTTCGAAAGTTGAGGGGAAAAAATGAAGTCCAGAATTATTGTTGTTGTTTTTTTTAATTAATAAAAATTCATTTCAATTTAATATTTTACTGTCATATTTCATTGCACTGTAAGCCCCGAATAACAGAAACACAGATAGAAATACTAGCAAAACCTATTTATAATGATAAAATATACAAATATTTATTGAGGTCTACGTTAATAGTGTCTCAATAGATGGCTATTTCTGAATGATAGACGAGTGGATAGATATTACAACCATGTGAATAACTATTTATTTCTTAAGTAACTAACGTGAACCAATGGACTTACTATTTAAAAACGTAGGTCTCTCGGAGAAATAAAAAAGTCTGAGATGATCAGACTGCGACATGTTTTAATTTACAAAGAAAACGTCTAACAGCATCGTTTGTTTTGTTTCTTTATTGCCCTCTTCATACAAGAAAACAAGTTTGTTTTTATGACTAGAGATGTCCACCAATGGCTGATAGCTCACTTTTAGTGTGTCAGGTGGACAGAGGAAAACAAATGTTGAAATGAGTTTTGAAGATGTTTAAGATCATTTTCAAGCACTTTTTCGCACTGCTGAATCAAATTTATTAGCTCATTTTTTTAAATATAGTTGGCAGCATTCAAGTTGAATTTAGCGTCTTTGGCATTTTTTTTTAGTTTCCCGTGAGAGTCCCCAATAGCGTGTACCTCGGTAGAAATTATTGTCTCGCCAGATGAACACATAAATATATAGATGTTTGAAAGCATAACGAATTAGCAGACAAAAGTTGGTTGATAAGTCTGCAGTTTTACGTCTGATGCATCACACTTGTTGCCTCTTGTATGTTAGATTATGTAGCCTTATTTAGGTACTGACTGAAGTCGTAGTTTCGCTACTTAAAATGCAATACAAAGATTTTGGTGTTGTGGTGGTAGCTTTAGGAGCGGAGCTGCTCCATTGTGTGCCTTTTCTTGTAGAGACAGCCTCGTTTTCACTTGGCTTCTGCTGTAGAGTAGACGTCGTTGATGTCAACAAGACAGGCGGCAGAGTATTGCTGAACGCGCATGCGCAAGTCCTGCACCCCGTTTTGTCTCGAAGGTAACCGAAAGGGCAATCCACCCAGCAGCGCTTCTGCTCACAAGAAGGCTTACAATCGCACGTGAGGCAGCCCATTTTGTCTTTGGCGTAGTCCCCTGGGCAGTGCTCGGCGCAGGTGCGTGGCAGACACCAAGGAGCGCCGCACGAGTAACTGCACTTTATTGGGCAGTTGAATTCATTTTTGAAGGCGTGGGCTATGCATCCTAGTGGCGGTTCAGCACAAAGCAGGTCTTCACATCTGTGTGGTTTCACCGCTAGAAAGAAAACAATAGAGGAGGTCACCACAATGAAACATTTACTATCAGTAACTTTACTATGCAATACTTTCCGATACAAAGGCAATAAATCTTATATCGTTAGACTAAGACTACATTAGTCGTTGTAGCTGAGAAGAATTTCGGAGTTATATCCCTGTAGTTGTTTTACACGATAGATATACTAAAGCGAATACATCTCAAAATTTTTATTTTTTATTTTTGCACATTTTTGTTGATAGCAATAATTTTAAAATAGTTTATTCCTAAAACGGATAAATTCCTCTTTGTATTCGTTTGAACATTTTGAAAGCGAAATATTTTTTCCCTTGCTTGCAGCTTTTTCATGGGTGGAAAAACCTGGCCACGGTTCTCAAAAACGGCTCTAACGATTTTCCTAACTGTATATCTTTGGGAAAAGAATTACTTAACTGATTGAGCACACTGTGAAAATTCTAGTTTGACCTTTTATATTTTTTTTTTTAAATATCTCCTAAAATTAAATTTGGTCTTGACAATGTTCATCTTGAACCGATACGTCAGCGGGTATTTCCGCATGTAGGCCCTGTTCATTCAAGAGTTAAATACATAATAAAATAGAGGCTCAAGAGAACAGTCTTCTAAGTCTAGATATACAGTCATTAGATTTTTATAAACTCTAGTAGATTTATACACCCGCTTAACCAGAATTTTTTCTCGGGGGAGGGGGAATGGGATGGGATAAACATATTTTTTTTTTTATTCTAACACTCATTTGTAATGAAGAGCAGTATTTCTATATTTTACTTGTTAATCTGTTGTTGTTTTCCTTATGACTTTTATAATCTATATTATAAGAAAAACCAGTAGTCATTTAGATACATGTATATCTACTAACCGTCTACTATGGTAGCTCCATAGCCCAAGCACACTGCACTAGTTGAAAAGACATAAAGTAAATATAAAGCTTGACCGCTGGCCATTTTTTTTCTACTTCAAATAAAATTATCTTTACCGTAATGTAAACACAAATACCTTTCCCGGTCAACCTGAATGGAAAAAAGCACTTTGAAAAAACAACAACACTCTACAAAGATGTGTGCTCGTAATTTACATAACAAGTCTTGACGTCAGGGTTCAGGTGTTCTCACTCTATTTTGATGCATCACACACATGAGAATGACACGAAGCAGTTTTCAGTTGCTTAGTTTGAGAGACGGTAAAGGTAAAATTAGCAAAAAAGTTTATGATAAAAGTACATAAAAATACAAAGCAAAAATTTCAAAAGTCTGTAATTCGGCAACGACGCATTTTTTCCTCTAAAAAGTTTTGAGATTCACTGCAGTTGTAAAATTATGTTTTTAATCCAATGAAGTTGAACTATACAATGGTTTAGCTTGCTGGCCCAGAGTGTTCTATAATAGTACGGGGAAGCGAGGGGTCCAGTAACTCTACTGTTAATACAGTCTGACAAAGAAAGAACATTTTAGTGCTAGAGTTAATATTTTTACATTTTGTTATAATTTTGTGATTTATTTATTTATTCATAAAATATTTACATCGGGCGTCTGCGGAAAACCGTGGTATTAAAAAACAACAACTATAAAGCAAAACCTACAGCTATAGAACTACTACTTTAAAGATGAAACTGTGAAGCTATTAATCCTAATGCTGCAACTATAAGCAATTATAAAGCTATAACTGTATTGCTACAACTATAACCTTCAACTATAAAACTGCAATTATAAAGCTACAACTATAAATAAAGCTACAGCTATACTGCTAAATTATAGAGCTACAACTATAAAGCTGCAATTTACTGCTACATTATACAGAAACATTTGGAGAACAGCGGCTCTAAGGCAACTACAACTAAAAAGCTAAAATCTGACGCTTTAAAATAAAAAGAGAGAACAAACACAAACACCATCTGAGTATTATAAAACAAGTACAAACGCATAGCCCATACAGGATATGCAGATAGCGGTCATAGCGGTCAAAAAGTCTTATAAAATTCAGGTTTGCTTTTTTTTTATCAAAAGAACTAGGTGATTTTTTAACGTCTTTAATTTTTGACACAGGTAAATTTTGACACGAATTGTTCTCCTCCTGGGCCATTCATCATCTTTTGTTTTTCAACTGTTTCTCAAAATGTTCACGTCTAAAAGTCAAGGCCAGGTCTAGGTTATTGAACGCTGTTTAAACACTTGACTGTATATTAACATTTTAGGCAAATAGGTCTAGTTAAGGCTGAACATAGTCATCAAAAAGTTCCAAGTAATTTGAAAGCATATAGATTCATTATATTCATACTCCTTATTGTTTCAATGTGCAGCCCGTGGAACTGGCTATTATAGTAGACTTTTTTTTAAAGGACACATTCACTACCCTCTATCTTGATTAGAGTAGGCTATACTTGAAGGATCCATTATAGGCCTACCTATATCTATTGGAATAGTGTGATAGCTAAAGCTGCCTCTACAAAATATAATTTTACATTGTTGTTTCACCTTTTTCCTAGATGAGAAACTTAGCCAATGTAAAAGCTTTCTCTAGATGGGATTAAAAGCTAGATTTATGTTAACTGTTAGTGTTCGGCCGGTGTTTAGACAAAAAAGCAATGCAAAGACACAAAGATATATCATGAAATTATTTCCATGAACAGCTTTTAAAAAAATGTATTTTCAATTTTTAATATAATTTTTTTAAAGAACTAAACCCTGATTACTTTAGATTAAAATGCTTATTTTAGAAGTTTTATCGCATCGCAGCTTTTACCTCTAAATACTCAACTGGGATCTATCGGTGGGTATCGAATCCAAAGGTTCAGGCCTAATGCAAAATTTGTTTTAAAATTTGACTAATAATCATAAGCCTTTTTTTCCACGGTCTTGTCTTGTAAGTTGAGAATTGTTAGATCCATACTTTCTCTAGCTTTTCTGCTGAACATACTTGCCTACTAAAATAACCTACTCAGTACTTTCATGTGGTAGGCATGCTTACCTGTAAACAAAAACTGCGGAGTCATTAAAATCACACCTCCCTCAATATATAATATAAAGGTGCTTAATTTAATATAGCACTCTACCGATGATACTAATTCCACAGTAAAATCTTACATTTTCAGTTAGCGAAAATCATATATAAATGTCACATATAGCCTAGTAGGCTAATTAGCCTAATTATATATAAGATTTCATGGGCGTAGCCAGGGGGGGGTTCTTGGGGTTCAAACCCCCCCCCCCCGAAATGAAATCCCCCCCCTCAGGGGGGGGGGGGGAAACGGAATTAAGTGACTGATTTTTGCTTTCATTTTGTTTATTTTAGGTGAGATTTTAATACTAAATCATCACTTACCACAGCACAGCCAAGGCAGTTTTTAGTTAAAACCCTCTACCAGGGGGTTTTGAGTTTAAATCCCCCTACCAGGGGGTTTTGAGATTTAAAAAACACCTATCAGGGGGTTTTGAGATACAAATCCCTCTACCAGGGGGCTTTGAGTTTAAAACCCCCTACAGGGGGGTTTGAATTTTAAACCCCCTACCAGAGTGTTTTTGCAGTTAAATCCCCCTCTTGTATAAAACAAAACAAAAAAAAATGCAAACAACAATCCCCAAATTCCAACAGCACAGTTGAGGAAGATTTTGATTTTAAAACCCCTCCCAAAATTTACGATAAACCCCATCTTCAATATAAAAAAAGCAAATTACACACTCAAAATTCTATGAGCGTAGCCAAAGGGGTTTTGAGTTTAAACCCCCATCCCCTCCAGTTAGGGTTTGAAGCTAAAAAGTACCTCTTCAATATAAAAAAAAAAGCAAATTACACACTATAAAATCTATGAGCGTCGCCAAAGGGGTTTTGAGTTTAAATCCCCCTTCTCCAGATGGCTTTTTCTTTAAAGTTTAAAACCCCTCCAGATGGTTTTGAGTTTAAAATTCCCCTACAGTGCGTTTAGAGTTGAAAACCTCTCTCTTCAATATTATTTTAAAGCAAACTACAGTCACCAAATTCTATGATCGTAGCTAAATGGGGTTTTGAATTAAAAACAAAACAAAAAACTCCAGAGATTTCTTAGTTTAAAACCCCTCAACAGATGATTTGACGAAAAAACTTTCCTTTTCGATATAAAATCTAAAGCGAAATACAGGCATGTAATTCCAAGAGCGTAGTCAAGAAAGGTTACAAATTTCTACCAGTGGCTTGGGCTCCATTAATAAAGTTTGAATAGTCTTCTGCCGAAATTGAAAATCATTAAATATGTCTCAACAAAGATGACTAAGACAGATTTTAGGAGTCAGTCATAGAGATCGGGTCTAAATCAAAGAAATCATATGCCGAACTGTGAGTTGAATCCTTAGTAAGGTTGTGACAGAGAGTCGCATGAGGTTCTCACACAAAATGAATTACGCAAAATAAGAGTTGCGGAAACAGCTTGCCGGAAAATGCGCCGAACGGCGCGAGAGGGTCTAAGTCAGTAAGAATAGCACATTAGTTTTTGAAATAAAACTTTTTAATAGCAAGATAATGCACTGTAGATACCTCAGAATTTTGTTGGCTTTCAATACCAGAAATAGTGCTCGGCGGCGGGGCTTCGCTAGTGCTAGCAAGGGCGGGGAGTCTACAATAGACAATAAACGTCTTCCGAAAGGGTCAGAATGTAATAAAGATTAATTATGTACACACACACATATATATATATATAATTTTTTTTCCGCGGGGGGGGGGGGGAGGGGAGTCAGGGGGGAATCTCCCCCCCCCCCCCCGAAACCCTCCCGAAAAAAAATCCTGGCTACGCCCATGTAAGATATATAAATGTTTCGAGAGTTTGGAGGAACAAATCGCTCCGTCTGCCTACAAAAATCAATGTCTACCAGGCTGTGGTTCTCTCAACCCTTCTATATGGCTCTGAGACATGGACACTATACAGAAAACAACTAAGATTTCTTGAGCGCACCAAAGAAACTTGCGCTCCATCATGGACATGCGATGGTAAGACCGCACTACAAACAGCGATGTCCTTGCGAACGTCGGTAAGGACAGTATAGAGGGATTTCTTATGGTCCGACAATTACGCTGGGCAGGGCACGTATCCCGTATGGGAGAAGAACGTATGCCAAAGGCAGTCTTTTTTGGTGAGCTAAAAGGTGGTCGACGTAACAGAGGCACCCCACGGAAACGCTTTAAAGGCCAGCTTAGGCGTCAACTTACCCTAGCTGACATAGACGAGAGCACCTGGTTGCATGCGGCCTCAGAACGAGACAGCTGGAGGTCACTCACGAAGGCCGCGGGATACACATTTGAGACCAAAAGAAAACCCGCTGCCAGAGGACAAACGCAGACGGCGAAAAGAAAATCTAAATCGACCACCAGCGGACAATGGTTATGCTTGCTCTAGATGTGGCAAAATATGTAGGTCACAGCTGGGGCTGCACAGCCACGGGAAATACTGCATTCTTCACTTATCTTATTCGGACTCGAAGACAAGTTTTATTATTATTATTATATAAATGTTTACTCCTGCTTGTTAAGTATAAAATTTAGTAAACCTATATTATGATTTGTTACATTTTCCATATAAAATAGAATTGAAGCATTAAAGTGTTGCCATTGACAATGAAAAATATTGTGCAAAGTTTCAACTTGATCCGAGAATGGAACAGTGAGAAAGACAGAGAGACATCAAGTAAAAAAAAATGACTAGCACTCTAAAGGCTTGTAAACTCAAACTTGCGATTTTGAGTATGCCTTATATATCTGGATCAAAGTGTGCATCTTCGAACATAGTTATAAATATAGTGACTGTAAAAATTATTTAGTTTAATTGCGTAGTAAATTTAACAATAACATATTTATAGAAACAATTTAAATTATTTCTATTTTCCCCCATAACATTAAAAAAAATTAAATCATCTGTATGAACATGTAGGTGCAGTATTTGAGTGAATACAATTAGCCTGCTAAAGTATGCATGAAAAGGAATTTGAATAAGGTCTAATTTAATCAGTAGACTATAAGCATCTCCATCCAGATTGAGCATCATAGATGCACTTAAATTAAATTCTCTCGAACTGTTGTAATAATAATTAGACTTGTCTAAGCTAAGCTATACATTGGCTGTTTATATTATATTTTAGTTTTTAACGTAACTTAGCCTATAAATCAATCTGTTTAACTACGAGTTTAAGAAATAGCAAAGGTAATATATTTCTTATCTTATATAATACAGACGTTACTTCAAAAAAAGAAGATGATTACGTCCTACGCGTCATGCATTTAGTCATGCATATTAACCAATGACTTAAATTCTGCCAAGTCACTGGTTTTCCTGGCTAGCTCAGGCAACCCATTCCATGCTCTGATAGCACTAGGGAAGAAGGAGTATTTGTACAAATTTGTCCTAGCATATGGGACGAGAAATGTGCCTTTATCTTTGTGTCTTTCAGAGTATTTTATTAAATTTTGTTTTTGTATTTGAAGATTATGGTTCAGTGTTTTATGTATGATTGGTACTTTACTTTTGAGCCTTCTGTCCTGAAGGCTTTCTAAATTTAGTGATTTTACTAAAGGTGTTACTCTAGTCAAATGTGAATATTCGTTTGTTATGAATCTCACTGCTCTATTTTGTGTCTGTTCCAGTTTCTTAATGTTTTCTTGAGTTGAGTGGTCCCAAACGGAGGATGCATATTCTATTATTGGCCTAACCAAGGTTAAATAACATTTTAGTTTTATGTTCTTATTTGATTTATAGAAATTTCTTTTAATAAATCCTAATGCTTTGTTTGATTATTTTGTGGTTTCATCAATATGTGGATTCCATGATAGTTTTTCATTTATTATAACACCTAGGTATTTTGCGTTTTTAGTCTGTGTTACTGGTTTGCCATGAATAAGATAAGTGGAATTAATTTGTTTTAGTTTTTTTTTGTTACTCTTAACAACTGCCATTTTTCTGGGTGGAAAGACATGCTCCAATTTGATTCCCATTTCTGTAATTCATCTAATTCTCTTTGTAAAATATCTGTGTCTTGTGTTGTTTTTATTGTTCTATATATTATGCAATCGTCTGCAAATAATCTGACTTTTGTTCCTGAACTAATGCAATTTGGTAAATCATTTGTTATGTAAATTAAAAATAGTAGTGGACCCAAGACTGTTCCTTGAGGTACACCTGATTTTACTGTTATCGGTGTTGATTTAAAGCCATTTATTATTACAGTTTGTTCTCTCCCTATCAGAAAATCTTTAATCCACTGATGCAGTGGACCATTAATGCCGAAATATTTTAATTTTTTAAGCAAACTATGGTGGTGAACTTTGTCAAAAGCCTTAGAAAAATCTAGTAAGATAGCATCTATTTGTTCACTATTATCTAAACCTTTTGAAAAATCATCAATTAGTCCTATTAGTTGTGTTTCACATGATCTATATTTCCTAAAGCCATGTTGGTATGGTGTGGGGACATTATGTTTGTCTAAGTGGTTTATGATGTTGCTACATATTATGTGTTCTAGGATTTTACATGTGATGCTGGTAAGTGATACTGGTCTGTAGTTTCCTGGGTCAGATTTTTCTCCTTTTTTAAATAGGGGGGTGACATTAGCTTCTTTCCAGTCCTTTGGTACACTGCCCTGGTTAAGTGAAGCCTGAAAGAGTATTTTGAACACTGGGGCTAGCTCATTGCTTAGTTCTTTGAGTATTCTAGCTGGAATACCATCAGGTCCAGACGCTTTATTTGGTTTGGTGTTGGCTAATAAAACATTTTCTTGTACTACTATATCTTCTATGTTGTCTACTTGGTTCAAATTCAGTAATATGTCTTTGTCTCCTGGGGCTGAGAATGCTGATGCAAAGTATTTGTTTAGGATGTTTGCTTTAGTTTCATTATCATTATGTATTATGTTATGTTCATCTTTTAATGGCGCTATGCCTGTTGTTTCCATTTTCTTAGACTTAATGTATGACCATAGGTTTTTGTTGTTATCTTTAGATATTACATTGTTTATGTATTCACTCTGCAGCTGTCTGCTTACTTTTTGGGTTAAGTGTTTAATTTTTATATACTTTTTGTAAACTCTTTCTGCATTAGTTTCTTTAAATTATCTATATAGGTTTTCCTTCTGTTTACAAAGCCTCTTTAGTCTATTATTAAACCAGCATTTATTTATTTTGTTTGATGTGTATTTAGTTGGTATGTGATTTTCTATAATTCTTTTAAGATGGTTTTTAATGAAATTCCAGAGGTCATCGACTGGTTGGTTAATGTCTTTTTCTAATAAGAATGTTTGTTGAAAGTTTAATGCAGCTTGGTGTAGTTGTGTAAGGTTACATTTATTCCAGAGTAAGATTTTTCTTTTGGGTTTTGTATTGGCTACTGCTTTTATCTGACTGTGTATTTTTATGATCTCATGGTCTGATAGACCAGGGATAATATCATAATCAGCTACTAATCCAGGTCTGTTGGTTAAGAAGAGATCTAATGTGTTGTTTAATCTAGTTGGCCTTTAATGATTTGATCTAAACTTAGGTTGTGTAAAGTTTCTATGAAAAGCTCATTTATGTCCTTAAGGTTTTGGTGGCTGTAAGGCTGTAAAACTGATTAGGATCGAGAAAGAAATGTCAAAGAGGGAGGGACTAAATTGCGGGAAAAAAATGTCCTTTTAGAATATAACTCTTCCGTGGTTGTAGTAAAGCGGTTGTTTAATTTTTAATATTTATAAAAGTTTTTTTTTTTTAATTGACATCTTATGTAAGTAAGGAAAACAAAATTGAAAAAAAAAAAAAAAAGCAATTCAAGGACCAAAAGTGGTAGGCTGCTATAATGCTGACCTTTCCATTGAAAGATGCAGAAAAAAGGTCTCGTACAAAATAATCGACATTATACAATTATACTACAGTCAGACCGTCACCTTTTTCAGTGTAAAAACGGGTCATAGCTAGTAATAGAATTTTGTTTTTGTAATTTTATATATGTCTGTGAATATAATGAAATTATCCAATAGTATTTCGTTTTTTCCGTAATCGCACAATCCATATTTACCAACCGTTTGTTGAAAGATGGCGGCCACAGGATCCTGCGTATTTAGTATCCCTAGTTTGTTTCAAACGTAAGTTAAAGAAATCGTTTTAAAAGTGTTAATTTAAATTGTATCTTTCTAGATATAGATCTAGACATTTTAGAGTTACAAATACTGTAATGTAATATATTAATCACATTAATATGATTACATAGATCATTAAATGCGAAGGACTTACCGTCGTACGGTAGAGATTAACTTCATTAAGAGACTTGAGGTCGTAGACGGAGAGGTACGTTTTTTAACGTTACTAGATCTACGTACTAGTAACTAACGTAGTCGTACTACTACTAGTAGTACTAGTACTACTAGTGAGTAGCCTACTACAGTACGTACTACTCGTAATACGAAGCTAGCTAAACTAGCTAGCTTAGCTTCTCTAAATAAAGTCAAAAGTAAAGCTATACATGACTACAATTTTTGACTGTAGTAGAGGATGAGTAGGTCACTAGGTCTAGATAGACTATAGTCTATATAGAATATAGATAGATCTAGAATCTAGTCATTCTAGATCTAAATATATTCTTTTTTCATTTTTGAAGTAATCACTATGTAGTGTAATATAGACTTAATCTTAGACTTAAGCTTTCAAACTCAAGACAAGCTGTGTAGAGTCACTGTGAGACTGTATCATATCATCATCAGTGTACTACACATGTCTAGGTCAATAATGTGTTTCACTGAGTTTCAGCATGGCTGATGTGGTACAGAGAAAGAATATCGGGGACATTAAACTGGCCTTGCTTCTAATCCAAATGCTTTGGGATTATGATGAGACATCAGAAATAGGAATGTAATAATTTACATCTGCTTGGATTTTTTCCAGACAGACATTTTTTTGAGACAGGCATATGGAGGCAAACTTCCATCTAGAATTCAAAGAGTCATATAAACTTACCTCTTATGACAATTATAAAGAAGAAGTACTGTACTGTAAACTATCTAGATCTAGACTTTACTAGAGAATATCTAGATAAACTAGATCAAGATTTATCATCATACATTTAGATGATCTATTCTATACAGTCTAACTCTACTAATATAGAGATTAAAGTCTTGCAGACTATTATTAAAATAATCTATAGAAGATAATTTCTAGTACACAAATCACAAAATTAAAGTAATAAGTAGATCTAGGTCCAGATCTATTGAAACTATTCTAATTCTAGTAAACTATACTTTATTTATACAGTATGACTATAATATATATATATATATATATATATCAGTTACAATCAGTATAAAATAAAATAATTATGAATATGATATTTAATAATTATATTTATTGGTCTAGCTGCAGGCCTAGGTCTATTTAGATATTCATTTAATCTAGTATTTTATATCTAGATCTAGTCTGCTATCTCAAGCAACCCATTCCATGCTCTACTCTAACAAAGCTTGGGAAGAAAGAACCTCTGTACAGATTTGTCCTAGCATATGGAACGATTAATGTGCCTTTATCTTTGTGTCTTTCTGAGTATTTTATAAATTAAATTTTGTTATTGTATTTGAAGATTATGGTTCAGTGTTTTATGTATAATTGCTACTTTACTTTTAAGTCTTCTATCCTGAAGGCTTTCTAAATTTAGTGATTTTACTAAAGGTGTTACTCTAGTCAAATGTGAATATTCATTTGTTATGAATCTCACTGCTCTATTTTGTATCTGTTCCAGTTTCTTAATGTTTTCTTGAGTTGAGGGGTACCAAACAGAGGATGCATATTCTATTAATGGCCTAACCAAGGTTAAATAACATTTTAGTTTTATGTTCTTATTTGATTTATAGAAATTTCTATTAATAAACCCTAATGCTTTTTTCAATTTTTTTATAGTTTCATCAATGTTGGGATTCCATAACAGTTTTTAATTTATTATAACACCTAGGTATTTTGCATTTATAGTCTGTGTTACTGGTTTACCATGAATAATGTGGAATTAATTTGTTTTAGTATTTTTGTTACACTTAATAACTGACATTTTTCTAGGTGGAAAGACATGCTCCAATTAGATTCTCATTTCTGTAATTCATCTTATTCTCTTTTTAAAATTTCTGTATCTTAGAGCCATTTATTGTTATAGTTTGTTCTCTCCCTATCAGAAAATCTTTAATCCACTGATGCAATGGACCATCAATTCCAAAATGTTTTATTTTTTTAAGCAAACCATGGTGGTGAACTTTGTCAAAAACTTAGGGAAAAATCTTGTAAGATAGCATCTATTTGCTCACTATCATCTAAACCTGGAATCCTCGATACACTATAATGAATCTCCACCCTGGGATGAAAGCCCTCTTCCTACTATAAGGGACCATATTGAAAACATAAAAAGAAAATCTGATTACAGACTAACAGAGCTCAAGGAAATAGTGAACTGTTTTCTACATACCAATTACCCTAGCAATCAGTGGATCAGAGTTTACACGGATGGCTCATCCCATAAAGCCACCACAAATGGAGGAGCTGGAATACTTATCGAATGGCCAGATGGAGGAAAACTAGAAAAATCCTTTGCAACTGGAGAGCTCTCTGACAGTCACAGAGCAGAAAGGGAAGCACTAGCACTAGCTGCTACCATGCTAGCAAATCATCCAAGTTCCCCTCACAGTCAGATTGTCTTTCTAACAGACGCAAAAACAACCCTCCAAAGCCTGCAAAACTCTGATTCCCCTTATATTAAAAACCTCAGAACAGCACTCACAAAGCTCAACCACAACATCAAAAAAACTGTCATTCAATGGATACCAGCTCACATACAACTAGCAGGAAATGAGAAGGCTGACACACTCGCCAAGAGTGGGAGAACAAACTCACAAGTAAACTCTGCTCTCTATCCAGAAGAAATGAAGAAATTAATTGTAGATAAAATAAATGAGAAATGGACGAGCTCCCATCCAAATCACAAGAAAG
Organism: Biomphalaria glabrata; assembly: GCF_947242115.1. Taxonomy (NCBI): domain Eukaryota; kingdom Metazoa; phylum Mollusca; class Gastropoda; family Planorbidae; genus Biomphalaria; species Biomphalaria glabrata. The sequence goes on from NC_074716.1 coordinate 17,572,295, forward strand.
ATGATGCTTACTATAAGCTATCCCGACAAGACCAACGTCTAATCTTTCGACTCAGGACCGGACACAACAGAATGCGACAACACATGTTCCGGAAGCTCAAAATTGGAACCAGTGAAATCTGCCCATGTGGAGTATCACCAGAAAATGCCGACCACGTCCTCCAAAACTGCTCTCTCTACCAAGAGGATTTGATTTGGAAACCACTGCGCAGTTCATCTCATGTATTGGTCTAGTCATATGAACACTCCAACATAACAATGAGAACGATGAAGAAGAAGAAGAAGAAATCTAAACCTTTTGAAAAATCATCAATTAGTCCTATTAGTTGTGTTTCACATGATCTATATTTCCTAAAGCCATGTTGGTATGGAGTAAGGACATTATGTTTGTCTAAGTGGCTTATGATGTTGCTACATATTATGTGTTCTAGGATTTTACATGTGATGCTGGTAAGTGATACTGGTCTGTAGTTTCCTGGGTCAGATTTTTCTCCTTTTTTTAAATAGGGGGGGGGGGATGACATTAGCTTCTTTCCAGTCCCTTGTAACTCTGTCCTGGTTAAGAGATGCCTGACAAAGTATTTTGAACACTCGTGCTAGTTCATAGTTCTTTGAGTAATCTAGCTGGAATACCATCAGGTCCAGATGTTTTATTTGGTTTGATGTTGATGTTTTTGGATTCCTATGCCTGTTGTTTCCTTTTTCATAGACTTAATGTATGACCATAGGTTTTTGTAGTTATCTTTAGATATTACATTGTTTATGTATTCATTCTGCAGCTGTCTGCTTACTTTTTTGGTTAGGTGTTTAATTTTTAAATACTTATTATAAACTCTTTCTGCCTTAGTTTCTTTAAATATAGATCTAGACCAAGAGATACATTACATTTAAAGTTAAAATAGGTAGACTCTAGTGACTAAAAAAACAACAACTTTTTATTTAAATTTATTTATTTTCAAATTTTAAACTAAAATATGCTAGATGTAGATCTTGTTACATGTAAATAGCTATAGATATAAATGCATGCACTACAGACATATTATATAAATCATGTAGTTTTTTTTCTGTTAACATAGATCATTTAAACACATTTTAAAAAATCAAGCAAGAACCTAAAATTAATACTATGTAGCCTTGGTTAGACCAATATTAGAATATACTAAACAAAATGAAGTAAGCATTCAATTAGGACTGAACTTCTGAGGAACTTGATCTAGCAGAACTCATTCATTTGTTATAATAATTATAGCTTCTATATAGCGCAACTTTCATGCTTACAGCATGCTCAGAGCGCTGTGGTCCAAGCTCATTTGTGGACCAGTGGGGAGGGAGGGGGTATCTGGGAGAAGGTTTTCCATGCAGCCTTTAGGCGTTAAGTAAACACAACTCTGCTCGAGTAGGGTGTTGAACCTCGATGGCCCCTTCATAGGTAGCCAAGCCAAGTCTAAGCGTACTTAGCCTCTCGACCATGCTTCCCGCCCTATATTCACAAGACATCCATTGTTTATGAATCTATGGTCTAAAGTTGATTTATAGGCACAATTTTATGCAGACTTACAACTTTTCTTTTGGTCCCTTCTTTCAATCTAATAATTAGGTAAAGTCAAATTATAGGAATAATAAATTATTGGATAATGAATTAGGATTAATTGTCACCTTCAATTTCTGAATTTCCTTGCTCTAATGAATACTATAAAATGGTTAAGGAATGACTGTTGGTTGTAATGTTGACTAAATAATTGATTAGAGAAGCAAAGGAAGTGATCTGTACTTATCTAATGGTACAAACATTCTCACCTTCAAAAGGGAATTTCTAAATTATGTTTTATTGGTTTAAAAAAGTATAAATGTTGATAAGATTTATAATTATTTTATTATATTTGTAAAGATCCACATCAGTAGTGATTCGTCACTTAGGCAATTATGAAGATAGTCTGTGGGAAACACCTGCAAACATCAAGCAAGCTGTGCTACGTTTGATGAGCAAAAGAGGCCTCATTACAGATGACAACATTGACAAGGTAGGAAGTAGAGACTGATTGGCATAGTGCATCAAAAATCTTCAGGATAATTAAGACACATTGAAACATATTGTAAATACAATTTCAAAAGATAATATTATTGCCAAAGGATGGTCTTTATTTATGAAGGAATGTTTGAAAATTCACAATATAAAATTAGGTAATAAAGTTAGCATAATGTCATAAAACTCTGTAGACTAATAAAAATCAGTATTTTATGAAAATGTGCGTAATGAAAATTTAAATTTATCTGCTTAATAGTCAATCTGTATTTGTTGTAGGAGTTTTTTTTAATTTTTTATGTAGATGAAGACCATTATGCTTACTTTAAGATTTCATTTTTGTTTGTTCAGGATTCAGTGGGGCTCATTTTTGTTCTGTAGTTTGTTATCAGTTGTATCCTTATTAATTCTCATTGTCTGACTATATTTTCCAAACTTGATCTGTTTACCCACTAACATTCTGTTAGTTTTTTTAAATAAAAATTATATTATCTTACTCTGTATATCTGGGTGGAATTTTGTACATGTTATAAGTCTAACTTCCCATTCTCTAATCAAGTTGAAACTTTGCACAATTATTCATTTTCAATGACATCACTAGAATCAATAAAAAAAAATAGCCAATTAGTTAATCAGTTAGTTGTAATTAATTAATTTTCTTTTATAAAGAGAATGTACTAAGCTTAGGGAAGATTTAAGCCTTCTCTAGATAATTAGGTGGTTTGCTAAAATTTTTAACCAAGCAATAATCTTCAAAACATATTTAATAAATACTTCAATAGCTCACTGGGTTGAGTTAGATTGAGTTACTTTTAATACAATAGAGAGGCAGATTGAATTATTTTAGTAGAACACACATTGTTATAATCACTAGATTGAGTTACTTTTAATACAATAGAGAGGCAGATTGAATTATTTTAGTAGAACACACATTGTTATAATCACTAGATTGAGTTACTTTTAATACAATAGAGAGGCAGATTGAATTATTTTAGTAGAACACACATTGTTATAATCACTAGATTGAGTTACTTTTAATACAATAGAGAGGCAGATTGAATTATTTTAGTAGAACACACATTGTTATAATCACTAGATTGAGTTACTTTTAATACAATAGAGAGGCAGATTGAATTATTTTAGTAGAACACACATTGTTATAATCACTAGATTGAGTTACTTTTAATACAATAGAGAGGCAGATTGAATTATTTTAGTAGAATACACTGAGTTATAATTACTAGATTGTGATTTTGTTAAATTGATATATTTTTATTTTAGGTGCTTTATTCTCGATTGATGTCTTTAGATCTAAGTATCAGTCAAGTGTCTGATGCATGTCTCTTCAAGTTGTCCAACATGAAGCAGTTATTCAAAATTGATCTGAACTCTTTCAAGGAAGCCAATGAAACTATAACATCTACTGGTGATAATAATGTTTTTGCATTACTTTTTTTTTCCTGATTTCTTTATGGCAGAATAAAATTTCAATGAACTTCATTGTGCTACATTATTTATTTTAATAGACATTTTCTTTTTGGATAAAGGAAATATATATTTTTTAAAATTCCCCTTTATGAATGTTAACAATGGTCTCCCTTTGACTTTAGGTATCATGAGGCTATCAGAATCCTGTCCAAATCTTCAAATTGTTTACCTTCGTCGGAATATCAAACTGACAGATGACGCCATTGTGGCTTTGTCCAAGAACTGTCCAAGACTGCGAGAGCTTAATGTGGGTGGGTGTATGCTGCTGACAGATGTGTCCTTGAGAGCATTGGGTGAATACTCACACCACCTCAAGTCATTAAACATCACGTCAACACAGGTATCTGGTTTGATTGCTGCTTTGTTTTTAGTTATACACAAATGATTGTTATGAATCCTATTAGAGTTTTGTTTTTTATTAAACATCTCCAGAAAGGAATATGTTTTATATCAAGTTACACACAAATGTATAGTAAAGCTAAAATTCTTTTTATACAAAAATTATTTACAAACATCTACAAGCTTTGTATTTATCAGTGTAGTTATATTCAAAATACTAATTTAAACACAAGTTGTGTAAGATTCTCAATTTTTCCTTTTATCTTAAATCTATCTCCGTCGGGAGTTTATGCCGTTTCTCTTTTTCAGTTCTAGCATCCTGTCATGGCTTCACATGTACAGTTTAAAAATTAACTAATCATAATCCAGAATTCTAAAAAAATAGCATCTCAGTGTGAATGTTTTATTTAACACACATTCCATTATAAGTAAATACTATATTAGTTTGTGAAATTTGTATTGTAAGAATACTTATTTGATATATATTTCTTCAGGTGACAGATTCTGGAGTATACTGTTTGTGTCAGGGTCTCTGTGCACAGGTCTTGACAGTGAGTTTGTTTTCTAGTTTATCATTTTGATTGGTCAAGGGCAGCAAGTATATAACAAAATGTAAAAGAACTAGAGAAAAAAGTCCTTTCTAGGATGTTTTTGTGGAATTAACTTATGGAAATACATTATTGTTGATAGGGTGGTGCATTGGGTCATAGCTCCAGACAGCTAGTCTTGCTCATTTTTGTAGACTTATAATTTTTACTTCTAAGCAAATCTTGAATAACGATCGAAAATCTTTTTTTGAAAAATAGGATAAACTCAGGGGTGTAGCTAGGGATTTGGGGACCCCTTGCATTTTGACATGATATAATGTACTTACTAAATATATAACCCTACATTCAGATAGGTACAGTATATCAGTAACATTAACAAGAAATGATCATTAAGCCTCTATTACACAGTTATTTATTGGCGAAATAATGCACAAGTGACAAATCTCTATTCATATCGCTTCTCTCATCAAGAGACATTTTCACTTCTTCGACTGCTGTATCTTTGTGTGACTCATCTAAAAAGTGATACTTTTCTTCGACACATTCATGGTCTCCTTTGTTTTCAGTGCTCTTATCAGGTTTCTTCTTAATTGATAAGGATGATGAAATAAACTACCCTATCCAACAAGTTACTTCCTGAGAGTAACACAGCACTAGTCAGCACTGTTCCTTGAAATTGAGACTAACCCGAATGGAACCTGTTGCCACTCTGTGTGGAATAAATACAGCATGGTTGCTGATTTATATAACAACGTGAAAAGCAATATTACATGGCAGTGACGTAATATTTAATTTATTTAAAAACAAATTTCTGACACTCATTTGGGCCCATGGGATCTTCAGATTTTCCCCCCTACTCACCCCCACCCTATCTACGCCACTGGATAAACAGCTTTCAATTGCAATGTAGAACTATAAGAGAGATGCAAATGAAATAACAAGATGTCAAACAATTTAAACAATATATGATTCTACTGTCTTCAAAACTACTGGTTTCCATACATTAAAGATAGATAGTTCTGTCTCGTCTTCCATTTCTTCTTCTGGTCCACTATTTTTATTCACTTATGTCTCATAGTTGCCTCAGAAAGTATACACACATCTGTTCCATAACAATCATAATTTAATGGCACACAAAATGTAGTATAGAAAATAATGATTTTATTCCTGTTACATTTTCAACAATTTAAATGTAGTGTCACACTTGAGAAAAACGTTATATTCACTCTCGTCTGGTGAAGAGTCTCTGTCTGAAGGCGAAATTAAAAGAAAGAATAAAAAACTTTTCTTTTAATCGAAAGACTGAAAAAATAAAAAAAAAATGTCCATTGCTTATGGTGCAGTTTCTTTATTGAAGAGTAAGTGGTGGGCCCTGTTTTCAAAACATTCATAGCTGCTGGTCTTGAATTTAGATCCAAGGATTCTGTCTCTGATAACATGCACAGACTTTTCTACTTTAATAGCAGGCTTCAAACAGATCTATGGTTTTAGATGTTACTTCTTCAATTCATTTTTAGTACATTTTATATTTGTCTGTAATTTTTTAAAATCAATTCTTTAATTTTAATTTTAATTGAACAATGTCTGAATCACTTTTATATTGTTCTAGCTGAGCTTTCCAGATCCTATAGCCTCACTGTAAGCCCTCTATGGAAACATCTAGTAGTATATTAGGGGGTAGCAAACAAAACCTCTGTTGGGGTACCCAGGTTTAGGTTTTCTCCTCTGGGGTCGAGGTGAGGATTGAACAGAGACCTGAAAACAAGTCTGCCAAGCTATTCCACAGGGGGGGACAATCATCAGAGACCTGTGGTTGGAGTGTCAGCTCTTATATTAACAGCATCGTTGTGGTTACAGTATAGGAAATTCCCCATGGTCAGCACAGTTCCTGGCCACTTAAGCTATTGGAGACCAGGAATGGGGACTGTTTGCAATGCAAAAGGCATGACCCAATAATATTAATGGATGCTGCCATTGTGGCACCTTCGGACAGGATTTGGGGTAAGGAGCTCCTGGTGCATGCCTGTCCACTGGCAATGGTCATTGGGTTAATGGCATTTTTAAAGCCGATTCCTTACTGAACTTTTTAAAAGGTATTATGTTGTTCTGGCAATTTAGATACGTCAAGAAATTCATAGTTTTTGAAGTTTGTAATTTGCTTGTGTCTGACTTTGTTTAGGAAATAGACATCAGTGGTTGTAGAAGTCTAACTGATGACACTGTGGAGCTGTTGATAATGATGTGTCCAATGATCAGAATTTTACTTTTTGCCCGCTGCCCAAATATCACAGGTAACTACTTTATTGGACTAACAATGTTAAATATTTAAAAGCTTGTAAGTGACATAGTCGTTGTGTAGGCTTTATATTTATTAATTACATAGGACTTTTTACATAATTACATTAAAAAAATAAATCTGTGTCTGAAGACTACATAATTATGGAGGCATTGTTGTACCCTTTCAAAAAGAAAATAATTTGCAGTCTTTGAATTAGAACCCACTGATACTAATCTCTAGTTTGGTGTCTAATCTTATCTTTCTAGATTTTTGTTCTTAAGAATACTGATATACTTTTATTTATATTTTGGTCACATGAAGAAGTCTGTTATTTATGATTAAGTAGCTTAATCAAGTACATTAATACCTTTTCTTCTTTAAGTAGCTTGATCAAGTACATTAATACCTTTACTTTTTAAGTAGCTTGATAAAGTACATTAGTACCTTTCCTTTTTAAGTAGCTTGATCAAGTACATTAGTACCTTTTACTTTTTAAGTAGCTTGATCAAGTACATTAATACCTTTACTTTTTAATTAGCTTGATAAAGTACATTAATACCTTTACTTTTTAAGTAGCTTGATAAAGTACATTAGTACCTTTTACTTTTTAAGTAGCTTGATCAAGTACATTAATACCTTTACTTTTTAATTAGCTTGATAAAGTACATTAATACCTTTACTTTTTAAGTAGCTTGATAAAGTACATTAATACCTTTACTTCTTCTAGATTAATACAATTGTTATTTCATTCTTCTGTCTCATAAACTAAAAATGTGATCTATATAGAATCTCCTTTACAACAATAAAATATTGATTTGTTGCAATATTGAATTTACAACTACACTACCTTCCTCAAAATAGTTCATCTCAATAGTATGCTTGTAATAAAGAGCAAAATTATCACAAGCATATGTAGAAATATGCTGCAAATAGATTCTGGTCCTAACAATTTGTCTTCCTGCTAATGTATGATAGGAGCAAACCATTGATAAGATAAGAGCACAACATCTAAGAAAATAATGGAATAGAAGAACATTGCCTAGAGTTTTAAAATGTTCATTCTATTTATTTGTAGTGTAGAACATTGCCTAGAGTTTGAAAATGTTCATTCTATTTATTTGTAGTGTAGAACATTGCCTATAGTTTGAAAATGTTCATTCTGTTTGTAGTGTAGAACACTTTGTTTAGATTTAGATTTATTACATTTGTATAGCTCTACTTTTATGCAGTGTGCACTGCGCCCATCGCTGTTGAGTGAGTGGAAAAGGTTTCCATGCAGACTTGAGGCCCACAGCAAACACAACATAAGCTCATGTTGGGATTCAAACTTTAGCCCCGCTGATAGACAGCTAATTCAGCCTCACATTTTGTCTTTCTGATATTCCCTAAACTTAAAAAAAAAAATTCATGGAAACAAATGAGGTAGAAATCAAAATATATTTTACTTTTTTTTTTCAACTCCAGAGAAATCAAGAGTGGCCTTGGAAGAGAAGTTGGAAATGTTGGAAGGGGGCAAGATGAAACAGATCTCATGGACAATCTACTGAACTGTCAACTCATGGACAATCTACTGAACTGTCATCTCATGGACAATCTACTGAACTGTCAACTCATGGACAATCTACTGAACTGTCAACTCATGGACAATCTACTGAACTGTCAACTCATGGACAATCTACTGAACTGTCTTCTCATGGACAATCTACTGAACTGTAATCTCATGGACAATCTACTGAACTGTCATCTCATGGACAATCTACTGAACTGTCATTTCATGGACAATCTACTGAACTGTCATTTCATGGACAATCTACTGAACTGTCAACTCATGGACAATCTACTGAACTGTCATCTCATGGACAATCTACTGAACTGTCAACTCATGGACAATGTACTGAACTGTCAACTCATGGACAATCTACTGAACTGTCATCTCATGGACAATCTACTGAACTGTCATCTCATGGACAATCTACTGAACTGTCATTTCATGGACAATCTACTGAACTGTCAACTCATGGACAATCTACTGAACTGTCATCTCATGGACAATCTACTGAACTGTCAACTCATGGACAATCTACTGAACTGTCAACTCATGGACAATCTACTGAACTGTCATCTCATGGACAATCTACTGAACTGTCCACTCATGGACAATCTACTGAACTGTCCACTCATGGACAATCTACTGAACTGTCATCTCATGGACAATCTACTGAACTGTCATCTCATGGACAATCTACTGTACTGTCATCTTATGGACAATTTACTGAACTGTCAACTCATGGACAATCTACTGAACTGTCCACTCATGGACAATCTACTAAACTGTCAACTCATGGACAATCTACTGAACTGTCATCTCATGGACAATCTACTGAACTGTCAACTCATGGACAATCTACTGAACTGTCAACTCATGGACAATCTACTGAACTGTCAACTCATGGACAATCTACTGAACTGTCATCTCATGGACAATCTACTGAACTGTAATCTCATGGACAATCTACTGAACTGTCATATCATGGACAATCTACTGAACTGTCATCTCATGGACAATCTACTGAACTGTCATTTCATGGACAATCTACTGAACTGTCAACTCATGGACAATCTACTGAACTGTCATCTCATGGACAATCTACTGAACTGTCAACTCATGGACAATCTACTGAACTGTCAACTCATGGACAATCTACTGAACTGTCATCTCATGGACAATCTACTGAACTGTCCACTCATGGACAATCTACTGAACTGTCCACTCATGGACAATCTACTGAACTGTCCACTCATGGACAATCTACTGTACTGTCATCTCATGGACAATTTACTGAACTGTCAACTCATGGACAATCTACTGAACTGTCCACTCATGGACAATCTACTGAACTGTCATCTCATGGACAATCTACTGAACTGTCATCTCATGGACAATCTACTGTACTGTCATCTCATGGACAATTTACTGAACTGTCAACTCATGGACAATCTACTGAACTGTCATCTCATGGACAATCTACTGAACTGTCAACTCATTGACAATCTACGGAACTGTCAACTCATGGACAATCTACTGAACTGTGAAGTCATGATCTGTTGAATTTTGTGATTTATTGACATTAAATTTGACTTATTTTCACATTCTGTTCCAGACTTTATAATCTGTGTGACAAAAGTGTGCAATGAATCATTGTTTAGTGTGTCTATGTCAGAATGACCTGTGTGCTATGTCACATGATGTATTAATGCTGAGGTTGATGTGATGATTGAAATATGTGACTGGGATGCCTGGTGACATCAGAGACTAACAACCTGCTGCAAGGATGGTTGTTGTTTTTGTTTTTGTATTTTATTTTTACTGTGGGCCCCCATACATTAAGAAAGGACAATCTATCAACTTTTAACAAGTAATTAGCCAGGACTGTGCCGTTGTGTGATTTATTGTGCTTTCTGTATGTGTCGGTCTTTGCTATGACTTTTTTTAGAGCTGAACTATATATTGATTTGTATCATATGTATGTATATATATATATATATATCTTATAATTTATATTAAGAAACATGTTTCTTTTTAATGTGATATATTTGATTAAAAATTTTAATATCAAAACTAATCCATGAGTTATATCATTTTCTAAAAATTGCATTAAGATTTGTTCCAGAAAGAACAAAAAAAAATCATTAAATTGTACAGAGGAACTTTCTATGTATAAACTTGTGATGTCTATGACGTACATCATATAAAGAATGAAAACTTTCACATTGTGACTGTAGATGCAGTGGTGAATGTTTTGACACATTGCTCGGGCTTTCAGTTTAAATACTAGTACTAAAAGAAAAGTCTTACAGTGTAGACTAGGAAAGAATATTACTGAAGTTGATGCCTGTTAGATGAAATAAAACAATGAGACTTACTGTAAATTATAATTTCTGATGTAAAAAAAGTGTCTAGGTCTGTGTATAATGAAGTTATATAAAATCAATTCTTGGATGCCATAGTCTATTTGACATTGTCCCAGAAACGCTGGAAGAGTTTTGTAATATTTTGATGCAGCAGCCTTTCCAATTCTTTTTGTCATGCTACCCTGCCTCATAGTGGCGCCCGGATGGAAACGATCGTAGGAGGAAATGATTAGGCTAAAGGGTAGCAAAACAAGACTCCCGTGGGTGTGCCTAAGGGGGTGCGAGAGCATTCTCATTGCACTGTGCAGAGTTGTAAAAAAGCTCCCACAACCTTGTCACAATCCAGGCGCTGTTCCTCAAGGGGCCGTTACATAAACGTGCCCCGCACGGTTAGCCTGGCATAGAAAAGGAAAGTGGCGGGGGTCTTAGTGTACGCGGCCTCATGCCGTGACCCACCCTCCAGACAGAACAGGTAAGAGGGAGGTCTTGTTCACTTTTGCTGGCCTAGAGTTCCAAGAGCCGAAGGCTAAACTTTACCTGACAGTTTTATGAAGAAGAATTTGTCAGCTCTTAAGTTTTAATTTACGCTGCTGGCAATAGTTGATGCCAGGTAGGTAAATTCCTGCACCATGCTTATCTCTGGTACTTCTTGAGCTAGTATTTCAGTCTTGGTCAGTATACATGTACCACGAGCATGGCTTAAATAGTTTGACTTGCGCTGCCTGTGACACATAATGTGCATCAGGATATTTTGAAATTGGCCAATACGCAGTGTCTGCTTTTTTTTTTTTTTTTTTGATACAGAGAAGACTAAGTTGGCTTGGACATGTCATCTTCATGCCAGATGGAAGGATTTTTAAGGATATCCTCTACAAAGATGTCTGCAAGCGAGATCTGAAAACTACAGGCACCAATGAAAGCATGTGGGATGAAATAGCACAAGATGGGACAGACTGCTCGCGCTGTTACGAACCTAGCCTATAGCAAAAGAAACGAATAGGCTTTAGACAAGAACATGAGAAAAAAAGCTGCCCTATCAGAAAGCCCTAAAACGCTTTAGAATCGGCTTGGTAGGTCAGACCGGATTCTACCCTGTCTCAAGAAGAAATTCAAATCAGTGGTTCATCTGTATATATGCATTATCTTTCGGACAGAAGGAACCAAATATGCTATAAAAGCTGATTTTAAAAAAGTATGCATATCTATTGCATCATATGAATATAATTGTCACTCAAGGGAAAAAAGTAAATATATTACAAATTACATAATACACTTTATATATACTTCTACAATAGTATTTAAGGGAACTTAATTCTTTCTCTGGAAACAAACTTATGATTCATAGCTTTTCAAAATGTTATGGAACTGTCACTTGATCCATTATCATTCATACTCGTCAAGGAAGAACATTATCCAGTTATATTTAATTAATTAATTAATTTGTCTACTCATTTTTCACAGGTCTAGTATATCAGTTTTGTAATGTCATATTTTAATTTTATCATGAAGCACCATGAAGAGAAGTAACTCATTCAATTCAAGATTTAATTTATGCAAGTATTATGCTTTGTACAACTTTTGATATTGTCTCATTTTCATAACCACTTGAATAGTGAAACAGGTGTTCTAAGTCATCAATAATTTTGTTCTCATATACCTGACACTGCATTTACATTTATTTTTTTTTATTGTTATCTCCAAGTTGACTTTATTTTTCAGAGCATTGTCATATGTTACCTCAACCATTTTTCTATAATTTCATGTATGGTATTTTGTGTATATTTAAATATTTTTAATACATATGAGCATTTTTATTACCATACAAATGCTAAATGGAGGGGGGGGGTAATATGTCACAGATGCCATTATAGATTTACTTGTATATTTCACATTTAAAAGCTTGTGTGTAAATAGAAATATAAACCCTTGACTGAGCCTCAGGAATTACCCCACAAATCTAGATCCTTGACAGCGCCTCAGGTTTTACCTGAGACGTAATTACGATGTTGCAAATCTATTGGTTGATTTGAAAATAAATAAAGACATTTGAGCGCCAGAGAATTGACGAGAGTAGAAAGAACGCCAGTCGATGAAAGTATTTCCTAGGTAGACAGTCACGTTTTCTAAGAGCTCTGATTTAAAGCCTTTGTAATGTTTCTTGTGCTTGTTGATCTGTAACTTGTACATAAGCTGTACTTACGTTTTATATTTAAATAAAGTTCCAGAGTTGTGTTTTAACAAAGAATCTTTTATTGTGAATCCTAGATCGTCATTTATTCAACTATTTTAATTCAAGTGAAATCCCCGGCACCACAACACACGTTGTGACAGGAACCAAAAGAACAAGTCAATGAAAATAACCAGAAACTCTAGAATTGGGTGGCAGGATTACATAATATTTATTCATAATATTTATTAGTTTGACAGCATCTTATACAATTCTCAGAATCGTGTCCATTTTCTGATTCTATGCTGGTGTACGTAATAAAATTGTGTGTGCTGAATTTCTAACTAATAGAGGTGGAAATGCTTTAGCTCACGCCAAAACTAAAAGATTTCCCAAACAGTGAATTTGAAATGATGAAGGTATCTCTTACAAGGTAGTAAGCCTACATTTACTATCTGAGTCTGTTTGCCCAGATATGCCGTAGTTTCTAAAAGACGGCTCAATACAATCAGTGTCGCAACTGCCAACTACGATTGCGGGAAGTCATCCATTAAGGACTAAATTTGGCTCAGCAACGCTGAGTAAGAAGGAGACACATACATTTAATAAACTACAATCAATAAATACACTACAATGACCACACACATTTGTTCGTGTAGGAATAACTGCATCATACATTTAATAAACTACAATCACTAAATACACTACAATGACCACACACATTTGTTCGTGTAGGAATAACTGCATCATACATTTAACAACAGTTCAACATTTCAACACAAGAGATTACAGCGGAACACATCAGTACAATAATTTAGTAATTGTATCAAGTTTAGTTTTAGGTAAAAATAGAAATTATGATTGTCAAAAGTGACACTTTCATTAGCAGGCAACATTGAGGTATGGAGACATTCAACATGTATGAGCAAATACTGTACCCAATTAAAAAGTCACTTTCTGGAAGCCACATGGAAATATTGATACAAGAAATGTCAATAGAGCCAACCCTCCATAAAGTCAGATAATACACTGTTGTTTAAATACAAGTCTTACAGAAGTTAGTCTTCAGACTTGAGTGAATAAATTATAAGTATAAACTACATTGATTTTTTTCACCGCTTTTAGATCTTGCTTTTTGTCTACAAAATCCAACTCCACCATTGATTTGTTGATGCAGGCACTAGGTATGGGTGACTAAGTAAACTTAGGTGCATTCTAGTCAATGAACCACGTGAAAATATTGCTTTGAGCTTTGGCAACTTACTGGCACAGTTTATTTACACACCGCAAGCACCTATTTACATGTACATGACCTTTGATAAGTAAACACTGGAATTGTCCTCATTTAGGTTTGGGCGAAACGGCAGGCTTCCGTTGCATATTTGACAAGAGTGCATTCAGTTTAGGGCTTATTTTACCGGCATTGTCTTTGAAGTTAGTTTGAGGTTTCAACAATTCTAAATTCTTTGGCGGCTTTTCGTTTGCGTTTTCATAAATAGAGTTGTCCTCTTGAACTTCTGCTATCGTCTGCTGTTTGTGCATGTTTATCTTATTGCTGTTGGGTTTGGTTCTGACTAATTCATCTGAAATGTTTTTGGCAGCCTTCGACTTGGGTAAAGTTGGAGGCGCTTGTTTTACTCCTGGTAAAGAGTTGGAAGAACTACTTTCTTTTAAAATCTCATTTTGAGATATTGTCTCTTTTTGGGTGGCATTGTTGATGAAATGTGGGGGCTGAAATTTCTCTTCAACATTAACGTAGTCTTCTAGAGGCTCACTGTCAGAGCTATCAGCGTCATCACGGGCGATTTGGTTTCTTTCTGGAGCTAAAGATGAAATGTTGGAGGTTTTTTCTCCTGGTTGCGTTTCTTGTTTCAATAGAGTAGGAACTCTTGAAACAGTATCTGATGTTTTAAAACTATCTTTCTTATTGAATGGAATAGCGGAGGATTTATTTAGTGACGTTAGTGAACTGTTGTTTTGATTCAAAAGTTGCGGACCTATGGATTTATTATTTGAAGGTTTGGAATGATTGTCTTTATTCAATGGTGATGAAACAACTAATGGATTATTTGAAGATTTTGGACTCATTTCTTGCTTATAAGGTGTTGACACATTCGATCTGTTATTCAATACTTGATTGTTATTCTCACCTTTAAATGGTATAACTACTGTCTCCACGTTAATGTAGTCCTCTGGCTCAGCATTATCAGTTGACTCATTGGAATACTTCCTATCAGTATCTGCTTTACTAGACACTTCTTTACGAGTGTCAGTAGCACTTAGGAGAGCTGGTGGTTTGATATCAATTTCTGCCATGTTAATATAACTGTCTTGTTGACCCTCTTCAACACTTATATCTTCATTGTTTGGTTGGTTAGCTATTTCGCCTGACTTTTCTGCTTTGATTACCTTGTCTGTTGGTTTATGAAACAGATCGTTGCTCATGTTTATATAATCTTCTTGAGGAATGTCTTCCTCCAGGCTGTCTTGCACTTTGGTCTTGCTTTTCTTGGGCGACTCCTTGGCACCCAGACTCTCCTGAGAAGTGTCGGAGCTTAAGTTAAGCTTGGAGGTGTCATTCTGTAGATTCACGTATCTCTGAGAAAGGAATTTATGGGCGAAGGGGCGAATCGAATTAGAGTTCATGTCCATGTAATCCATGCTACTATTTTCATCATTAGTAGAAATCATTGGTTGATTTCTGGGAGTTCTATTTATGTTTGATTCGGAGATAGCCTTGTTGATTAGCGGTCCGCTCGTAATGTTCCAGTTAGGACTGTGACCGGGGAGATGAATTTCAGTTTTGGAAATGTCTGGCAGGTGACTTAAGGAGTCTCGAGACATTTCTATGTCCGTGTCAACCCCAAAGCTGTTGTTGTGGGACGCTCGTGGAGAATGCTGTTCGGATGTAGTTGGTGTTGTAGATGGTGAGCCCTGGGTTGATTTGTCCAGTGGCTCAATAGTTTGTGTCCGAAGATCAGGTAACGGTGCTGGTGACTTTCTTCTTCTTGTCCTGTGTGATGTAGAGAGAACAAGAACTAGTTTTAAAAAAATCTAGTGTAATAATATGTGCCGTACTACAAAAAAAATTGCAAAGGAAAAAAAATACGATACAGCCCCACGACTGAGCCATCCGACTTGCCACACACTTCAGACACACCTCACCCACACATACACACACAGACCTATGCTAAATGTCTAATATCTAAAAACTAATTTGAAAGTGCAAACTCTATTGAATTCTATTCCTAGGTCAGTATTTACTGACAAGTATTTCTTAAACTGAGAATTGAAACATTGAATTCTATTCCTAGATCAGTATTTACTGACAAGTATTTCTTAAGCTGAGAATTTCATAGACCTAGGAACAGGCTGGTGGTCCTCGACCATATGAGAAAGTTAACAACATTCAGAGAGTTAGGAGTTAAGGTTGAAAATGTAAAAAATGGATAGTGAAAATTGTATTGTTTGAAGAAAAAGCTTTAAAAGGAGAATATATCTGATGTCTGTCTGTCTCTCTCTCTCTCTCTGTTTCAGTTTTGATCTTTTATCTCTTTCTCCTCCTCTTTCGCTATTTGTCTCCCTTTCATTCTACCTCTTTTTTTTTAAATCTTTTTTTAAAGTTTTTTTTTTTAGCAGGTGGGGGTATTTTTACCCATTCATTCTTTAACATAAAAAAATGCTTCAATTAAGCTTTAGAATAGTCTGAGAGTGTATAGGAGTATTTATCAAGAGTTCTGGGGGGGGGGAGAGAAGTGATACTCGAATGTAGCGGCCGTTCCAAGTCAACGTCTTATCACTAAAAGTTTGAATTAAAAAAAGGGGAGGGTCCATGAGAAATTAACCGGGCGTAGCCGGTGGGTAACGCTAGTGTACAAATAGACACGTAGTGGTACACGCAATGGTACACGCAGTGGTACACGCAATCATCTTCGGGTAGCGGTACTTACTTCCTTTTTCTCCACTTGACTATTACAACTGTAACAATGAGAATCAAGAGTAAAAACACAACGCCGCCTACTACAGAACCAACAATGACAGGTATCTCTGTAGAGAGGAAAGAAGGTGTTAAAAACTACACTGTGGAAATCTAGAGCATAACAGCTTATATATATATATATTATATGATATACAAATGACTTGAAGTGTCATCATAGGGCCTAAATAGTGTACAAAAGAATTAATAACTGTATCATATGATGTTTGTATATATACTTCATCATATAACAGTTATCTGAGAAACAGGATTAACACAGCGATTGGACCCCACGATGACCTACTAACTGCTTTAAAAAAACGCAAACTAAAATTCCATGGCTATATTACAAGGTCTTCAGGGTTCACAAAGGTCTTCAGGGTTCACAAAGGTCTTCAGGGTTCGCAAAGGTCTTTAGGGTTCGCAAAGACCTTCCTTAGAGGAACAGTACCAGCCCTAGCAGGGAAAAGAAAAACAGTAGCGACAAAGAAAGCGATGGGTAGACAACATTAACAATGGACGGGTCTTTCATCGAAAGAGATTCTATCAAAGGATTAAGACAGATGGTCAACAGATCTTGCCTGGTGTCCCAACGGTCCAACATACCAAATGGTAAGTGAAGGTGATCAATTGCTTTGTTGATTTTGTTATTGGTTATTCCAGATTTTTTTTTATTTGTAAGTTTAAAAGCCTAATTTGCTAGTCTTCAATTTCAACATAATAAAAAGAATATTGGCAAATAATTGACGGTGAAAGCAGACGAGAAGACCACAACTGATGGGCCAAAGAAGTGTTTGGGCATACTCTATAGTAGGGGGGGGTTTAATCATAGTGATAGCGCAGTACTGGTATCAGCTCATAGGATAGAATAGTAATACAATGGAGTATTTTATTTTATTTTTTAAAAAATTACATTTAAAAAATAACTAATTGAAATTTGCGCTGTAATACTAATTGGACCTAGAAAAACATTCAATACGTCAACAAATAATTTTGTTTTGTAACTTATTCAACCTTGCAATTTTGAGATTTGTCTGTATGACTCTAAAGTCCTACCTTCGACTTTTGGTTGCGTACTGCTACTAGATGTCGACTCTTGAGTTGTGCTTGATGTTTCATTCGTTGTGGTGCTGCTGTCGTTACTGGTTGACATGTTGAAGTACTTGATGATCTACACTATTTAGTTTATAGCCTAGAGAGAGAGAGAGCAAAATATTACAGTCGGCGAATGTTAAATATCAATGTTACTTCTTCTAAAATGATTGAAAATGTAATGCATTCAATTTCCTAAAGTTTGCTGAAAAGATGTTTAGTTGCCACGGGTGAGAATAGAGTAAGGGTTGGGTAGAAAGTAGTGGGGTGTGAGTAGAAAGTAGTGGGATGTGGGTAGAAAGTAGTGGGGTGTGAGTAGAAAGTAGTGGGATGTGAGTAGAAAGTAGTGGGGTGTGAGTAGAAAGTAGTGGGGTGTGAGTAGAAAGTAGTGGAGTGTGAGTAGAAAGTAGTGGAATGTGAGTAGAAAGTAGTGGAGTGTGAGTAAAAAGTAGTGGGGTGTGAGTAGAAAGTAGTGGAGTGTGAGTAGAAAGTAGTGGAGTGTGAGTAGTGAGGGGTAAGTAGTAGTTATTAAAAGCAATAGCAACAAAGTGGGGATTAGTTCTTGTCAAAGAAGATCACTTAATTGTCATAGAGGATTACTTAGATGTTGTCATAGAGGATTTCTTAGTTGTCATAGAGAATCATTTAGTTGATGTCATAGAGGATCACTTAGCTGTTGTCATAGAGAATCACTTAGTTGATGTCATAGAGGATCACATAGTTGTTGTCATAGAGGGTCACTTAGTTGTTGTCATAGAGGATCACTTAGTTGTCATAGAGGATCACTTAATTGTTGTCATAGAGGATCACTTGGTTGTTGTCATAGAGGATCACTTGGTTGTTGTCATAGAGGATCACTTGGTTGTTGACATAGAGGATCACTTGGTTGTTGTCATAGAGGATCACTTAGCTGTTGTCATAGAGGATCACTTTGTTGTCATAGAGGATCACTTGGTTGTTGAAATAGAGGATCACTTGGTTGTTGACATAGAGGATCACGTAGTTGTCATAGAGGATGACTTCGTTGTTGTCATAGAGGATCACTTGGTTGTTGACATAGAGGATCACGTAGTTGTCATAGAGGATGACTTCGTTGTTGTCATAGAGGATCACTTGGTTGTTGACATAGAGGATCACTTAGTTGACATAGAGGATCACTTAGTTGTCATAGAGGATCACTTAGTTGTCATAGAGGATCACTTAGTTGTTGTCATAGAGGATCACTGGTTGTTTTCATTGAGGATCACTTGGTTGTTGTCATAGAGGATCACTTAGTTGACATAGAGGATCACGTAGTTGTCATAGAGGATGACTTCGTTGTTGTCATAGAGGATCACTTGGTTGTTGACATAGAGGATCACTTAGTTGACATAGAGGATCACTTAGTTGTCATAGAGGATCACTTAGTTGTTATAGAGGATCACTTAATTGTCATAGAGGATCACTTGGTTGTTGTCATAGAGGATCACTGGTTGTTGTCATAGAGGATCACTTAGTTGACATAGAGGATCACGTAGTTGTCATAGAGGATGACTTCGTTGTTGTCATAGAGGATCACTTAGTAGTTGTCATATAGGATCACAAAGTTGTCATAGAGGATCACTTCGTTGTCATAGCAGATAACTTGGTTGTTGACATAGAGGATCACTTAGTTGACATAGAGGATCACGTAGTTGTCATAGAGGATCACTTCGTTGTTGTCATAGAAGATCACTTGGTTGTTGACATAGAGGATCACTTAGTTGACATAGAGGATCACTTAGTTGTCATAGAGGATCACTTAGTTGTTATAGAGGATCACTTAATTGTCATAGAGGATCACTTGGTTGTTGTCATAGAGGATCACTGGTTGTTGTCATAGAGGATCACTTAGTTGTTGACATAGAGGATCACTTAGTTGACATAGAGGATCACTTAGTTGTCATAGAGGATCACTTGGTTGTTGTCATAGAGGATCACTTAGTTGTTGTCATAGAGGATCACTTAGTTATCATAGAGGATCACTTAGTTGTCATAGAGGATCACTTGGTTGTTGTCATATAGAATCACTTAGTTGTTGTCATATAGGATCACTTAGTTGTTGTCATATAGGATTACTTAGTTGTTGTCATATAGGATCACTTGGTTGTTTTCATAGAGGATCACTTAGTTGTTGTCATAGAGGATCACTTAGTTGTTGTCATATAGGATCACTTGGTTGTCATAGAGGATCACTTAGTTGTCATAGAGGATCACTTGGTTGTTGTCATATAGGATTACTTAGTTTACATAGAGGATCACTTAGTTGACATATAGGATCACTTAGTTGTTGTCATATAGGATCACTTAGTTGTTGTCATAGAGGATCACTTAGTTGTTGTCATAGAGCATCACTTAGTTGTTGTCATAGAGGATCACTTAGTTGTTGTCATATAGGATCACTTAGTTGTTGTCATAGAGGATCACTTGGTTGTTGTCATATAGGATCACTTAGTTGTCATATAGGATCACTTAGTTGTTGTCATAGAGGATCACTTAGTTGTCATATAGGAACACTTAGTTGTTGTCATATAGGATCACATGGTTGTTGTCCTATAGGATCACTTAGTTGTTGTCATA